>NW_024885022.1:116004-522268 GCF_019232065.1 Centrocercus urophasianus
ACCTCTTTATTAATAATGAATAAGGACAGGTTATTTTTTTTTTATATAAATAATTCCAATGAGGATGGAGAAAACCTTTTTCCCATAATGACATCCATAGTGTTAAAATAAAAAAGCTTGAAATAAAAACAACAACAACAACAACAACTTGAAAACAAAGCCTTATTCACCACTGAGAATATCTTTACAATATACTGATCTACCTTGTGACCTCTGACTTGGTGATTAAGCTCACTGTTACTCCTAACTAATTTTATGTTTTTGCTCTAGCTAGTGGTTAAATCCTGCTTAATGCACAAGTAGTCTCCTGCACTTCTCTTGTTTCTGTGTTGCCGTTTACCTAGCCAACATGCAGCTCTTCATGTTCATTTTAAACATGTTGCTTTTAAAGTAAAATGCTGTATAAAGAAAGAGGAATCTGTTATGTAAGAATATGAAAGGCATACCTGATCTGCTACCACAAGAGACCTATTGCATTTTAATGAGGAATCTTTTCTTTGCTTGGAAGAACATGCTTATTCAAGCTTTTAATTGAAAAAAATTAAGATGAGGGGCTAGCTAAAACATATTTCCATTTATCTTCCTTACTCTAGGTTAAGTATATCTGGAGAAGGGTTGTTGTTTTGTTTTTTTTTCTAGCACATTTAATTCACATACAAGAGCAAACCTTGGCTGATTGATTTATTCTTTATGACAAATTTTCCTCATGCCTTTCATTCCTTTCAACTCTTGACTAGAAACATTATTGATTGTGTAGATAAAACTGAGAGACCCACAGGTGTTTACTTTCAGCCCTAATCTCCAGGTGTAACACACATCAAATATTGCTTTTATTGGAAAAACAGAAAAAATGTTTCAATAGCAAGGGTACTGGTCACTGAGTAATACAGAAACCATGACAGTGCTAAGGCTGTTAGCCATCAGGAATTCTCAAAATAACCAGAAATGGCCCATGAGATACTGGGAGTTAAGTAAGTTGTAAGTTAAGTAAGTTAAGTAAGTTGTTTAAAGCTCAAGCTATGTAGAACTGATTTCAGAAATTCAATTTGCAGTCTGCAGAACTGAAGTTCTGGTATAAGGTCTGTTTTTCTGCTTTTTCCACTAATAAATCAAACATCATTTTCTTGTCACACACTGGTACGTTTTCCACTGGCTTATGCAACTTGTAACTTAGCAGCTGAGCTTGGTTTTGGTGCTGGCAAAGAAATGAGGTAGATACACAGGGAATAATTGTGGGGAATAGAGAATGTATTAAATTTAAAGGAAAGATCTGATTAACTGTATCAGCATATGCAATTAGTACAGATTTGCCTTTTTTCAGTGATTACTCAAAGCTGATAAAAAAATGCATTCTCTCAAAGGTGCTGATTGTGATGCCCTAGAGATAGCTCTGAGTGTCAACCTCTGAGATTGCAAATTCAGTTTAGGTGAATGAGCTGACTTGCACTAAATATGTAATAATTATTGATTTTGGGAACAATTCAAATCCATTTTCTCCTTTTTTGCTTTCCAAAAATGTTAATCATAACTTTACCATTATTTTATGCCCTTCTGAAATTCTAAGTTCTAGAAAATAAAAACAGAAGTGCAGTACTTTTGTGAAATAAATGGTCATTCTGGTAATTTCTGGCTTCTCTGGAAGAAAGCAAGTAGTAGTATTATATTTTCATATAAAATAATAAACATACGCTTCAAGTTGCAGTGACCTTTTATATTAAGTGAACAAGGCAAGAGAAAAAAGTAGTGTTTTCATGAGAGTGAGAATGGTGTTGACCTGATTGTTGCTGTCTGGAACCCTGCTAAATAATTTATGCTTGCGAGAAGTGGATGTTCTGTGCCACCAAATTGCAGTGGCACATTCACGTTCACTGCACAAGAGTTCAAATGTCAACCAAACAGGGGGAAGTGGAAGTGGAAGGAAGGGGAAAAAGGAGAAGGGGTAAATTTTGCAGTGAATGCATCACAGAATATCTCCCTCTAGAAGGCAATGAACCTGTGCACATGTAGGGATATGGGAACATTAACATGCACTGTGCTTCTTACATTCCCTGTGAACAACAACAACATTATAAAGACAGCTGTCTTCAAAAGCTCACAGCACATTTGCTACAATTGGTGTGATCCGGATAGATTGAGTAGATCTAGATTTCCAGACCCTTCGATGAAGCAAGCTTGCACTTCCAATTTTAGATATAACTGTCATTATGATGTATACATATATTATATACTTCCAGTTGTTCCATTTATTTTTGGCTTTTCTCCCATACTTTTACTATAAAGTTAGTGGCCAGCAGCAGCTATTAAGCAGCCTACAGTAACACCTGTCACACTGCTGGCCTCCTTGTTGACCTTCAAACCTTTTACACCAATGAAAAATACTATGTTATTTGTCTTGCAGAAAGAATATAAATGGTGGCACAACAAGCCTCGTTTCTTCTTTTGTTTTGTCTCATGTTGCTCAGGATTTTGGTGCAGGACTGGAATGCCAGTCATGCAGAGCTTCCATACCCAGAACCTTTGCTCTTCCTAAACGTGCTGTGTTTCAGCAGTGGGTGAAAGCAGAGATTTGCTGTCTCTCTGATGATATGCTTGAAGAAACATCCTTTTGCAGCAGTCTGAGTTAGGGAGGCATTTGTTCAAAGCATTTTAAGGGATTCATGGAATCATAGAATGATTTGGTTTGGAAAGTACCTTTAAGGTCATCTAGTTCCAACCCCCCTGATATAGGCAGTGACACCTCCCACTAGACCAGGTTGCTCAAAGCCCCATCCAGCCTGGCCTTGAATGCTTCCAGGGAGGGGGCATCCACACCCTCACTGAGCAGCCTGTTCCAGTGTCTCGCCACCCTCACAGTAAAGAATTTCTTCCTAATATCTAGTTTAAGTCTACCTCTTCCAGTTTAGGACAATTTCCCCTTGTCTTGCTGCTATGTTCTGAAAAGTCCCTTCTAAAAAGTCCCTACCCAGCTTTTCAGCCTACAAGAAAATGTTTTGGAAAGCTGCTATAGGGTCCCACTGAAGCCTTCTCTTCTCTAGGCTGAAGAGCTCCAACTCTCTCTGCCTGTCCCCATAGCGGAGGTGCTCCAGCCCTCTGATAATCTTTGTGGCCCTCCTCTGGACCTGCTCCAACAGTTCCATTTCCCTTTTGTTGTTGTGTTGTTGAGTCCCAGAACCAGACACAGTACTACAGGTAGGGTCTCATGAAAGCAGAGTAGAGGAACAGAATCAACTCCCTGAACCTGCTGATCACACTTCTCTTGATGCAATCCAAGATATGGCTGGTCTTCTGGGCTGCAAGTGCGCATCACTGGCTCATATCGAGGCTTTCAATGACTGACATCCCTTAAATCCTTCTCCTCAGGGCTGTTCTCAAGCCGTTCTCCACCCAGCCTGTATATGTGGATGGGATTGCCCCCACCCAGCTACAGGACCTTCCACTTGGCATTGCTGAACTTCATGAGGTTGGCATGGGCTGACCCATGGGTTCAAGCCTGTCCCAGACTCTCTGAGTGGCATCCCTTCCCTCAAGTTTGTCAACTGCACCACTCAGCTTGGAGTTTGTCTACAAGCTTTTGTGGGTGCACTCAATCCCACCATCCATGTCTCCTACAAATAACACCAGTCCCTATATTGGCACAGAACGCTTGCTGGTTACTTCTTTGCAGCTCGTGGTTAGTCTTTAGCACTAGATACAATTTCACTAAGGCATTTGCCATGTTCTGGTATGGCTTTGTAATCACTGACCTTACTAGACAGCCTGCACTGTTTTTCCCTGTGTGGGACGGGTTGAGGAGAGAAAGTTGCTCTGTTTTTTTTGTCCTGGGAAAGTAAGCACATCTGCAGACCCAGACACATTTTAAAATTAAGATCCGAAAGCCCTTAAGTATGGCAATGACTATGTAAATCAAAGGTAGTCAAGATGTGATGAGATAGGAAGTAATAAATGCTGGAAGTAATCTGGTCCACTTCTATGCAAATGTCTGTTTGGGATTTATTAAAGGATTTATGTTGCAGTGTTAAAAACTATGGGAGTAAAATAACTTGAAAAGTAGTTCTCCAGAGAAGAGATTTCAGGCCATGTTTGGCAGAGCCATCCTGATTCGTAGGCTACTTCTGAGGAGACCAGTGACAGGTAAGTAAGAAAGCAAGGCAATATCAATGAATTTAAAATTCCATGATCAGAAAAATAAATCATAATTAAAAAAAAAAAAAAAAAAAAAAAAAAAAATTAGAATGTTGCAAATCAATTTATGCTGAAAATTATTACGTGCTACTATAAGTTTATACATTAGTAGTGGGTGGTTGAAAAGGTTGGCTTTTTTCATGGCTAGACTATGGCAATTTTCTCAACTAAAGTAAATCAATGGAGCCAATATTTCCATACAAGTATGAAGTACAGTAGTACAGTACATTGCTACTAGAATTGTTGAAATGCTGGAGAAATTGACTGATAGTGTGCAAAGGGTTCTTCTTGTACCAACATTTAAGATATTTGGATTTTATTCTTGACACTGCATAACTTTAAGCAAGTCAACTTATTTTAACAAGCATTACTTATACAACAGAGGTATATGGAGATGATGTAGTACAGGATTGCCTCAAATCAGACTTCCTTCATCCTACAGTTCAGGAAACTGTTCTTGTGAATCACCTGTCCCACAGAAAGTGGAAGAGCTCATAATGTACCTTAATATTCTTTTATAGGAGATAGTGGTGATTGGCAAATCTTCATGCATTCCTGTAACAGTTGAGGTTAAGGTAACAAGCTGAATCAACAGAAATGGACTGATGTTTTTTCAAAGCAATATCTAACATGATATTTAGGTTTTGACTGTGTGATGAGTTACCCTCAATGTTTTGTAGAGGCAACAGTAGCCTTGAGGGTGAGAACTTCATTGAGAAGGTAGTGAGGTGCTGGAACAGGCTGTCCAGAGATGTTGTGGATGCCTTATTCTTGGAAGTGTTCACAGCCAGGTTGGATGAGGTCCTGTGCAGCCTAATCTAGTGTCTGATTTAGTGATGCCCTAGCAACTGATCATTGTGTTCCCTTTCAGCCCAAGACATTCTATGATTCTATGACTCGGGCAAAGAGGGTGATACAGGAGGAAACTCCAAATCCTGCAGTCATTACTACTGCCAGCTGTTTTCTAGACTGAATAACCCTGGCATGGCTTTGGCAACTTACATGGCAGAGATGGCTGCATGGTGTATGTCAGCAGTGCTAGGCTTCACTCCAGTGTTTCTGTGGAAGTTTTCAATGAAGGTAAGTTAGTCATAAATAAGTAGAACTCACACTATGCGTCAAGCTGCTACCTCAGGACTTGGAAGCCACATTACCAGAGTACCTCATAATTGAGACATACAGTGACTAACTGAGAGTTATACTGCTTTTAGACCATGTTTGATTTCTCCTTCCTCAGTGACTTCTACGGAGTACTCCATCATCCCTCACCCAGCCTTGCACAGTACTCATTACTCTGAGGTCTCAGATCCCATTGGGCAGGCAGGAGCTTTGGTGAGTATTGATAATTAGTGATACATCTGTGATATATTTTGTCCACATTCACATCATGTGACTCCTTCATCCACTGCTGTAGGCATAATATGAATCACTCCACCTTTAGCTTTCACACAAAGGGTCACTGATACTGAAAAGATTTATTCTGGCTATGCTTTGGGGTGTGACTGGGTTAAATGTGCTATTCTGTTTGTAGGGAACAGTTTTTCCAGAGGAAGTGTTTGTGTTTATGAGAACCTGGAGCAAATTTCAGTTTCAAGACAGCACTCTTGCATTCCTGAGCAATATCACCAGCTGAGGCTGGTGTGCTGTCCTGTCCTGAAATCATTTGCTATCAACTGATAGACTATGAGAGCTTGAGATTTAATCCTAGAGACATTTTGGATGGTCTAGTTCATGCCCACGTGTGGATTTCACAAGCTATCTTAATTGGAGAGAAAATGAAATGTGATATAGGCAGCCTGTTGCAATGCTTTTGGTTGGCAGCAAAGTGAAAAGGCTGGATTCATTTTCTACAGACCTTTAGCAAAGTACTGTCCTGGGCTGTTGCCCAGAAAGCTGGCTATTTTTAAATAAGTTCCCTTTTTGTACCAGAGATTGCCAATTGCATGACAAGCTGTTTCTTCCTCCCTTCACCATCCCATGCATATGTGATGTTGATATCAGTCCTCATAGCTTCATTGCAGTGTAGGCCCAATCCAGACGTGCTGAGGAAGCATTAACCAAGAGGTGTTAACCTTGTGATATAGGGATGCTCAGTGTTCATTGTGCCCTCAGCCAGGTGCTCTGACTAGCTGCTCCCCATCACTGTCATCACTAGCTTCTTTTATTGTTTTTACCTACCCCTTGTTCTAGGGCTTTGGCACATCCAGGTTATAAGCTTTGAAACAATAGTGATATTTGGCACATTCAGAAATGGCTGGATTTTTTACACATTATTTTGATTGCTATAATTTTATCAGTTTTATGACATGGCTCAAAGATGTTTCAGAACCCATTTTTTTTTCCTCATCATCTTCTTTCCCGTTTATCAGCTACCATCAGTGTTCCCAACCTTCTTGGTTGCTTCTGCTCTGCATGTTTTGGGAGCAGGATATCCTTGCTCCCTAAGACTCAAGCCACATTATACTGCTTTTGGGATTACTCTTCCTGAGATTTTCCTTTTTGTTTCTGTGTTGCTCCTGCCTTCTCCGTACTTCATCTCTGGGTCCTTGAGAGCTCTCCTCACACAGGCTAACTTTTGCAAGCTGAGTTCAAGCTGTGGCAGTGAAAGCACTGAGGCAGTTTTCCCAAGTAATAAATGTACCTCATGTTGTGAAGAAAATGTTCAAGATCAAAAATTTCTAATCAGACAAAGATCTCAGTGAAGAGCAGTTTATTCATTATTGCAATAACGGGAGCACACCCCCTGCTGACAAGGGAGAAATTGCACAACCAGTCAGGGAAATCCATCCCGCTACATACTCTGGGTCCGACGCAGGTAAAGCCTCTCCTGGCACTCATTGGTTGGGCTCCTCAGGCTCACAATCTTCTGACACCGTTGCTGCAGTACATTTCCATACAGTGTCTATTACCAACCCATTGGTTTTATGGTGACAGGAGGACAATAAAAATCAGCACACTCATCCTCTCTTGTACCAGACTCTCCCTTACCCTGTATTACCTTACCTAGTGCCTGTGCCAATTCTACCCTGGTCACAATGCCCCAGTCTCAACTTTACTCTGTCCAGCATATTTCTTTTTGAAAGGCAATTTAGCCTGTGCTACATACAGAAATATTGGAAAATTCCACTGCAAAAACACAATCTACCTCTCACAATGTGATTCTGAAATCAGATTAGAATGGTGCCTAAGTTGTGTTTTCATAAATAGTAGAACAAAATCTTATTCCACCCGACAGCCTTCCCCTCTGGTTATGAAGTATTTCTTTTAAGTTCGTATTTCAAGACAGAAGAAAAGAGTTTTGGGGGCCTCCTGATTCCCTTTCATCACTTGTATCCTTTCAATCCCAATGAGCTTTGATGTATTTAGTTGAAATAAGAAATCTTCATGTTTTTAAATTTAATCCAACTTCTGGCATCGAAGGATCAAATTCAGCAACAAATCAAGGCAGACTCTTGGTTTAATTCTGCTGTGGAAATGGTACAGTATTTGCTGTTAGTATTAGCTGAGTTACATCCCTGGAAGTTCCACAGGTGTGTAGCAGGGTAAAAATGTCAACAAACCTCTGAAACATCTCCAATTGAAAACTTGTATCAGGTCCCTTCTGTCTTACTTCATTTCTTCCATGTTTAAACTCATCTATTTTAAGTTGGCTCTTTGTGCCATGACAAAGACTGAAGGAAATACTTCTTTTCCTACCTATGCAGAAGAGTTTTAGAGCCTCAGCTGCGCCTTGCATCCCTGCGTGTCAGGTCAGACTGAGTTGCTTGTGGGGAGAGGCAGAGTGTAAGACAGAGGTTGCACACTGATGCGGGCTGGCAGCAGGACTGTGGAAGGTCTGAGTCACGTCTCTGCATTCTCTGTCTCTTGGCCAAAAGTACCTCCCACCCCCTGTCTGTAACATTAATACATGTAAGTTTTTCTGATCCCTCTGTGGAAAAGCAGTGTAGTCTCAGAAAAAAATGTGGTGTACATCACTTAGACATTTCTTAGGAATGCTTTTATTTACAAGGCATGGCTTACAAAATGGAGGGTAATTTTGCTGAGAGGGAACTTTTGCACTGCAGTGCAGCACAGTCTCCCTGGCACCTCCCCATTCCCATCTTGCTCACTCAGCCCCAGGCCCCAACTCTGGCTGAGAAAGACTCACTCCATCATGGGCCCCTTTCCTCCCTGCTCCCACACTCTGCAAACAGGTCTCCTCTTCTTAAGGCATGAGAAGAGAGAGCCTGATCGAGTTCCTTCCACTTTTCTAAGAAGCTAGTTAAGTTTAGGTGTGTATAATGCAAACAAAGAAAACACTTAATGATCATGGGGGAAAGCCTGTTCATACATGATGGGAAGGCAGAAGGAAAGGGAGGAGGGATGAGTTTGGAGCAGACTAAGGATTTCTTGACTATTTTTATCTTCTCATGTCTATATTTAAAAATGACTCAGTATGTGGTGTAATAGGTCCCATGAGAAATTTCGTAGGTTAGCAAAACCTTAAGCTTGCATAACATCACTTTTTCAATATGTGTAATGAGAAACCTGAGGAGCAGAAAGGTTAAATGCTGTGATTTTCAAAATTGCCATAATTGAGAAGCCCAAGGAAAACAGATGTTATTGTGTAAAAGTCCTATGGAATGTGGCTGTAGGTGAAAGAGAAAGTCTGACTCTGCATTTTATGATGCTGAAGGCAAGGATTGGCTCACACAGGGAGCAGGGAGGGCTTTATCATGTGCCAGATGCTTCTGCATTGGATCCCCAGTTTGCAAAGCGCCTTGTCCATGGGAACTAAGCAGATTGGGGCATATAGCTGTCAGTGAGACCAGGATAGTTTGTATGTGGGCTGTCAAAAGCACCATATCCTATACCACAGCCCTGGGTAAGATGAGCAGCCTTCTCTTGATTTACCTGTCCTGACCACCAAATGTGCTGTCCCACTGAAATACTGACTGATAGTGGCTCTCAATCTGCATAGAGTAGAGCAGCAACCTGCTTCTCCCTCCCACAGATGTAGACACAGCCCCTAACTAAATGACAAAGTAACTGCAGAAATGTTTTGTTAAAGAGAAAAAAAAAAAAAAAAAAAAGCAAAAAAAGGATAGAAGGATAGTCAGGGCTGTCAAAATTGCATTGGGGAATGGATGCAGTATAGAATTCAAAGAGCTTTTGGTTTATCAGCACACAAACGTGCTGTGACAGCTCATGAAACAAGTATTTTTCTCCATGTGAAAAAGATGAAAATGCAAGTGTTTATTTAAAACAAAGGCTGAAGCTGAAATTACTTTCTGTGGCTGACTGCCTGGGCATGTGTGATGTGTGCTGTACTTTCAGAAATCAGCGCCTTGCCTGTTCACTCATGAGCAGGAAAATCTAATGTACTATAAAAAATAAATGGATGATCACACTGTGTTTGTACATCATGACAGGGACCTGGGACTTCTTGAGACTACTGCAGCATAAATAATAGGGGTGAGGATGAAAGGGCGAGTAACTTGCTGTGAGTGAGGTTTGTTTTAGCTAGGACTTTTATTGGAGCTATGTGAATAATTTATTTTTAATATCTATTTTTGAATGCATATGTTTCCCTAACTCAGTGTATCTTTTTGTTGCTTGTGTCTGCAAGAGGTTGCTGTATTTCAAGTATTTAGTTGCCCCAAAATTATATGCAATGTTTCTAGACATGGTTTAACTTGAATTCAAATTATACTCAGCCCCTGCTTCATAACCTGCAACCATGATACTTCAATCCTGGGCTCTAGTTATTGTGTAAAGAAGCACACAGATACACTTCTGTGGCATTGTAGCAAATCAGAGGGAACGCTGAAGGCAGGTGAGATATCAAGATTTGTTTTGCATAATTAAACCTGAAAATAATACTGGCAGCTTGACTAAAGGGCTCAAGAAAAAGATGAGATTGGAACCGACTTCTGAAACTGAAAGTTTTATGAGGATTATCTTGATTTGATAGTTCTGAGCGGAGAATACATTTAAATGGAGATTTTGTTTTTCTTGAAATTGGATGTTATCGACATATTTTGTTCTGATTTATTTGTTTCTATTAATCTTATGTGGATGAATTTTAATCTATGTGTCACTGATTTGTAATGCTTTATCTGTCAAATCTTGTTGAAATTCATAGCTTTAGGCACAAGAATTAATTTTGGCTTGTTGATTTGGCAAAACATTTCTATCTCCTTCCCATATTTCAAACAGGACAAATATCAAAATATCAGTATTTTCTGAGAAATACAGATGTGCCATTTCTGACCTTTCAAGAGTTAGACCTATTATGCAAGGCTCCCAAGCATATTTTGAAGTTCAGTACAAGTTATTGTGGTATGTATATGTATGTGTGTGTTCAAGGGTTTTGTTATGGAGCTACAGAGAGTAAAGATTCCCTGTGTCAAAAATATTACTGTAGACCCTTTTAAAGATCTTATTTTATTATTGTAACTATAACTTAGAAAATTATTGCAACTGTTGATTAATTATTTTCTTGGTATTAGGACCAGTGCTGTATAGATTGGCACTTTCTGAAACACTGTTCAATGTTCATGCATTTACATACACATAGATACATATGCTACCTTTGAATACATGTAGGGTGTAAATTAGAAGGTATTTTCTTGACCAGGCTTCCAAGAGCTAGAGCAAGCATGTTCAAAACAGAGCTAGAGGATTTTATTAATAAGATCATGCTATACTATTTCTCCATCCAACCCACAAAGTGCTTTTTTATGTTTGTACTGTAGACTTCAGATCCACTGAGTAGAATGACTATATATATTTACATTCAGGAACAGTGTGATATTATCTGCATGGTACTTATAAATTAATGGGTTTAGTCTTTCAGAGAGCTCAAACGTGTTCAACAGCAACTCAAGATTTTAATCAGAGAATCATAGAACTGCTCAGGTGGCAAAAACCTCCAAGATCATCAAGTCCAATTACAACCTAACCATCCTACCCTAACTCTAACAACCCTCTGCTAAATCACGTCCCTGAGCACCTCATCCAAACGGTTTGAAACACATCCCGGGATGGTGACTCAACCACCTCCCTGGGCAGCCTATTCCAGTGCTTAACAACCCTTTCTGTAAATAATTTTTTCCTGATATCCAACCTAAACTTGCCCTGGTGCAACTTCAGGCCATTTCCTCTCATTCTGTCACCAGTGAGAAGAGACCAGCCCTGCTCTGCTGCAATCACCTTTCAGGTATTTGAAGAGAGCAGCAAGGTCTCCCCTCAGCCTCCTTTCCCCCAGACTGAACAGCCCCAGTTCCTTCAGTCTCTCCTCACAGGCCATATTCTCCAAGCCCTTCCTCAGCCTTTTTGTGTTTCTTTGGACCTCCTCCATCACCCCCATGTCCTTTCTGTACTGAGGTGCCAAAAACTGAATTTCAGTATTTCAGTACTAAAAAGAAAGGAAACTTTCCCCAAAAAACTAAAAATTAGACTAAACTAAAAAAAAGATTAAAAGCAGAATCTTATAGGAAATATGATATTGAACACAAGCATTTGAAAATCACTACTGAAAATGAGACAAAGCTTCAGTTTTGATTTGTAAAAAGTTTTTAATATGTGAACAGGAATAGTAAATGTTGTGATCTAAATAATTTAGCATAAGTAGATGTAGCCTGTTTTGTAGTGGTCATTCAGCCAGAAAATGCATTTGTTATTACTTTGTTACAAAAGAAGAATGTTCTATTTACAGATATGCCTGCTGAATTAGGTATTTTCGGATTGTTTGGGAATGCTGCATTAATTATAAAGCTCCAAACTAAAATTATGATAGCATTTTCAAGTATTTCCATGAAGAAGGCCAAACTGCAGGAGACAGATAAAAAAAGTCACCTCTGAGAAAAATGTAAAAGACAAAGAAACTCATATGATAACTGCAATCAAAATTTTCAGTCCTATCAAATGTCAGTTACCAAACTGATTAACTGACATGGACATGGGCCTGTGAAGGAAGGGTTCCTCCTAATAGACAGACTTCTGAGTTTGTGCAATGATGAATGTATATAACCCAAACAAGGCAGTGTCTTGCACACATCCCTGTATTACAGCTGCAGATGGCCTAGAACATCATAGGGAGCTATGTAAGAACACTGAAGGGTTTTTCTAAACCTTTGTTCTAAAAGTGACGTTGCTTATGTTTGCAGCCATAAAGTACAGTTAAGGCCTTCATCACAATGAATGCCTACATTGTTTAATGAGGGACATAATTTAGTAAATTTTTATTGTCATATTCTATTTAATTAAAAAAAAATTGCAGAGAGTGAAGCAAGGTTCTTCACTTAGCCAGAGCTGTTGAGCCACTTAGCAAGAGCATATCTAACCCCCAGGAAAGTACTCACATAAGTTCAATTAAGATAATGAGGTTACTCAAGTGTTCAACTTATGTTAAAGATATGCATGTGCTTTCAAGTGTATTGTTGACTGCAGGCCATAGTAATGAAAGAAGCAGAATTTCAGGGTTACTGTAATAGCATTAAGTAAACTTTTGTGCTCAATTTTAAGGAGTGCCTAAATCTTTCCCCCAGATTTCTTAGCCTAATGTTTCTGGCTTTTGACTGGCTGTTGGCCTTCAGAACAGGATAGTAAGGCTATTGCAGACCTGTTCCTATAGCTACTCAAGACAAGAAGAGAGAACAGGAATTTTTTCCCTCATATTCTTTCTGTTGATATTTGAGCTATTTGTTGTAAAGTCTAGAATATCTTCCCCAGTTTTTTTTTTCTTTCCTTTTTTGCTTTCTACGAAGGTACTCATCTACTCTTTTTGAATACTTTAAGTTCTGTCATTCACTGATTTGAAATTTTGTTTTAGAAAAGGTGCAAGATCTTCGACTGAAGTGTGGAGATTTGGTACCTATTTCTTATGTTGCTCATTTTTTCACTGAAGTACTGGAAAATGAGAGCTTGAGCACTGAGCACAGTAAACATGTCAAAGCTTCTCAGAGGTGATGGGAAAATTACTTCTATAGCAGAATCACAGTGTCACAGAATCATCAAATGATTTGGACTGGTAAGGACCTAAAGACCACTTCCTTCTGTTGTGTGCTTGCAACATGACACAGGGTTCTCATGCAAAAGATTCCACTTCGTTTTCCCAAGTAAGGTTTTTATATTCATGTATATGTATGTGAATATGTATATGTATATGTCATATGTGTGTATGAACACACGTATTCAGTACTTTTTCTAACAATTCGTTGGCTAAAATGCATGACAAATCATCATAACAACAAGTCTCATTATCAGCAAGTTGGCATTTGACAAGATCAATTCAACCTCTCCATTCCCCGCATCTCCCCCTTCTTTATTAATAAAAAAAGAGTGGCTTAAAGCATCTTCTATATTTTCTGGATACACTGCAATAGGCAAGGAGCACAAGTCAGTATACAGAAAAAAGCAATAAGACACACTAACCATATTTTTAGTGAATTTTGTATCCACGTCCCCAGGTCTCCAAAGAGGCCTCCAAATATATCTAACTGTTATCAACCCATAATTTCTTAACTCCATTCTGTAAATCTTCAATGCTCTTATGTATTGATTTTGAACGATCCCACATATTCATACAACATATGCCATCAAAATCCTGACACCTGTGACCTTGAGCTAACAGTAAGAAGTTTATAGCAGCACAATTCTGCAACATAGCATGTCATACTGAGTCTATACCGAGTAGCAGTCCATTTAAAGCCAAGGAAGTAGTGTTTGCTTGGTCAGCCAGCATCCAAGTTTATTAAGTGTGTGTAATGTATTAGCTGATGCAACACCTGGGGCTAAAAAGGAAGCCGCTATTATCTTCCCAGGGTTCCAAAATTTAATGCCATCCCGGCAATTTGGCTCAAAGGAATGCATAGTTTGCTTAAAGCATTTTTGATGGCAAATAATCATGGCAATATTAGATGCTAATAGGGTTAATCTCCCCCAGGCTGCAGGGACCTTCTATAAGCAGACAAACTAGAATTAACACTCTGAACTAACGATTGATTCTTTCCACTATAGTTAAATTACAAACAACAGTCCATTTTAACCAATCCCAACAATTCCAGTTCTTGTGGTTCAAGATTGCTCTACTGCAGATGGGGTACCCATCTATCCCATCTGCTGACTGCCGTGCTCATGTTGAATGCTATACCGAGAACAGAGTTCAGGATGGGTCATTTGTCCAGGGGTTGTCCCACCAAGCAAGTTGAGAACGGGTTCCCTGGTGACGCAGTTGACAAACAAAGTGTGTCCTATCCCATCTTGTTGGTGAGGGTGATCCATGTATTCTATTTTGGTTGAGCAGAAATCCAAAATGCTGATGAAAGTCTGGTGATCATGTTATAGCAGATGATGAGACGGATGGATGGACCCTTCGTGCTGGTACCCATCTCGGACCTGTTTCTTCATCTAGTGAGAAGCAATCAGAGCGGTTGGGGTGATGAAACCTTGGGCACTCGCATTTCTCTCATTGCTCCCTCATACAGGCTTCTATGTCAAGCCTCGCGTTTCTCTCCATGGCCTCCCTCACATTTCTCTCAGTGCACTCTCCGACTGATCTGCTTTTCAGGTCCTTGTCTGGACTCAGATATGAACAATACAAATCGTTTATTACAGGTTCTCACATAACTTGTATACATTCATAAGTTTCCTTTCTTAGCTTTCCATCCTCCCTATTACCACACTATAAAATAATATCACTAATTATGTTAATGACATGATCATCATAATTCAATCAAGGCCTTGATTGATAACATGCTAAACATAAGAAAAGAGTTACATAGAAGGGTCATGATTTTTTTTTAGTCTGTATATACAAGCTCACATAGGCATCTATTTTAGACAATTCCATGTGACTATTTTAGACAATTTCCATGGGAAATGGAAACTTCCTAAGTTAATGTATTATTACTTATTGACCCCTGAGAGACGGCAAACCACCAAAAAGAGAGAGAAGGAACATGCCAATCGTGGATACGACAAGCAGTGCCAGCTGGGTGTCCTGTGCTTCAAAGTGCACTTTCCCTCTCTCACTCACCACGGACTTTCTCCTGCTTTTATTGTTCTCTGTGTCTGCAGTGTTTTTTTCCATTTGTACTCCACATTCACATGGCTAGTGCACGATACAGAGATCAGGTGAAACACCTGCTTGCAAAATAGAAATAATCACTAAGATTAGATCTCTCTACAAAACAAAATACTCTCAGAAAGTATTTACAGCTTTAGTTACTTATTTCCATGGTTTCTTGCTAACTAAAGTGAGAATTTTGCCTTCCTCAGTTGCCAACATATCACTGACTGATCCCACATGTCCACCATCCAGTTCCCCCGGACCTTCTCATCCTGCTCAAGTGAGGAAGCACTAGTGGTGTGAGCCGGTTGTTTCCATTTCCTTTGATCAAGAGGAAGTCCTACCAGACATATAGTAAATGGGGAGTCAGGGGATATCATTGCTAAGCAGAAAGTGTTCTGTCTGATGGTATTGGCAAGCCTCATCCACACGTTAGTCTTAGGCTGTGAAGGTACCCACACAGCATTCATGATAATGGTGCAGCAGTTGAAGTTAATGCCGACAAATGAGATCGCATTGCCCTTGCTGGAACCCATCATGGTCCTGCACCTGTGGAAACACAAGCATTATGTCTCCCCAAGATATCAGAGGGAATGGGCCTTCCCAGTGACCTGATTCCGGATTCTTCACTAGTACCATAATTTTTCCATGAATATTCACTCTTTCCTTGTTCACTGAAACAAGATGAGGGCTATTGGTGGTCCTCCATCATCACACCCTTGATTTAAAAAGTTCAATAGTAGCTTTAGCAAGCCTTTCTACTGAAAGTGCCTTCTCCATTCCCTCTTTTTGCTTATATTTAAAGGTGCTATGGGTGTGCTCAACTATGGCTTGTCCTGTGGGCAAGTATGGTATGTCTTTGATGTTTGATTCCTCTAGACTGTAAAAAATGTAATACTTTCTGTGATATGTATCTCTGGCCATTATCTGTCTTAGTAGTTTTCAGTACCCCGAGAGAGTTACAAAGGCCAAAAGAAAATATTTGCAGATAATGGCAAACATTTTCTCCAATATGTGCTGTCACTGCAATGGTTCCAGAAAAAGCATCCACTGACACGTGGACATATTTAAGTCTTACATATTCAGGGATGTGTTTGACCTCTGTCTGCCATAATTCCAGGGCTGTTAGGCCTTGGGGATTAACACCATAAAAAAGGGAAGGTGTTGTTTGTTAGCATCAGGGCATGCTGCAATTATCTGTTGTGTCTGAGTTAATCTAAGGCCATAAGACTTGCAGCACCTTAGTGTTCTGTTTAAAAAAGGCATGTCACAGTCAAACCTGTTCAAATGAATTGGGAAAAACAGGAACACCAGCTAACCAAGCCACAGATCTGTTTCCTTCTACTAACTGCCCTGGAGAAGTGGTATGTGATCAGCTGTGTGTTACGAAATACGATTCCCGTTGGCAACTAACTAGACACAAAAAGATATACAGAAGCACGAGCAGCTGTTAATTAGAAATGTCTCTTAAACACAATCCTTCTATTCTAGTCACTATTCCTGTAACATAGGCTGAATCAGTGACAGTGTTAATTGGACTGGACCACTTTTGAAACACCCCAACAACTGCAGCTAATTGTGGATATCCCTTTGTTGTCTGCATATCTAACTGCCATCAGCCAGATGTGTCCTGCCAGACAGTTGCCAACTGACCTGTTCTCCCCGACCCATCCGTGAATACAGTCGTCTAAGGGTACCAAAGAACATTTTGGCATCTCCAGTACAATAAAATGCGTTTGTAACAAGTTATGCCCTGGTGGATGTATTGATGTCACCCTGGTGAATTCCTTCATTGCCACCTGAAAAGGCAATGAACATTGGGACAGCCATTGTAATATGTTTGTAGGCACAGGTAACATAATTATCAAAGAATCGGTCCGTCTCAGCGACAGCAACCTTTGTTTTCCTCCCATAACAATAGCAGAAATCATTTCAACCTTCATAGTGATCATTTTGGAAAACTGATGAGGCAAAAAATCCATTCCAGTATTAAAAGGGGATCATTCAAAGTATTATCGCACTGAAAGAGAAGAACACAAGTTTGGAAATCTGGATCTAGTACTATTAATTCAAATGGAAGGGCAGGGTCATATTGCTGAGCTTGTCTGTGAGACGCAGTTGTGCCAACCTCCTGCAAAGCTTGTCGCACTGCATGTGTCAGTCTTTTGAAATTTAAAGCTGGATCGCCCTTTAATGATTGAAGCAATGGGTGCAAGGTTTCGTTAGATATTCCCAGCAAAGTCTTGATCCAATTTACAGTCCCCAACAGCCTTTGCACATCATTTAGAGTTTGAATGTCTGAATCCTGAGGAGTGATAGTCTGATTTGTAATTCACCATCCGAAATGCTTCCATGGTGAACTCTGTTGGACCTTTTCTGGAGCTACCTTTAAACCATGGCTTCTTCTACTGTCAACAGCTACAGCCATGGCATGCTGTATTTCTTTAGTCGACTTGGTTGCCACAAGAATGTCATCCATGTAATGATAAATAACAGCATTAAACAGTTTTTCCCTTGCAGGGGTTAAGGCTCTGGCAACAAACCATTGACATATCTTAGGGCTGCTTTTCATGCTCTGTAGTAATACTGTCCAGTGATACTGGTGGGTTGGGCTGATGAAAATGGTGGGTTGGGACAGAAAATGCAAACCTAGGAGCATTGTGGGTATCCAGAGGGATGGTGAAAAAAAAACCCAGTCTTTTAAGTCAACTGTGGGCCAGGCGCCATGAACAAGCACAGTCACAGCATTGCCTGTGTCTAAAATTCCTGAAAAGTTAAACCTCTGTGTGAGGGTCCCCACTGATCCAAACCTTGCAGCCCCCCTTTCCACAGGCACAACCAACATCTAAAAATGCATCAGTTGAGCAATACAAGTGCCTGCCCCACTTCACATGGGGGCATGGGTGACCAGACCATAGTTTTAACCTCTGCAGTACAATCAGCGTATGTAAGTCTGAGTGCTGCAGAAAGACCTTGCACTGTAACTGATGAATGCCCTAACAGGAAAGAACTCAATCCATTTCTCAATGAACGAATTACCCCTGTAGCCACTGCTTACACTGTCACAGAATCACAGAATCAAGGTTTACTGGTTCAGAGGTGGCCAGGTTAACTGCAGAGGGTGGCAATGTCATGGTGAGCAGCAGCAGTGCAGCAAGAGATGAGGGAGTGCAAGAGTGGGGCTCTGGGCACCTCACAGCAATGGTGGTAGCGCTTTCCAGGAACCATTATTTTTCTTCTCCCCATGTGGGAAGGGATTGAAGTTGTGGATCAGATCTGGGCAGGAGTTGCTTCCCACACTGAGGGACAGCAATGGGGGCCAGCAGACTGTCTGACCTGCCTCACCGTTTATTTAAGGAACAGAGGCGTCTCAGACTCTGCCGAACTCTGCCAAACCTGTATGTTTCTTTAAAGTCTTAAAAAACAGTTCTCCATAGCCCTGGAAGACCTTGCAATACAGTATCTGAGCCAGTAGCAGAGTCCCAGAGTTTCAACCCCACTTGGTCCCATTCTTTTTGTTTCTTGGACATATCACTGCCCATAGTTCCTCACTGCTCACCTCTGTGCAGCAGAAATGATGATGCTGCATGGCTGGTCTTGCTTCCTTTCAGCAGTCTTGAGTTCAGTGGGGCTTGCCACTGGTCAGCTGAATACCCATTGACCTGTCAGGTCCCTGTTCAGGCACCAGCAGTCTCAAGTTTGCAACACGACACAGGGCTCTCTTGTGTGAAAGATTCTGCTTTATTTTCCCAAGCAAGGTTTTTATATTCTAGCATGCATATTCAGTACTTTTCCACTTAACAATTCATTGTCTAAAAAGCATAAGAAGTTGTCATAACAACAGCAAGCTTATCTTATGCTTAGCTGCAAAACATCCCATTTATTCTGTCCCTCTATTTCCTTCCCAGAGCCTCATTATCAGCAAGTCAGTATTCAATGAGGTCAAGCCAACCTCTCCATCCCTCACACCTTCCAACCCCCGTGCTATAGGCAGGGACACTTTCCAGTACATCAGGTTGCTCAGTGCCCCATTCAGCCTGGCCTTGAACACTGCCAGGGGGGAAGCATCCACAGCCTTTCTGTGGAACCTGTTCCACTATCTAACCACATTCTTTGGCTCAACATTGAGCTTAACACTTTTCGTAGAGTCATAGAATCATAGAATCATTAAGGTTGGAAAAGACCTCTGAGATCATCTAGTTCAGTCATCCGTGTACCAGCAAAATTTCCCACTAAATCCTGTCCCTAAGTACCACGTCTGCACATTTCTTGAGCATCTCCAGGAACAGTAACTCTACCTAGGCAGTCTGATCCAGAACCCAACAACTCTATTGGAAAAGTTTTTCCTAATATCCATCTTGAACCTCCTCTGGCAGAGCTTGAGACCTTTCTCTCTCAACCTACCACTAGTTACCTGGGAGAAGAGGCAACCCCCTTTAAGTTAAAGAGGGAAAAGGTCTTCGCTGAGCCTCCTCTTCTCCAGACCAAATGATCGCAGTTCCCTCAGCTACTCCTCATAAGACCTGTGTTTCAGACCAGCTTTACTGCCCTTCTCTGAACACACTCCAGAGCTTCAATGTCTTTCTTGTAGTTGGTGAACCAGAAAGAAATTTTATCAGACAAGTCCCCTCTGTCCTTGATGGGCACCAGCTAGTAGCCCTTTCCTGTGTGTTGAAAAAACTGCTTTTAGCTCCAGAAAAAATCCAGACAACTGATGCCAGGAGTGCCGCACAGACAGCAAATTTATAGTACTCAAGCAGAGACTTGCAAGATATTTTCCTATATTAATTCACTGTGTTTTGTGATGAGAATCCAACTTTTATTTAGTTCTCTACAATCAAGCTGGAAGCTTTCCTGGCCTCACCAGTATTCAAAAACGTTAATTTTTTTTTTTTTTTTGGGGGGGGGTGAATGCAAGAAGCTTTCAAAATCTCATTTCCTAAGGCAGAATTACTGAGCACATGAGCCTTGGAACCAGGAACATTTCGGTTTTAGCAGCTGTGGCAGCAAATAGTTACCAACACGTTCTGAGGTTGGAGATGTGTCTGCAGAGCAGTTGCATGCATGAGCTTGAGGCCAAGGGGCTCCCTGGCCTGCAGATCACTGGCTTCTTACAGACCCTCCAGGAACCCGAACACAGCCAGAAGTCTTGGATTGGTAAAAGTCCAATAAAAGGAGGTGTTCAAAAGCAGTGTTCGTTGGTGGGGTTTTTTTTGTTGGTGGTTTTTTTTTTTGTTTTTTTTTTCTTTCCCACGGAAACTTTGTTTCCTTATATGATTTCTGACCTGCACCACCAAAAACCCCATTTATACCTTGATTTATTATAAATTCTTGGAACCCACATCAAAAGCCTTTATGGATGAAGCTCACATTTGCTTTGAGGAGAATCTGTGCTGTATAATTGATTATATATCCAACGTTTAATTACTTAGTCCAAATCTGAGCAATTTGTGCTTATCAGTACTTTTTGTTTGTTAGAATTTATACATGAATTTTCATCCAGCTGAGCATGATGCGGCCAGGCCAGATGTTTTCAGACCTACCCGTGTTTGAAGAATGTATAATAATACAGACATAGACCTGTGTTCTTTGTTGTGAAAAACAGGCAACAGGATCATGGGAAGTTTTGGGAGGTTTTATTTTTGTTTCCTCTTTGATCTTTATTTGCAAGAATCTGAGTGCATGGGGATCATTCTATGCCTTCCGAGCTATAGGAAACTGTAAGAAAACATTATGCACAAACATTAATTTCAAAACTGGAAAGCATTTATCTGTTCTCTTATGTCTCTACGAGATGGAAAGAATAGTTGTGTGACACAGAATCTTTGGTTCTGCTTTGGAAAATGAGTTAGTGGCAATAATTCCTCCTCCTTCAACAAAACAATCCCTGACTTCTTGGAGTCAAGCTTGGCTTGCTCTGATTATAAATATATATTTCTTCTCAATAGTTGCAGCTGTTCAGGAAGTCTGGACTACAAAAATGTGACACCTTTGGTGATTCTTCATTACATGGAAAAAGAAAAATATTCCAGGCACAGGATCACATCATTCTCCCAAGTGTCTACTTGGGGCCATAAGACCTGATCTGTCCTGTGCTCTTCCTCCTGCAGGCCAAGTGTTTGCAGGTATTGCCCTGTTTAGAGGGGGACAGCTTTCCCTACTGTGATAAGGACTGAGCTCTGGAGACTTAGACAAATGACTTGTCTTACTTTATTTAAAGAACAATTTAAAATATGGGCTCCTAATCTGGTGTGAGCCTGCAGTGCTGAAGGCCAGCTGTGGAAATGCGGGAATGGGTTATCTGCATATTATTTCAGAGTTCTGAAAGAAGCATATGACAAGAGGTTTGGTGAGTGCTTAGCTTCAGAGCTCCTGGCCATTAAATGTTTATCTTTTTTAAATGACAAGCTTTGAATTAGTCTTCACGAATGTAGCCCAGTGTTTGTTTGAAGGCAACTGGTATGTCACGCAAAGTAAGTACTTTGGAATGCAGTAATGCTGGCTGCAGTTGGGGAGACATGTTCGTATTTGGGAGACTGTGAAAAATAGATAGAATTCAAATGCACTCAAAGAGAATTCGTTAAAAATCTAGTGAACAAGTGAACAATACCATGTTGCTCACACAGGTTCATTGATGATTGTCATCCACCGCTGTGACTCAGAGCTCAGGAAGTGGCAGTGTCTGAAAGGGAAAATGCTCAGAGTGAATCTGAACTTCTGTTTGCTTCCAGTTTAACTCTTGCCCTTGTGTTCTTGAACACGCTACTCTTCTATATTTTCACTTCCATACTATATGTACTCAAGTGAAAAAGTATACATCTAGGTAGTTCATTTAAAGCATAACAACATTAAAGCTCAGTGATAAAGTACTTTGTCAGCAAATATAGATGCTGAAGACAGAACTCAAATCCTAATCTGGGCCTCACACAAAAGCAGAGGTGCTCAGACCACCCAAATTTAGCTACCCAACTTGGCTGGTTAAGCCACAGTCAATGGAGAAACAAGGGGGGGAAAGAGAGATTTGCTTCCAGGAGCAATTCAGAAAGTCTGCATTCTGAATTGCCTCTAGGAGAACTTCTCAATTAAAGGAGTTTAAGAAGGCAAGCCAGGTAATTTAACCAGCTAGGCTGGGTGCCTAAACTCAGTGCTTCTTGTCATGCCATAGAAAACAATAGCATCTAATATTATCTCGGAGCACGGCATCGTGTGAAGCCACTGAAAAATGTCCTGCATCCATCCCATCTTTGTGTTCTCCAGCTTTCCAGAATTCTTTGTCTCTGTTTACCCTGCATCCCAACAGACTCAGTAGCTATCAGCATAGCAGCCTGGAAGAATCATTCATACAGCTTTACATGTGTCTAGTAGCAGGGAATGTTGGGTCTTGTTCCTCTACTTTGTCCTGGTATTTGATACTAAAAAGGCTGTGATCATTTGGCATTATGGAACTGCCTGGAAACCTCCTAGTCAGATAGAACTCTACTTGAAAATGGCATTTTGGTGGAACTGAACTGCTTTGTTGAAATACGTTGTTTTTGTGAGTGTTTTTAAAGGAAAGCATACAAAGTGGCTAGCTGCCTGGCTCACTGACATGTCAGCCAGCAGGTGGTCAGGTCCTGAAAAATTTGTTCTGTTTTGCTGGAACAACCATGTTGTCAGCTTATCACCCTGACAACCAACATGCAGAATTAGCAGCTTCTCTGACTTTATCACAGTGAAAGATATTTTTTTTTCTGGCCAGCTCTGAGCTACCTACAACTGTTATTTTCCCTCTCCCTCCTGCACTCTCTTCCATATTACAAGGAAAACTAGTTCGTCTGAGGATCCATTGTTATGATTTGCTTTGTTTTCCCTCTCCTTTGTTCTAGTGTCTCAATTATTTCTGGTATGCATATTTATAATTTGGAAGCAAACTCACTTTCCTGCTCTCTCGTTCAATACTTCCTTCCATAAGGTCTATCTTTCTGGCACTTGGAGAATATGATTTCAGTTCCAGCCTTGCCAACAGCCTTGCCAACAGGAGAGCTGCTAACTCTGCTGCTCTCAGATTTGCACTACACATTCAGATACAGCAAAGAATAAATGAGGCTTGGATACCTTTGGTTTGGATAACTTTTTACACTTCAAGAATCATTTTTAAAGGGACATTATGTGATACTGAATCAGGTAACAGGAAAGGAGCTGGCAAGGACTGGATTCAACTGAAGCAGTTGAGAACCAAGCATCTGCAGACACATACATCTAGAAGGGGACTCCTGACAATCTGGAGTGGAAAATCAGTCTGCCTGGTGGGATAACAACAACTTCATCCTCTGTAATGTTGGACATGGAGCTGGTGTGCCTCCACCACTGTAGCACGATGGAGTCGCAGGGCTTTGTCCCAAGCCAGTATGACTTGTGCTAACTACCAAAGCAATTCACTGTGTACTGAATTACAGATTCCCATGTAGCCAGGAGGATGATTGCTGGCAAGGATGCCTGTATTTTTCTTGAAATCTTCACAAAAATTATCTTTGACATTAAGAACTCTCCAGAGATGACAGTTATACTTGT
Source organism: Centrocercus urophasianus (assembly GCF_019232065.1). Classification (NCBI taxonomy): domain Eukaryota; kingdom Metazoa; phylum Chordata; class Aves; order Galliformes; family Phasianidae; genus Centrocercus; species Centrocercus urophasianus. The sequence goes on from NW_024885022.1 coordinate 139,790, forward strand.
GCAACATCAGAATACTTACGTCATTTTACAGCAGCTTTGTTCTAGAATCCTCAAAAGCACCAATGATTTCTTGTTTAGTTTAGAGACCTTTCAAAAAATCCTCTTTGATTGCAAGGTAAATTCTTTGCAATCACATTCTTTCCAAGTTTGAATTTCTGAAGATTCACATATACTCCAGCCTTCATCCCTGAAAGCACTTAAATGCACACTGAACTTGGCAAATGTGTATCGTTGATCATACAGTTGAATTCAGTGCAGTAGCTGAAGATAAAAGAATGCTTAAAGATTCCCTGGGCTAAGACTAGGAAGCTTCATTTCTTGAAGATTCAAGCAATCAGTGAAGAAGGGAGAGAGGCAGGTAATTTGTTCACTAGTTCTCAAATTTAAACCTATTTGTTGTTTCTACAATTAAAGAAAAACGCAACAAATCTTGACAGGGAAACTTGAGTTTGCTCTGCTGGCTGGGAATACTTTTACTTGCTCTCTAAAAAGAAATATTCTGAATGCATTCATGTTTTTACAAGTTTGTGTTTTTTAAAATGGAGAATATATCAGCTTGTGTAGGATAGGTTGTTTTAAAACCTCAGGCTGCTTCCCTGCCATTCATCAGTTTTCTCTGAGCTTCAGCCAAATCTGATGCATTTCAATACCAAAGACTCGTTTTGATGAGCCCTGAAGGTAAATTGTTTGAGATTGGAATGAGTTAGTAGAAGTAAATTTTATTTTCCCCATCCTCCCCAGCTTTGCATACATGGCAAACAAATATGGCCAGATGCCCTGAATAACCTGCATTGCCCTACAACAGGCAAAAAGCACTGCTCTTTTGGTAGAGAGCACAGCCTCATGCTCCAAAAATATGGTGCAACCACAGCATGTACAAATGCATAGGAAAAACTAGAGATGGCTTAGGCAAAGACAAGAGTGCAATCATGATAGAAAGGCAGAATAGCCCTTCCCTGCCATCCCAAATAAGAGACTGCCTGCTGCTGGGGAGGCTGAGCTCCCTGTGCTACTTCCACGCTTTCCTGAAATAAAAATAAAGAGGATTTAGCCACAGTTCATTTGAGCAGCAGCATATTTACTCAATTCTTATGAACAGGAATGGGAGGTTTAAATTTCCCATCTTGAAGGGCAAACCAGGCCCCAAATCTTTCCATCTCTGGGACAATGTGTAAAGGAATACATCACAGAACTGAAACTGCAAGAAACATTTCAGCAGCAGTACATCATCTCTACCCAGAGTTTGACTGGAGCTCAGCCTAACAACTGTGCTCCTGTTGAAGCTGTTGTGATCCTGGAGGATGCTCCTTGGCAAGACACTGGGCTGCGAGGCAGCCCATCATGTGCTGAAAGAGCAACACAGCCAACTTCATGCAGCTGCTTTCAAGTAAGAAACCCTCCTTTCCACAGTGTCCTTCTGGTGTGCTCTTACACAAAACCCAGCATGTTGTCAGCCTTTCCCACTGTGGGTTAGTCTTCAGGTATTACTCTATTTAGAAAGTTTTGGCTCTGTAGTTTAATATTTCCTGAGTGGAGGAATGCTTGTAACTTCACAGCTGCAAATTTTTAGTTGGTTTGGATTTACAGAAAGTGGTTCTATTTGAAAAGAAATACCAAAGTAATTGGAGTTTGGCTGGGAATCTACACAGACTAAAGTGACTTGGATTTTCTTGTAGCACAAAGCTACTCAATGTAAATAGAAGTTAAAAAAACCTGGAAGGAACACAGACTTATTCTCTCTGAAGGCCTCTTCAGCACACATCTTGTAATTAAACAACATAGGTGGACTAATCAGCTTGTATCACCCACTTAGCACACACCAATAATTCAGTTTTACCTGCACACTAATGTGTACAGATGTAGGAGGTTAAAACTGGAGGTTGGAAAAAAACTTCTCTATTGCAGTTTTTTAGAGACCTTCACCTTCGTGCACCAAATAGACACTGTTGCTAAGATGTGAGTCAAGCATCATTTTTAGTAAGTGAGCTGGACTGATCAAATGTCTGAAAAAGCCAAACTTGCATAGAATTATGTTATGAAGCTCCTTGACATTATGACGTTAAAGTGAATAATGGATAAACTGTTAAATCGTAAGTAGTGATTTGGTTCTCAGTGAGTTTACAACTTCTGTGGCCAAACACATGGTGATACTAAAGCCATTAGTTTAATAAAAATATTTTCAGGAAAAGAGAGAAAGAGAAGAGGATTAAAAAAGTACCACAGAGCACGTATTTAAGCCTAGTACACTTCATTGCATCTTGCATGGACCTGCAGGAAATTTTAAATGATGTGTGAGAGCCCCCTGGGCCTCATTTGCAACAGGCAAACACTCAAGGCAAGCACTGAAAATCAGAGCCTGTGGCAGGACTGGCTGTGCTCCATCTTGCAGGTAATGTAGCCAAGGAGGATGAGCATGCACTATTACACAGGAAACTAACCTTTCTTTACCCATTCTGGGTAAGAGCTGCTTTGCTTCCTTCAGAAACAAAGAAAGGGGTAAAGTAAGTAAAAGAACCTCTCAATTTCTCAGAAAATATATTTAAGGTGAACCATCACAAGCTGACAAATATATGTACAGAAACACTTAAATAATATGGGCCCCAAAGTTTGCAGGCATCATCTAAGCAAGGGAAAAGCTGGTCCTTAAGTTACTGACTAGCAGCAGCAAAAATACTTCTCTGCTTATACGCAGATCTCTAGGAAGTTCTTACTAGTTCATCACAGTTCTAATAAATTTGTTTCAGTATTAATCTAAATTTAACTAGATGACTTGGGGAAAAAAAAAAAAGAATAAAAAACTAAAATCCATTTCTCCGTGAGATAGTTTAAGTCTGTTGTTTTGATTATTTTTGTATTCCTATGACTGAGCCAAGAAAAACTCAAAGGATTAAATCCTTTTTTTTTTTTTTTAATTTCTAGGTGTGGTTTAGAATCTTCTCAAAAGAATGTGAACTGTAGAAATTTAACTTTTTGGGGGGCTGATATCAGCACAAAACATCATGACATCATGTTGGTTTTGTGAGTGCCATTTGTACTAAGTTGTGTCAACGCATCTCCGGTGCCAGCAAAATATCCCAAAACATCTGAAAATTACATCTGGAAAGAACTCTTCAGAAACTAGTGGCCTGTACTGACAGTTTCAAAGTCTCTCAATGCTTCTTTTCCTCCTCTTTTTAAACACATTACAATTGCCTGATTGAAAACAAATATGCACCAGGAGAAGGGGAAATGCAAATCTTTTCTGTGATAGACCAGAATCTTGTCTTTATCTCAGATAATTTTGACTCTATTTGTTGTGTTATTTATATCAGCATCTGTAAACGTCAGATGTAGTATGACTTCAGAAGGCAGACAAGGACTCAAATGGCACTGACCATATTGCAAAGCCATGGGATAGCTCTGCCCATCTAGAAGATCTTTCCTATTTTCTTGCATGGAAGATGACGCTGCTAGCAGATCTCTAGAGCCTACAAAGCGCTAAATACCGCTAGTATTTGCTAAACTGCTAGAGACTGGATCATACCATCTGGAGAACCTGTGATGTGTGCAAGGTATCCCTTCTCAGACAGTTGTCTTGTTCTGCTCTCGGAGTTGTATTTTTCACGTTGAATGTGGACAGTACCTTTCATACTATTTAATAGTTTGCATCTTGTGCAAAATGTATTTTCTCTCATTTCCTGCTTTGTAGTGTAATCTAGAATATTTCCCAAAAAGCTACACAGCCTTGCACCACCTGCCAGGTTCTCATGCATTATAATATTTTTGGCTAGCTGCTGTGTTCATGCCAGGAGCAAGTATTCCATTGCTCCACTTTTAGCTTTCATGCAGTCCAAAGCCTACTTTCAGCCTGTGTGAGGCTGTGAGCATAAAGCCTGAGTCAGTAAGAGTTAAAATATAAGGTCAAACTTCTCGGAGCCAATTGGTGGAGCCCAGGTGTCACGTCCTATTCAAAGTTTCAGCGCAATGCTTTCCCTTCCACTCTGTTGCAATGCAACATCTACTGGGGCCTTCCAGGCAGAATAGTGAATATACAGTCATCATGATCCTAGGGGAGATTTTTGGCAGCGATTACTGACATGGCTGATTGCTGGGAGCTGCTGTTATGCCTATGGCCAGGCCATTCTTAACCCTAGCTCTCCACTCACATTCGACTGAACCCAGTGAATTGGAAGTGTTTCCTATTTTAGGAGCTAATTTTATTTTTTTTTCCCACTGCGTAGTTGGATATCAAATAGGCTTTTATTAATGTTTCCTGTGTCTAGCATTTCTAAATAGTTTGTTCTTTTCTGGTGGCTATATCAGGAAGTATCCTGATCTCCAGAGAGATTTTGGAGGGTTCAGAAGACAGTAGCCTATTTCCAAGTGACCATGATTTTGGGTGCCCAGTTCAAAATATATGCTGTTTATGAGGTTTTGATTCTTAAGAAATTCCTGACATTCACTTCTTGAAGTCAGATATCTCAAATGGGACACTGACCGCTTTTCTGAAAAAGTCAAGCCACACTGTTCCAGTATATATATATTTAATCACATGTATATTCACAGCATGGAAGATATACTATTGCTGCTTAAGAGCTTATTTCAACAGAATGATGATACAATGGATGATCATAATTGTTGACTCAGTAGGCACTGTTAGAAAGCATTATAAACATGTAGAGACAGAGACTTCCTTCTCAAAACAGATTTGGATCTGAGTAAAGACATCTTTTGGTGTAAAGAAATGCAGCTCAGTATTTCTGTTTGGGTTTTGATCTCAAAAACATACAGCAGTCTAGAAAAAGTGAATTTTGGATGGAAGAGTTATCTGAGCAACGCTGTGAAAAATCCTGCTCTAATGAAAAAATCTGCTATTGAAATTTCTGGGAAGGTCCTCTCTAGTTCCTTGCTCAAGAAATGAAGTCTTATCTCTTACTGCAAGAGAGCAGAAAGTGTTCAGTCACTGAGGAGGTCTAAATAAAGAAGAGGATATCTGGGAACAAGCTACTGCCATTTTTAAAATGGAGAGGATCTGATGGGAAAACCACCAATGCAAATAGGAGCTGCAAGGAGGAAATGCTGAGGTGACTGCATTCTAGCAAAAAGCTTTATCTATAATTTCTTTAGCATCTCCAAATTGAACAGGATGTAAAACACAAGAATAAAACTTGTGAGGAATTTTTACGTACAAAGGAATAAATTGTGTGAAAAGATTATTTCTGACTGCAAAATTAGAGGATTTATGGTGATTAGGCTTCAGTCTTTGATACCATGTATCACTGCACTCATTATAGCTAGTTCTTGAAGAAGTATGAATTACAATTGTGTGTGTGTAGTCGTAGCAAAGCTACACGAAAGGAATGAATGCTTCCCAAGTAAAAGGGTAAACTGCTTACCCCTTTTTACAATGGATGATTAAATTGACATCTTCTTGCTTGTTTTGATTTCAGTTGTATTTTATTTTTGTGGTGGCTGATGGACTCAGAGTCAGACCTGGGCCGCCCTGCTGCTGAGCAGAGGAAATCTATGGGATGCAGTTGTAGGAGAGAACAATACAGGGCTGCTGTGTTGTTTTCCTCCCATTCTTGTTTTTCAGACCTTTCCATCTTACAGATCTCTCTTAACATGCTCTACATTTAGCTCTTAGCCATGTCTACAGTAGATCTGAAGATATACACCCTGAGGAAGAAATGAAGGGCTAGGGAAGACTGAACACTTGGACAGCAAACAGAATTGTGATTTTTTTTTCCCTGTGGTTAAGTTAATCCAAACAACTTCTTAGAAGGCTGAGCCAGTTCTCACATATTTAAATGTGCGTCTTATTTGGGTTGTGTTTCACTGGTGTTTTTTTAGCTCTGTAAGCTGAACACTGATCCTGGTCACTCTCTTTTCCTGTTTATGCTTGACTTTCACCTGCGAAGCATCTCTTTGTTGCAAAGTGAGTGGTACTTCAGAAGAGAGTGCAAGGGCAAAGAGTGTGACCATTTGTTCTTAAAAGAAAAAAAAAAGAAGACGAAAAAAGCAATTCCAACTGCAACTGCAATTCTACAGAAAATCTTTATGTCTGACAACTTCCCTTCATATCTCCCTCCTTCCAACTGTGGTTTATTAATTAAATGCCAAACCATTTTATTCCTTTCTACAATCAAAACAAGCAGCATGTGTCCCAGTGATTATCTGCTTCGTGTGATATTTTAAAATAACATTCTACTACATAGAAGACCCTCTCAGAGCACCTTTGGAAGAGGTTTTCCCATCAATTTCCACAGGCTTTGAATCAAACCCATTTATTGTAACATCTCTCCACTGCAGTCATGGCTAACAGTCATAACATGTTCATGGCAAATTGGGTTGTCTATTTGGTGAAATGTGTTTAGTCACAGAATAGAATTGAAAGGTTACATGCCTGCGTTTATCTTCCTCTCCTCCAAATTCAGAGCATGGAGTTATCAGGTTTTTCTTTTAAAAGTATGTACACAAGTATGCATAACTACATTTTGACAGCATAAAGCAAACTGTGCAATCTGCTGCATCCCTACTACTCTGAGTAGCATTTCACTCCATCAGATCTTGATCATTTTCATAGAGCTTATTGAGTGATTAGTTGAAGGCATGAGCATGGGTGAAACACTGTTGTTCTTCATCCATGTTTTCAAATGTGTATGGCAGAGCCCAGAATTCATGGGAAAAATCATTAATGCAGAATTATTTATGTTGGAATGGTCCTCTGGATATCATCTAGTAAGAAAAGAAATGGCTGGGTAACTTTGACTTTATGTTATTTCCCCAGTTCCTGGAAAAATTCAGGTACCACATTACTGGGAGAGGCCATAGAATTTGTTAAATGAAGGCATCTAGAAACTCATGAATCAGAGTTTATTCCTAGCTGTGTTTGATAACACTTCATTGAGCCCACTCATGAGACAATGTAGGTTGGCAACACAATAAAAAAGCAACTCCTGTCTCGGTGAACTGCATCAAAATGTGACTTGAATTGACCGACTATAATTCAGCTCCGCCAAAATGAGAGTTCAGAGTTGAGTCCTCTAAGAAACTGCAGATAAAATGATAACATTATAATTGCAAAAAATTAGTAGGATTTGTGTTATTTAATCTCAAATGTGATGACTTGTAACACATAAAGCCCATCTCATTTGGATACAGACATTCTGTTAGTATTCAGTAACCCTTAGTGAATATGAGCAAAGACTTCTGTTGCAGTGTGTAGCATGTATCATGAGAAGAATGTTCTTGGTTAGTCTGGTGCAACCCAAGGCTTTCGGTAGAGTTATACTATTATATCTGAAAGACCTTTGACATCTGGGTCTTCTCAAATGTGTGAGGGGTGCAGTGAAGTTAGTGCCTCCTATGTTATTGTGTTGGCCCACACTGCCAGTCTGGTGTGGTATGGCTATAGAGGTTCCTACCACTATCCTGTTACATTTATTGCCATGAGACAGATGGCAGCAGGGAGCAGTCTGACAAAAATGCCGTGTGTGGTATCTGATGTGGAAGTGCATGTTGAAGCAAAGGTATGGAATTGAACTCCTCTGTATGGAAAAAATGACACCCACTGACATTCATCAATGCTTGCTGAACATTCATGGAGACTAAACAGTGACTGTTAACACACAGAGGTTGTCGGTGGCGCATTTCAGTGATGGTGACATCAAAGTGGAAGACAAGCCATGTCATGAATGCCTATGCACAGCTGTTACACCATGACATTAAAAGTGTTTTGATCAGCTCATCTGCATGAATCAGTGGATTACAACCAAGGAACTGTGTGTGGAGCTGGCTATTGGCTTCAGTATATTGGTGGCAACACTGGAATATCACGGAGTTTGTATTGAGTGGGTTCCATGAGTGCTCATATAGATACAGAAGAAACACTGTATAAAAGTTTGTCAGAACCAGTATAACACTGAAGATGACTTTTTCCTGGATGGCATCATTACCGGTGATGAAGGGTGGTGTCACAACTGCAAACTGGAGTAAAAACAGTGGTCCATGGAGTGGTGATACGAATTCTCCATCAAATAAAATGTTTAAGACACAGCCCTCAGCAGTGAAGTGATGTGCTCTGTCTTTTAGGATAGATAATCTTTCTGGATTTCCTGGCCCCCAAACAAACCAGCAACTCTGCCACTACAGTGTATCACTAAGCTGAAGGCCCCAGCTTATAGAGTGAAAAAGACAGCTTTTCTCTTGCAACATGATAACACCAGGCCCCATCATATCAGTTTAAAGACTGAAGCACATTGCCAATCTTGGCTGGACTGTCCTATCACACCCACCATATAGTCCAGATTTGACACCATCTGACTTCCATCTATTTGCCCCAATGAAAGATGGACAGCATGGGCAACATATTGCTGGTAGCAATATTGTCATAGTAGCTGTGAGACAATGGGTATCTTCCTCTGATGCAGCTTTGTCTGAGAGCAGCTTGCAGACTCTTTCATCACTGGTAAAAATGCACAGTTAGTGGTGGTGGCTATGATGAAAAATACTGTTTTCTAGCTGTGATTTTTCTCTGTCAAATAGCATCATTTGTGCTCTTTGTATCTTTTGTAATTTGCAGGGAAACAAACAGAAGGCACTGGTATTACTTTCATTGCAATCTAGTTAATCAAATGAGAAGTGTAGCCCCAAATCTTAGACTTCTTTTGACATCTAAGTCTTAACTTCTGCTTTCTGGCTGCCAGGATTTACTCCTTCACAGCTCAAACATTCCTGGGCAGGAAACTTCATGTCTGCCCAGCCTGTGGTTTTTCTGATTTGTATATGAATTACTGGAGAGACTAACTGGTTTTAAGGATGAGAGGCATCAAAGTTAGACCATATGGCCTGCTTGGTCTCTACCTATATCTGTAAATGCATGCAAAATTATGCTGGGATTTTTCTCCCTTTGGAGTTTCTTTTAGGGATTCTATTACTGTATGTGCTTTTACAGCATCTACAGTAACAGAAAGGCAGTTAAAATAAATCCATGGAGTTTAAAGTTGGCAGCTAGAGCATGCCTATACAAAGAGTTGTATCCAAATTAGGCTGTCACCTTGGGTTTGATGACACAACACAGTTCTTGTAGCCTTCCTGCCACCTCAGATTTCTTCTTGTACTCTAACCTTAGCTCAACCAAAAACAATGTCTCCAACGCCTCGGGTTAGAATTTTTTATTGTAGTTGCATCTTTCTGTCTCATTTGACTAGTGCAAGACAGCCAAATAATATGTAAAGGAGTTCATAACTACCTGCCCAGCTTTGGTGCTGATTAACTAGTTTTTACCTTTTTAAAACCAGAATGAGTTTTCTTGAAATGCAACAGTGACGGGCCCTTCCTGCTTAACCTCAGGAGATCTGTGGTGTTTATGAGAATGGAAGCACTTCCTCAAAGGAGGGAGGACAGGCTCTCTGGTAACACTCACTTTCTGCAAGAGACTGGAATAAGCAGGTCTAGAAAATGAATGCAGACAAACCCTGATGTCTTTATTGATATAGTTTTAAAGGTCAGAAGCAACAGCTCTCAGTGATTTGACATAGGGTGATGGCACCTCCTCTGAGCTCAGTGCTGAGCTCTGTGCTGAACTCAGTAGAAGAGAGGAAAATGCATATCTGTATGTTATTTATAGTATTTTAATTTTGTGTTTTGAAGACTAAAATATTTTTATTCATATGATAGGAGCACCCTCAAATTTGTGGAAATTTTCAGAGTGGGATTTTGTACTTAAAAATGATGGACTGGCTGGAAAGGTCGGGGCAGCCTTGGATACAGTGATCATGAGATAATACAGTTTGAGTTCGTACACGGAAGAAACAAGGCAGCATGTAGGATTGCAGCCCTGGACTTCAGGGGAACCAACTTTGATCTCTTCAAGGATCTGTTTTGGAGATATTTACTAAGGATACGTTTGTCAGGGGCTGTCATCTTCATTGGTCCTACCTGCTTACAACCTGCAGTGCAGTAGGGGATTGAACTCCAAGAGGTAAACAGAATATGATAAGGAATTGCATGTTATAGAAAAACTAGTAAAGATGTGGAGGTGTTCAGGAGAGAATGCCTGATTTTTAATTACCATTGCATTCAAAATAATATGTTTCATGGTCTTTTCTGCATATCCTCAGTAGTGGCTGTGAATTGGCTGTTAAAAATAACGCTTTGGTTTTGAATTGGGCCCATTGGGTCTTGATTGTACAGTGGCAGTTATCCTGCTGGATCAGAACAATTAATTGAGCTTTTTAGAGTACCCTTTGATCCAAACCAGAAACACACGAAATAACACTTCTGACTTGACTGTATTTTAAAATTCACTTTCTCAAGTATTTGGACTCTGCATTGTCCTCCCAAAGGGCAAATACAAGTTCAGTACTTTCTGAGGCTTTCCTTGTTTCAGCTCCTTTATTTTAACACCACTTATCTATTACTTGGCCAACCTGCTGCTGCTTCATGTACCAAATAGATGGTGCTTGCATTTGGAGAGAATGTTATTAATAACACTGTATGCTGGATTCCACCAGAAGAAGGCTGGCCAGAAGGGTGAGGGAGGTGATTGTCTCCTTCTGCTCTGCCCTCGCAAGACCCCAGCTGGAGTACTGCTTTGAAGTCTGAGGCCCACAAAACCAGAAAGATGTAGAGCTTCTGGAGAGGTTCCAGAGGAGGGCCGCAAAGATGATCCAACGGCTAGAACACCTCTCCAATGAAGATAGGCCAAAGGAACTGGGCTTATTCAGCCTGGAAAGGCTGCATGGAGACCTCAGTGCAACTTTCCACTATCTATGAAGGGAGTTTATAAACATAAGTGAAATCAACTTTTTACACAGGTAGATGGAGATAGGATAAGGGGGAATGATTTTAAACTAAAAGAAGGTAGATTTAGATTAGGTGTTGATGCAATTTTTTTTCTGAGAGAGTGGTGAGGTGCTGGAACCGGTTGCCCAGAGAGGTTGTAGTTGCCTCTCTCTGGAGATATTTAAGGCTAGGTATGATAGAGCCCTGGGGAATCTGATCTAGTACTTGATCTAGCAGCTGGCAACCCTGCCTGTGAGAGGGAGATTGTAACTTAATGATCCTGGAGGTCCCATCCAACCCAATTCTATGATTCTATAACTCCATCCATCATTTTGTCGCTTACCCAAAATATACAATTAACTCTCCATTAACGCACTGGGACTCTGGAATACTGATCTTTCACAGGGCATTTCATCAAAACTCTCTAATAGCTATTTGCTTGTAAAGTGGATGAGCTAAAGGTGCTTGTGGGTATTTGTTCATTTATATAAAAATGATGTGTATGAGACTTTCATGTTTTCACATGAAGACTTTTTTTTTAATTTTTTTTTTTTTTTTTTTTTTTTTTTTTTTTTTTTTTTTTTTTTTTTTTAAGGGTTAAACACAGTTAAATTAACGGGCATTTGCATATTCTTATCTGTTCTACTAAGGGAAAAAAGCCAAAAAACTTTAGTGGAATATTTTTGGCCAAATCTAATCATTAAAAATATATAATACTGGCTTTTAGCTCTATAAGACTTTCAAGATTTACCAAATATATTCAAATCAGTCAACTTCTGCTACAGAAAATTATGCATATATTAAGGTAAAATAATTCTTAAAATTTATATGTGAGGAGAAAAGTCTTCAATAAGAGAAAGTGATGTCTTCTTTTAAGCTTTACAGAAACTAAGGAATAGACCATATACATATTTATCTGCGTATATAATAATGTGTTTAAGGACACATATTCAGTCCTTCTTGCATAAGTAATGGACTTAAAATATGTTGCTCTCCATCTCACTGCATAGAGACTGTTTCAGAACCCTTTGCTACTATATAGATGTACTTCACTAGTTAAAGTCCAAATTCAATACGTCAGCATACCCAAGCAATAATTTTTGTTTAAACATATAGAGATATTTCACCTGTACTTACATTCTCATTTAGCAGCTATTTTCTTTGTCTTCCTTTTCAAGATTATTCATTATGCAGGACACGACCTGTGCACATACAGGCAGCAGTACCCAAAAGCAAACATGTAAAGGATGTTTTTTGAAAATTAAACTGTTAGATATACAGACTTGTGAATCTGGCAACTTCATACAACACCTGATCAGTTTTTCTGGCGGATGGTGGGCTCCAGAGCCTAAATGTGAGATATCTACTTTGCATACACAGATTGGTTGTGATGACAAAAATAATGCAATGTATTTGTGTAATAATGCAATTTAAAACAAGTATAGTGAAATCTTTCTGCAAAAACTCTTGCCATGTTGGTGTACCTGTCACAGGAATGCACTAGGCATCACAGCATGTAGTTTCCTAGCAGAAAGCTCTACAGCTAGTAACATGAAAAAAGTTCTAGTCCTGATCTGGTGATCTCTAAAGAAATGGCTTCTCCTCACGCAGAACCAGAAATTTGTCAGTGTTATCTATTACTTATTAGCATCTGATGACTTTCTGCTCAGTGCACAACAACATGAGAGCAGAAAAAAAGGGAAATGTGAAATAATTCCTTTAACTAATTTTTAGAAAGTAGTGGCTGAATTGCCAACTTTGTTGTCTCTTCTTAAGATGGGAATCTTCAACGATATGACAAGTGGGTCTGCCCTCTTAGATGAGATCGGGTCAGTACTGATGGAGGTTTCTGCCATCTCTGTGCATATCTTCTTTGCAAAGGTCTTTGGAATTCTACCTTTATAGGGAACCTGCTGGTACAAATATAGAGGAGCATTTATATGCTTAGTCAACAGAGATAAGCCATGCAATGCCCTTCTGACTGCGAGCTGTTATTTTTTGTGTTCAGACTGTGTGAACTAGTGTGAGGGCTGTGTTGTGTTCTACCAGAGCATGCAGTCTGTCAGGAGATACTTGTTTCACATCCTAAAAAATGGCATGATTACATAGTGGTGGCATGATGATGAACAATGGCATGTTTTGTAGCAGTGTTTAAGATTACAAGAACACTTGGGATAGTTTGGGAGTATGGTGCAAAGTTAAAAGAACCAAAATTAGTGAGACTCATTCATATCAGCTCATGAAAAGAACACCTGCCCCAAAAGTTGGGGCAGTAGTCCAAAACAGAGCAAGGCATGACTACTGGTGGTCAGGTTTACTCCTAGGCTTTCTTATACTTAACATTCATGTACTTTTTCTTCATGATATTATGGTAGCCACTGACAGCCCAGAAATCTGCTCTCAGGAGCTGTTCTTGCAGTTCTTTTCACGAGGTACAGAAGTCCTACAGCACAGTTCTTCCCCTAGAGACCCAGCCTGTCTGCACCTTTGCTCCCATTCAGGTCAGTCTTCTGCAGGATGCTTTGACTGCCTAAAGTGTCTAATAACTACTGTCAACAATTTAATGCCTCAAACCATCAAAGTAATTTCTAAGTGTATGCTATGGGTGCTGCTGATCTGTTTTGGGAAAGTCTGATTTTAATTCCTCTTAACCTAAATTCCTCTTAACATAAACCTACCATAAGCAGCCTGTTTTGTGGATTTTGTACTTTTCAGGCAACACAGTTATCTGAAAAGTCTGTCACCCAGGCTCTGGGGCATAGTCCAAGAGTAATTTGTATACCAGCAGTTGTATTACACATTTGTGGATTGCACAAAGGTTACACAGTTTCAGATTTCCTGACCATAAGCCTTTCTGGGAACACAAAGCCAAAAATCTGACAGATCACAAAACCTCCACAAAAATCAATGAAGCTGCAAATGAGATCAGTATTTGACCTACTTCCTGTAGTGCTTTCTTTTATTAAGAAAGTCACTTCTCAGGTATTAGGCTCAAATAGTTTTCTGCTTAAGTATACATCTAAAGAGCAGAAGAATATGAAAGTAACTTCAGTAAAACGCACTCTGTACAGCTGCATATCTGAAGAAACACTGGTTACACACCTGGAGATAACTTCAGGCTCTTAATCAAAATGAAATCCTAGAGCTTAAGAAGTCACTCAAGCTTCCCTAATGAATGACGATTTGTTCACTTGCTCCTTAATAGAGAGCTGACTAGGCTCCATTACTCAAAAAGTATTTAATGTTGTCCTCTCAGTAATGATCTTTACAGTCCACTACCATTATGCTGAACTAGTTCTACAGAGAACTTGTGTAGACACAAATTCAGCAAAGTATAGTGTAATATATGCATCTTTAAGCAACACATATACTGGAGATTCCTGAAGGAAGAGTCTGACAGCTCAATAACATACTCTTGAATAAAACCAAGAAATTTACTGGAAACTCCATACTGCCGTGCTTTTCTTTCTTTTAGTGACACATATCTGCATAGATACTGGCACTTTGTGAGTAAGACTGTGTGTGTGTGTGTGTGTGTGTGAGAGAGAGAGGGAGGCAACAGGGAAAATGTGAATATCCAAAGACATCACCCTAGGCTTAGAGGGAACAGATAAGTATGTGTTTTTGAGTGACCCTAGGGATGTATCATGGACCAGCATTCAGAACATGCATTTCCAGTTATTTCTGAACACTCAGTTTGGTAGCTTTCATGTTCTTTCATGCTTTACTTAAAGGAGAAAGATTATTCAACTGTTATGTCATTTTGTTGCCTTAGTTTCATCTGAGATGGAATTGTTTTCTTCAGAATGTCTGGTATGATGCTATGTTTTGGATGTGGGAGAAAAACAGTGTTGATAACACACTGATGTTTATAATTGCTGCTAAGCAGTGTTATACAGAACCAAGGCTGTTCCAGTTTCTCAGCTCATGCTAATGAAAGGCGGAGAGGGAACAGAATCAGGAGCTGACTTAAGCTGGCCAAAGGGATATTCCATACCATATGACATCATGCGGAAGGAGAGTTTTGAAGAGGATGGGAGTTCATTTGGCTCTCATCCATTGTGGACTAGCTGGACATTGGTTGGTGGGTGGTGAGCAATTGCTTGTGCAGTGCTTGTTATATACATTCATATATATATATACACATATATACATACATATTGTCATAACTACTAACCTTTTCCTTTTCTTTGTCTTAGTAAATAGTTCTATCTCAACCCATGAGTTTTACTTTGTTGGTTTTTTTTTTTGGTTTTTTTTTTTTTCTATTCTCTCTTCATCCCGCTGAAAAGAAGGGGAGTGAGTGAATGTCTGTGCAGTGCTAAGCCAACTGCCAAGTTAAATCTCAACAGTCAGTTTGGCACCTGATGTGCAGTGTGAAGTGTTGAGATAACAGCAGATCTGATCGAAGTGTGTTAATACAGTGTCTTGTGATAGTTTAATAATTCCTAGTCACAATGCTATTTTTTCCCCTATTTACAGAGCTCTTTGAGAGTCTTCTCATAGAACTATTATGTGTAGCACCTTGCTTGCTGCTTATTTTCCCTGCTGCGTTATTTTCTTTTCTGGAGGTTGGATTAAAATTTTTGTTTTGCTATGTGGCCTTGGCTTATATTATGATAAAATTGGCAGCCAAAAAGCTAATGGTTTGTTTTTTTTTTTTTTTTTTTGTGTGTGTGTGTGTGTGTGTGTGTGTGTGTGTGTATGCAGACTGGCTTTGGAAATCATATTGTTTGATATTATAAATAATTACACTGTTTGCTTTGTATTCTGGGGAGCCAGGAGACAGAAGAGTAACAAGATAAAGTGTATTATTCACTACTGGTTAGGGATCTGGAAAATAAAGCATTTCAGCATTCTGACTTACACATAGGACAGCTGTAGCCTTGATAAGAACTAAGTGGGCAACTTGATACAGTGCTTGATCTAGCAGTCGGCAACTCTGCCTGCAGCAGGGGAATTGGAGCTATATTATCTTTAAGGTCCCCTTCAACCCAAGCCATTCTATGATAATGTAGCCAACACCCAGAACTTCAGGACAAAGCAGGGTGAAAGATGTTATCCCGTGTGAGTGCTTGTAGACCTTAACCAGGCATATCCAACCCATGGTCAGCAGCAGCTAGTAATTAGCACCCCACACCACCATGGCAGCAGCTCTTGCTTGCCAAGCAACCCAGCCCGGTCATGGACTTTCAGCCATCACTCATCAAAAAACAAAGTATTGTCCCTGAACAATTACTCTTTACTAAATGTAGCTCAGGCAAGCTAAAAGGTTGGACACCCGTTATCAGCAGCTAAAGTATTCAAAGATCAGTGATGAAATATAATCACAGAATCACAGAATAGCTTATGCTGGGAGGGACTTCAAAGATCATCAAACTCCAACCACCCTGCTGTGGGACAACCACGAGATTGGGCTTTACTCTCTTTTACCTCCTGCCATCTCACTGAATCCACAACCTTAACTTCAAATGCATTGTATCTGTCAGTTGTTGTATAGGCAGCAAACTACTGAGCACCTTAAATGAAGGGAAAGGAAAATGGTACGTACTTCTATAGGTCAGTTTGCTGAGTATGGTGGTTTGGTGAGTATGGATTAGTTTCATTGGAAAAATGATGTTTTCCTTGCACAGCAAGATTCTATGGACAGTTAGTTAAGTCTTTTTGGACAACTGGTTATTCATTGACACTGAGAGAAAGACTTATCAGCAGAGTAAAAGGGAACAGAAGAACCCCACTTTGAGAATACACCTAAGTGTCTCATACATTTGACGTGTAGGTAAACCTGTAATACAATATACACACATAGATGTACAGAGCAGCATAGCAACATGTATAAATCATATTACTTAAAACAGATAGATTAATTTTTATTCTCCTTGCAGAAACAAAGAAAAATACATTCAAAGAACTGCATTCTTAGTTCTACCTAGGTGAGAACAGTTCTGGCTTTGATAAACACTAAGTCCCCATTCACAATGTTTTCTTTAAAGAGAAAAAGAATCAATTTCAAATGTCCAAAACGTGACCATATAACTCAAGCCAAGACAATTCATTCTAGACATCCCCTTACAGATGATTACAGGATACGTTTGACTCTGTTACTTGTTTCACATGGAACAGGACACTGTGGTTGCTCCTCTAATTTATACGTTGTTGTAGTGGTCATAACATGGTTATGAAATTTCCCACAGCTCCAAATTTGCTGTTTGGATATTGGACCAGGGTAAGACACAGTTTCCAGTGCCAAAGTTTTACATCATGCAAATTTTATTTCAGGGTGAGTTGTTCTGTAGTGAATTCCTCCCCAGCACTTGATAGACTTTGATGATATAGAAATTAGGTTAGGTGTCAGCTAAAGTCTGCACCCCTGTTACTATAAATGTAAACTACTGAGGTTAAGTGACATCCAGCAAGAATCAGCTGCTTAAACTCATCTTGTCTTGTGCAGTGCTTAATAGGCATCACAATAATATGTTATGAGAGCAAGGATGGCAGTACTAAGCTCTGAATAGTATCTGTGGAGCTATTTCCTTTTTTTGAAGTTGTGAAGTCCTTGAGCTCAGCTGAGTTCACTGCAGATTTTTTGAAATCAGACATAAATATATTTAGCTCTCCAGAACTTAGTGCAAAACACTGTAAAATCACCTTCCATTCCCAGAGTTAACGGTTTAATGTCTGTCTTCATTCTTATGCTACTAGAGATTTGGTGATTCATAGGCAAAGCATTTTTTTTCCAGCTCCCATCCTTACTATAAACTCTACAGTCTTATAAGCAGCATTTATTCTGATGGCATTCACCAAAGCAGGGAGTAGAAAGATGCCTAACAGAAGACAGTTGCATATCTCGAAGATAAATTTCATAGTAATAAAAGAAGTTTTACTATATTGTGGAAGAAACTATCAAAGGCTTACTGGCCACATATTGCAATTGTTTTCATATGAAAGCTACTTTGAACTGTATGTGGCAATCTGACTACTTGCTTGGAATGGCTGGATTTGAGCAATGATTCAGTGATATTCCGTTGAGAACCTTCTTTGGCATGCCCTGTTTTCAGTCGCCTCTAAACTTGGTCTTCACAAAGAAGCAGTGAAAGAAATGACAGAGGGGAATCTCTCACACCTTTTCCTTGCAGTTGTCCTACAGCTAATTGAATTTTGTATAGGAAATGAAGCAATTTCTGTGTGGAAGGTGACCAGGATCACACAGTGTTTCACAGGAGGGGTTGCAGGGAATGAAGGAACACGATCTCTTTCCTTCTTCAGAATACATCTGGTGTTGCAGGCCACACACATTCAAAACTGTCACATACTTAAATGGTGTAACAGGCTTTAGGAATCATGTCAGTTTGATAATTATGGGCTCCAATTCTCTACCTTCTTGTGGTGTAGATACAGATCACATTTTTTATTCTTTTTTTATTAGATTTTTATAGCGAAAGGAAAGGACATCACATCTCTTCTATTTTATTGTATTTGCTAGTTATTTAAACATGTTTTTCAAGTCTTCCTGCAGAACCAATGAGCATGGCATTCTGTTTTAAAATATGTGAAATGGAATTTTCTGTTAAATACTGGTGGAGGTTGTAAGAAAAATACCAGCTACTATGGATGCAACACTAGAACAAATGTTGTCGGAAATATTTCTAAATAGGGACTAAGTAAAATAGAGCAAGTCTAGTTAAAGCACAACACTGTTAACATGCATCAGAATCAGACAATCTTTACAAAAAGATTCCAGACAGAAAGACTGAAATAAAATAATTCTCTTATCAGATGAAAGCATCATAAAAATGACCTCATAGAAGAGTTTCATGATCTTCAAGTACTGAACACCTCTGAAAACCCACTACTCTGCTCTCATGAGACCTCCACCTGGAGTATTGTGTCCAGTTCTGAAGCCCCTAAAAAAAGAAGGATGTGGAGTTGTTGGGGCAGGTTCAGAGGTGGACCACAAGAATGATCAGAGGGCTGGAGCATCTCCTCCACGAGGACATGCTGAGAAAACTGGGACTCTTCAGCCTAGAGAAGAGAAGGCTCTGATGAGACCTTACAGTGAAGGTGGCCTACAGGAAAGCTGTGGAGGGACCTTTTAGAAGGGCAGGTAGCAACAGGATGAGGGGAAATAACTTCCAACCTTGTTCAACATCTTTATCACTGAACTTGATGAAGGAAAACTGTCCACCCTCAACAAGTTTGCTGACTGATACAAAGCTGGGAGGAATGGCTGACACACCAGAAGGCTGTACTGCCATCCTGGACAGGCTGGAAAGTTAGGCAGTTTTTTGTTAGATCAGATGATGTTTAACAAAAGCAAGTGAAGAGTCTTGCATCTAGGGAGGAATAGCCACATGCACACATACAGGCTGGGGGATGACCTGCTGGAGAGGAACTTTGCAGAGAAGGACCTGGGGGTCTTAGTGTACAACAGGTTGGCTAGCTGAGTGCACTGGTGTCCAAGAAGGCCATTGGGATCATGGGGTGCATTAAAAGGAGTGTGGCCAGATGGTCAAGGGAGGTGATTCTCCCCCTCTACTCTGCCCTGGTCAGGCCTTACTTACAGTACTGTATCCAGCTTTGGACTCCTCAGCACAAAAAGATAGGGATCTCCTGGAAAGAGTCCAGTGCAGAGCCACAAAGGTGAGAAGAGGCCTGAAGCACCTCTCTTATGAGGAAAGGCTGAGCAACCTGGGCCTGTTCAGCCTTGAGAAAAGAAGTCTCAGAGGGGATCTGATCATTGTCTATAAAATATCTAAGGTGCAGGAGGCAAAGGAACAACGCGAAGCTCTTTTCACTGGTGCATGGTGACAAGGGGAAAGGGCTATAAACTGAAGCACAGAAAGTTCCACAAAATTGTCTGTAAGAACTTCTTCACAGTAAGTGTGATGGAGCTCTGGAACAGGCTACCCAGAGAGGCTGTGAATTCTCCTTCTCTGGAGACATTCAAGACCTGCCTGGTTGCCTACCTGTGCAACCTGCTGTAGAGAGCCTGTTTTACAGGGGGCTTGAACTCAGTGCTCTCTAGAGGTCCCTTCCAGCCCCCTGTGATTCTGTGATTCTGTGAAGTAAGCAGTTGTAAGAGTGAGACAAGTTCTCTTCTTAGATACTTAGCAGGAGAAGCCACTATACAAGGGGCCATCCTTCTGCAAGTTCTTTTGTTTTGTAGTTATTCTTGGAACTCATGGGCTTAGCAGTAGAACTGATGTCATTTGGGAATGCTTGTTTTGGTTTTGGCAAGTATGTTTGCTAGGCCCAACTCATTTGACTTCTTGTGAGTTAGTGTGCATGGATTATCTGTTTTCTTCCCATAGCCAAAGTAACTTGACTAGTTAATCACATTTGTGCACAGGAATGTGTAAAGCAAGCTTTATTTCTCCAAATACAACTACTAATCTACTATACACTGTGTTTACACAGTGGAAATATTTTCTGTCAAGAAATGTGAATATAAAAAATACTAGTAGGCATAAACACTACCTTTCTCTTGAACCGTAGACTACTTATATTCTTATGTAGGAAAGCTCAATCACATCCTAGAACATGTTTAATATTTTTGAAAGAGGTCCAACTTCCACAACATTCTCTTTTATTCTCTTTTCCTTATCTTTTTCTACGTGCATAGTGATGTGTTCTCTCCGGGCACTGTGCTTCTATCTACAGACTGAGTGATTCATTCAGGGAATATGAACCACACTCATACTAAGTCATGCTGGCCAAATACAGAATGCTAAGCACAAAAAAATGCAGAAGAGGAGCCTTTGCTTCAAAGAACTTTTGGAAATTGAATGTTTCTTAACTATTACAAATATCTGTGGAGTAATTCTGTTCTATCTGTAAAATTCATTACTATCTTGAGGATAGAAAAGAAGCAGTTCCAAGAAAAGATAAAATGGTGAAATTTCCTAGAAGTTTCTATTTCATTTCTATTGTCTTTGGTGTTTGAAGAGGATAAGGAGTTTTGTGGAAACTTCCTTTGTAACAGAACAGTTGTCTCTGTGGGAGTTTTCTAGTATCTGATAACTAGTGCCTCAGTCTTTTTGCAGACACTTCAGTGGAGTCTCTTTCTCTGTTGAGACAATCTTGATGGAACTGGTCAGTACACACAAAACTAAAGTGGGATGGACAGGTGGACGTGGATACAGCTAGGTTAATCTGTGTAGTTTCTGTTTCCTCTCAGAAAGCTGGTTCAAAGAATCTATATTCTTAGTAACTAACTGCCTAAAGCATTAGCAGCAGCAGAGAGGGAGGTGCTGCAGGAGGAGAAACTTAATGCAATCTTGTACTGTCTAATGTGCTGAAAGACAAAGCAATAAAGTCAGTAAGATAACAATGAAGTCATTTGCCTGCATATGAATAAACTCTTAGTTACCTATAGGTTTGTTTAGGACTGCACTACGTGATAAAGCAGCAGATTCTTTCAGGATCAAATGCAATCTGGTAGCCTGCAGAGTAGCTTGTTGTATAAATACATACAAAGATTGAGAAAGTAAACTGCTTTGTCTGGTTGTGGAATGGCCAAAAGCATGCTGAGATGTTTGTATTCAGTCATCGATCATTATTTGGGTGGTTTAAATTCTGTTTTGATTTTAGATAATTACCATAAATAGCTTCTGAAATTGAGCAGTGCATGTGAGGTAAGATAGGTGCAAAGTTTCCTTATACTATTTCTGTTCATAGAAAGCTCTGTTCATGTGTGCCTGAACTGATATCTGAGCAAAAGTATGCACCAGAGAGAGTACGAGAACAAAGTATTTTGAGTCTTTTACCGGAACAGTGCTCAGCTTCTTACTCTAGTCAGAACTCTGCAGGGAGAGTAATTCTACCAGTGCTGTTTCACGTGTGCTAATTGGTTGGCAAGGATGGCAAAGATTTAAAACAATTTGCTTAAAATGTAACAGGAGCACAACATGAAGTTTGGAAACTGCTCAGTTTGCAGATAGATGGAGCATCTCCAGAGCTTCTTCTCTTAATACAAAGTTTAACTTGACAAGTTTGGAACTCTCTTTGTAGATTATCTAGTAACCAGACATAAAACAAGACTCACTTGTGTGCCACATGTAAGCTGCTCTAAGACTTGTAATGGGGAGGTGCATGTCAGACAGCAGAAGGGTTACTGCTTGTAGAAAAGCCTCAGCAGAGAGCCAGCTGCAGTGCCATGTACTCAGGGTATGGTATGCTTGTTAGATTTATAATATTAATAACCAGATCTCCTGGAAGGACCCTGGAAGTGTAAAAATGTGAAAGTGTGGGATCATCTGGAATAAATTTTTAAATTTTCATCACGAAGGGCTGGTCGCTTTTCAAGAAGGAAGTCTTAAAGGCGCAGGAGCTGGCTGTCCCCCTGAGCCGCAAAATGAGCTGGAGGGGAAGAAGGCCGGCGTGGTTGAACAGGGAACTGTTCTTGAGCTCCGGGAGAAAAAGAGAATCTATCTCCTGGGGAAGAAGGGATGGGCGACTCAGAAAGAGTACAGAGAAGTTGTTAAGATGTGCAGAGAAAAAAACAGAAAGGCAAAAGTCCAGCTTGAGCTCAACGTGGCTGCTGGGGTAAAAAGGTACATTTCTGTGCAGGGGAGTGTTTGTATCTTAGGTATCACTATGGCTTGTCTGAGTACATATGTATTTTTTTGAATACTCACCCTGTAATGATACTGCCTATTTTACATGTTTATTTTAAATGTATTATAAAGTGAGGGTAGATACCATTACCTGCAGCACATGGCAAAGGAAACCAGCACGGGTTCAGGTTATACCCTTTGCTGAAGAATGCAGAGCAAGTCTTTGGCAAAACAGGGAACCAGACCTCTGATACAAAGCCTTCTGTCTTTAATAAGACACATTACTTTTCATGCTTATTCTGCTGAGGAAGCATTATGAATGGTAAATAATCTAATATGAATTCACATTTTGTTGCTCAGAGAGCCTCATGGCACTGAGGAGTGGAGGTTTTATTTCTTTACCTAAGGACCTTTGCCACTGCTGCTGCTACTGGCATCAAGACTTGAGTTCAGCATCAATTTGCATTGGCTAAACACTGACCTGCAAATAATACTGAACAAGAGCTCTCACATGCATCCTGTAGCAAATATTTAGTGGAGTGACGTGCTAAGTCCGGTTGCATTCACTTCCAGTAACCAAAGCAAGTGATCACAGACTCGACTATGACCCGGAATGCTAAATCACAGTCCTTCAGAGGACCTGGTCCAACAATTAGTCCAGCCCTCTGGACTGCTTTTTACAGTAAATGTTTGTATACATTCAATTCTGGAAATTATCAGATTTGGTTAGTACAGTAGAGCTTACTGGAGAGCAAGCTTTTTGGTTGTTTGGCAACTTTCCAGTTTTGAATATGAATTTTCATTCAGAATAATATTTTCCTCCAGATTTTCCAGTAAAACAAATGGAGAGAATCTCTTTGGGAAATGATATATTTTGTCTATGATGCGTTCTTTTTAATTAAAGGAAAAATAATTCCTAATCAATAAATTGAAGAATTTCATCTTCAAAATGTTTGAACAGGCCAAAAATATATTTTTTCATTTTTTTAACAAAACATAATTTTCAGAAAAATTGAAACATCATGAAGTGTTTTCAACATGCCCTAAGTTGTGCTTCTCACAGAAAGCTAAAATTTACACGACAAAAGTGTCCACCTCAAAGTAGACTATAAACTGGGAGAACCAAATAGATCACTTTGCAAGACACAAATATTTTCCTTTGCCCTTTTTTAGACTGCAAACTCCCTTATGGCACAGGTAGTCTTCATTTTATATCACCTACCAAGACAACCCGCCGTTGAAACTTAAGAAGCAATTGTTTCTCCCAGAGTTTATTCACATCATTAAATCAGCTTGTGCCCTCTTGTTGACATCTCTGGATAGGAACTGCACGGAAATTCAAATCAGGCATTATTTCATTTTAAGTGAGTGTAGATAATATCTTTCAGGCTGCAAAATTTGCTTATTAAAATAACATGGTTTTTGTTCTTCTCTCATCTCTGTTAATCACATTCAAACATGTCAGAGTAGGTTGTGAATTGCAAGCAATACACAAAATTAAAGCAGTCAAAGAACCTAAGTGTATTTTTTGTGGTGTATTATACGAATTAACTTCAAAGCTTACAGATATTTAGGCTATGCAGTGACTGAACACAGTTCTGATGCACCAAAAATAAGTTTGGAAAATTAGAAAGGGCTTTTTACTTGAAAATACAATGGACAAGCTTGAAACAAACATCATTCCTTCTCCTTGCCACTCATCCTTTCCAACACCAGCTTCCTCCTTCCAAATCAATTACAAACATAATTAATCACGTTTTAATGTGACTTTTTTTGATCTCTTCTTTTGTAGTGGTACTACAGACAGATTGGACCACCCGGCATGCAGAGCAGAGAACGTGTCTTCTGTTGTGCTGTGTGCCCTACTTTTCTACAGCAAAATAATATACGTCCAAGAGTCTTCAAAGATATTGTGTTGTCTTCTTTCTCCTCCATCTGAGTAAATTGTTTTAGAAAATCTGCTGCTTGGGACTGAGAAAGGTCAGGTAAGAAACGTTACTGATCCTAAGTGTACTTGTCTTGAGAAACTGTGGGGATCTGTGGATGCCTTTTTTGTGCCTGTGGAGTACCATCTCTCGTGTTAGCAATGTTTGAAATTGTAATGTCTCTGCACAAGAATGTATGAATGGATGAGTTTGATAAACTCTAAGAAAGAGGAAAGCATTTCCTTTAAATAGTCTGTCTGTATGTTACTCCTCCATTCTAACAGAAAACAGGATCAGGAGCTTGTCCTAGAGCCATGTAAATCAATGGGACTATGGTAACTCAGGCAAAATTTATTATAGGCTCAAGTGCTCTGCATAGTTTTCCTTATTTTGCTCATTTTTATGCAGCATTTTGCTAATACCATGCATATGCTGTAAGAGGAAGAGGTTTACATGTTCACTATTACTAACATTCACATTAAAGGCTGGATTCCAAAGCCTTTACTCATTACCAGTAGGTCACTCCTCCATGAGTAACCTTGGAGAACAGGGAAGCTTGTAGTGAAATGAAGCTTTATTTAATGTAGATTCAAGCTTTAGAGCCTAACTGTGTAGTATTAGGGACAAATATTATCCCCTTCCCTCACTTTACCTGCAAGGTGATCCAGTGCTGCACCCACAGACTCGGTTGTGCCTGTGTCATAGAAGTGATTTATGCATCCAACAACCAGAAACATGTGGGCCTGGTATAGAAGCTGAACTAGGGGAACACAACCCAAATATTGCCCATCTCTAATGCATATCTCAGAAATGTGGCATTCTCTGGGCCCCTGTCACTTCACAAGTATTTTCCGTAGATGGACAAGAGCTCTCTCAGGAGAGAGCAGCACCTGAGGTAGCACCAGGGAAATTTACTTTGGCAAATGTTCTGCTGGTGGCAGGTGACAGCCATTCCCTGCCCAGAGGAAGGAGAAGAACTGTACTGCATATGTAAACACTGGAGGAGATAGGAAACAGCACCTAAGGACTCCCACTTCTGCTTTCCAAGTTTAATTCAGAGCAATGGGAGGTTAGCTGTACTGTCAAGCACAAAATGATGCTTCCATGATATATCTCCTCCCTCATCCCACACAGCTCCCAAAATCTCCTACAGTGTTGGACATTTCTAGAGGGCATAATTGCACTGATACTTCTGAATTTAACAGTCCCCAGTGAATTCAAACTGATCAATTTTTTATTTTTTTTTTTAATTTATTTATTTATTTATTTATTTTTTGCTTACATCTGTCACAGCGTTCTGCACTGATGCGCTCTGTAGCAAAGCTTGGCCTTGAGTTTGCAAAGTCAGACTTTGGTAAAATAATGTTTCTCCTACCTGTGGACTACAGTGCCTGCAGGAGGTGACTGGTGGCTTCGTTTCTGGGGCAAGTGTTGGCAGCACGTTTCCCAGTACCTTGGCCCTGTCTAGAGCAAAACTGTTGCCTGTATTGTATGTAACCCCGTTGCCATTTGGGTGGGATGTAGTTGTCAGAATCAGACCTAAAGTTATAAAGATACTGAAGTACTCAGCTCCTACCAGAATCCATGTTAGGATCATCGCTATCTTCTATTAAAAAAAAAAAAAACAAAAAAAAAATTTAAAAAAAAAAAAAGAGAGAGAGAGAGAAACAGAGAAAGAGAGAGAGAAAGAAAGAGAGAGAAAGAAAAGAACTGTGCTGTGTCACACATGGAGTTTGCTGGCTTTGAGTTGAGGCACATTAACTTTGAAAGAGAGCTTGCAGGACTTGTTATACTTGTTCTATGAATAAGGCAAGGCTTTCTGTTTCCCAGACTGCCATTCTGACAAGTTTTACAGGCACTAAAGTAAACAAGTACCTTTCCTAGGAAATGCTGCTATTAAAAAAGCTCAAGTAGGACTTTTTTTTTTTTTAATAGGTGGGAAGATACACAAATATATATAATTCCATTCTGACTACTAATGGCAGGAAATCATTTGTCTGTTTGTAAGTTGCCTGTAGGCCCACGTGCAACCATCACGCAGCTCAATCCATCTGAATTCAACACTCTCTTTCACACTTGGCTCTGAGTAGGTATAAATGGACTTCACATCAGAGGCTAAAGGGAAGGGTTGAAGCATCCAATCTGGCTGAAACTGGGGCTTGGAGCCTCTGTCCCCCTTACCCCCACACGTACAAATGAATGGACTTTCTCAATATTTCAATATTTCACCCTGATTTTAACTCCTCCTAGAAAATGAAGTGTCAGATGTTCATAGTAATGTAGTGATTAACCAGCCTGTGGTAAGAACACTTTACCCAACCGGCTTGATTTATACTGCACTTGTCATCACACCAGCAACTAAGAGTGAACACAACAGCAATGCCAATGCTGTGTTGCATCAATTTCACTAACTTTCAGTTTTGGGGTTGAAATGCCCCTCAAGAAGTGAGAGTGCAGCTGGTGTTTCATAGCAAGCACCCTCTCGGTTACACCAAATGAAAATTAAGGTGAAAGCTTGTGATTTTAAGACC
This sequence comes from Centrocercus urophasianus, assembly GCF_019232065.1. Lineage (NCBI taxonomy): Eukaryota > Metazoa > Chordata > Aves > Galliformes > Phasianidae > Centrocercus > Centrocercus urophasianus. The sequence goes on from NW_024885022.1 coordinate 166,568, forward strand.
ATTTAGCATCCCTAAAGCCTGCTCGGGCTGCAAAGCATCATGTAGCTGTTAAGTGAGTATTTCTAACAATGACTTAGCTGGTTGCACTACCTGTTTACACCATTTTACAGAGGGGAAATTGGGCTCAGGCAGGCTTACAGTGTATGAAGCCCTGACTCCCAGTTCAACATTATTTTTTTCAGGCTACAGGGAAAAATTTACTCCTTCAGAAAGTTTTTTGGTTTTGTTCTCTTTTTTTTTTTTTTTTTTGCTTTTTGCGCTTTTAGGACACACAGATCTCCCAGAACAGCAATGATGTGCTCCCACTTATGTTTCTGAGATCTTTTCAATGTAATTCTTATTTTCCCTTTACTTCTTTCTGCTCAAAAAAGCCTGGTGTTCAAATAAGATCAATCTTCTGATTCTTGAGAAACTGAAGAACACAACCTCCTTGATTCTCTTTCCCCAGGGAAGCCTGCGTGAGCTGGCCAGATGTGCAGGAAAGCCCTCTGACTTTTGTGTGGGTTTGCTCAAGTAGGTCTGACTTCTGTTGTTAGCTCAGGGGTGAGATACAGAGATAAAAATAGAGGTCAGGAGCAGATCTGTGAATGACAAACATCGTGGTCATGCAGCACATATGCCTCTATGCCTCTCCCATTAGCCCTGACAACTTTGTTAACCTTAGGCCACATCCATGTCCTGATATAATTTCTTTAAAATTAAAAAAAAAAAAAAAAAAAAAAGAGAGAAAGGAAAAAAAAAGCCTCAAGAGATTTCAGATGTGCTGTGATGTGCTCCCATTCAAATAAGGTCATGGAGTTACACACTCTAAACCTATAATTATTTTTAGTGCTCTAGCAAGGACATTAAGGACACATTTTGGCTGTTTCATGTTAGGCAGCTACAGCCCCTTGCTAGCTCCCTGTTTTTCAGCCTGGAAGCAAGATGTACGCAGTCACTCAGTCCATCAGTCCCTACCCCTGCTAACTAATTTTAACAGAATTTCACAGAAGACTGAGGCCCTCTCAAACCTTGAGAAATTTGGTAGGGAAATTTGGTAGAGCTGCAGCCACATGGCTCATTAACATGCATACACCTCCATAAGGCCTCCTCCATTCCCACTGGCATTGCAGGGCATTGAGTATGACAGGCAGCGAAGGAAGAAAGTAACATTCTTTGCAAGAAACTAGACACTAGCAGTTCCACTACTCAGAGGGCTGGGCATTTGCTTTTCTTCTGCTGTGATTGTACAGAGAACAGGTAAGATTTAAACTATGCTTCCATTTGCAAGCTTGCCTTCAATTCCTGCAAGACCCTCGTTTCAAATTAATAGATTCAGCAACATGTGTAATGAAGAGGGGCTTGCTTCCTCAAGTAAGCCAGAAAAGCCAAAGTGCCAAATTGCATGAGAAAGTGCTCACTGACTGGGTAAAGGATTACGCATGAACGCATGAAGAAATAAGGTTACTGAAGTTTAAAGTGATAAAACAGCTTCAGTCATCAATGATAAATTTCTTTGTCTTCAGAGGAAATATTTTAAAGGAAAAAGAATTGTTTTAAAATATATTTAAAGTATCACATTACACGTATTTATGCCTAAATCACTTTCCCACTCCCACAGGCTAAGATTAGAAGCTGTGGCCCTCAGTTGCCTTTTTGAAAAGCACAGCTCCAGTTCTTTCGCAGTCAAATATGCAGTGAGGTCAGGAAGGAAACAGGTCTGGAGAAGTTAATGCTCTTGTGATGGCTCTGAGTTTTTCAGTTGAATTGATCCCTAGTTCTGCAAAAATGGCTGGGAAAGGAAGCAGTGCATGAAATGAAATGAAGATCTTGCAGTTACAGGGCTGCTTACAAAGATGTGGTGATGGAGAATCTGAAATAGCTGACCCATTCTGACCCATTTCAGAAAAAAAAATAATGGTAGAAGACAGTTTGCTTTGTTCTCATATATCCTTGGACTGTTTTCTGGTGTGCTTCCCATTATATCAGGATATTGTGTTCTTACTAGTGATGCAGGGTATCACATGTGGGTTGCTGGGCAGTCTGTTGAGGCTGAAGTGTGCACACTGAATTCATTAGGGGCTTAGCTTCTTCTTGGTGGCAAGTCATATAGGTATTTCAGTGTCTGAACCTGGGTCTGGAGCAGAGGAAGCTGCAGAGACAGCTATATCTTAATTACCTCTGGAAGGTTTACGCCCAGAGAATTGCTCATCTGTCTGAACAGAATGGGAGTTAGTGCCATCAAAGCTGCTGGGAGCTCAAGAAGTCAGTATCAGATAGCTGAAATCCTGAGGTGTGATGGGGACCATGTAATTAAAAAAACACAATATCCAAATGACCCCTCAAAATCCCTCTTTAACTCAAGTTTTGACAGCAGCTAAAGCATGATGTCAGCCCTTGATTATCTGGCTTGGGGGTAAGCTAATTTTCTCTCCAACCTGCTGAGGCATCCTGCTAAGGATGCAGAGGCTACCCCCATACCCTGCCTTATCCCTGTGTGTGTTGCCAGACCAGCTGTCTGTGGAGCTCTCAGATCCTATTCTTCAAGGTACACTGTCCATTCTTTGTATTACACAATCTATGCATGTTTTGTATTATCCATGCTTCTGCTTCACTGAGCTTATTTTGCAGTACCCCTGGGTAACAGGAAGTTCTCAGCATTCTCATCCCACTACCATTTTTGTATCAAGTAGTTTTCCAAGTAATCTGTGAAAGTCTAGGTTTGTTTATGTTCTGGGTTTGGGGTCAGCCCTGGCTGGAAACCTAAGACTGATGTTTGGATCCAGGTCCCATATTGCTGTTTAAAAGATTAAAGCATCTGTAGAAACTCAAACATTCTATTGTTGTTTCTTTTTCTTCTAGAAACAGCAGACTGTGATCAACAAGAGAACTGACAAAAAGAAAACAAGAAGTAGGGAAACAGAGATGACCATGTCCATATTGGTAAATTACGAAGTGAATGTTCTCTAGATGAGACCATCTATGCTATTCATTTATATGAATAGCCAAGGATTGCTCCTGGTAGTTAGTTTGGATGCAGCCATGCTAGTCTTGAGACTGAGAGTTTATCTTCATGGTGGATACAAGTTATTCTGTGGCAATTTGTTTATGTGGAGATGGTCCTGAAAATGCTGAATTAAGGCAGAGATACCTCTACCGTGGAAAATCATGTGTCTCCAAGTGGGTAAAAGGGAAGCCTGATTTCTTCCATGCTACTTAGCCCAAATTAGGACTGTTGGATGCAGTTGTTTAGGAGAATCATGGTGTTGCAACTTCTTATCGCTCCCATCTGTATCTGCTTTTGATGCAGACAGCGGGAGATGGCTGAATCTGAAGAAACCCCCATTAGCCGCACCCTTGATGCAATGCACATTCCTTGCTCATTGACTCACGGCTATCAGCTTTCCCTTACTCCCTCTTTGCCATGTGTTTTGCAGCACTCTGAACACCTGAGGAGACAGCGTTTTGAGCAGACACTTGCTGTATTTGTGCACAGTATTGCATGTCCTCTCTCTGTCACTCTGGACATATTTGGCTCATGCAACAGATCAGAGATTAGGTAAGCAAAGCTATAAAGTTCTATAAAAGCTATAAAGGGAGGTGTTGTCTTTTCCCTTCTATGTGCTGCTGTACAAACAAGCAATCAGTGTTAAGAGAGGAAAGAGGGAAGCTGAATGTGTTAAAGTATACACATTTAAACAGTTCTCTAGAGATGTTCTCTAGAAGCAGCACAGTCTGACAGGGTTTAAATAGTGTTCAAAAGAAACAGCTGTTGAGTGATAACTCCAGTCCTGCCACTAACATTCTACCCAAGACAAATTAGTTTCAATCTACAAAATGAAAATGATAGTTACTAACCTGCTTTACAGGTGATTTTCAACTATAAATTAATTAATATTTGTGCAGTGCTTTGAAAGTGCAAAGTGCCATGAAATGCAAAGAATAATTACCTCGGTCCTTTGTTTTAAAACATCAGTGAGCAATCATAGAATAAAACCGCTGTGCAAACTGTGATGTCCGCTGCCTGGAACACCACACACATTAAATCTGAGAAAGCCAGGTTGTAAAATCCCGTTAATTCAGCTCTGCTTCATCTCTGCTCTTCCAACAAAGATTCTGCCCTTTAGAACCACTTCTGCAACATGCACAGAAGAACCATGTTACTACTGAGGAACAGTTGCTAGTAAATTTTGGTGAGATGCAAATGCTGACCCAGTCCTCATTGGGTAATGGATTTACAGTTTACATGTGTATATATGCTGAACATACAGGAAAAAAAAGGAGATATGTATGCCCAATAAAGGAGGTCACTGAAGAATGTTGAAGTGAGGTGTTTTATTTGGTGGAATATTCTCACTATGAACCATAAATTTAAAAACAAATGGTCAAAAGCCTGACCTTTATCCCATGGCCTTTGCACACATACAGTTTTGCGATGTGAAAAAATACGGTATGCCCATGCTGAAATTCACTCTGTTACACTAACTTCAAAGAAGTTGGATGAAATGCAATTTCTGGGTACGTGGCCAGCTGTGTAGGGAAAATGCCATGTTTGAGTTCAAATTTACAAAAATTGTTCAGTTATGTCAAACGGGCCTGAAAGAGCTGCCTGTCATCACTAGTGTCTTCAGCCTCAGTCACTCTGTGTATCTTGTGACCTTGACAAGCAGAGCATAGATGCCATAGAAATGGTGCATCTGTGTTCAAAAAGCCGGGAAGTCAGAACCCATGGCAAGTCTGTGGTACTGCACCACCACTCTCAGACAAGACTTCCCTGCATTGAACGTCTGCAGAGTGGGAAAGAAAACACAGAGAAGAACTTGCCCAGTCTTCTCTTTACCATGTTAGAAACGAAGGAGAAATTAAGTTAGGATCAATGCTTGTTTTCATGTGGATTGGTGTAGGGACAGTATGCGATAGGCTGTAAATGAAATATGAAATATTCCTGCACTGTACAGGAGGTAGAATCACAATTGTATGAAAAATTCTGCAATGCAAGTGCTTGTTCTGAAATGAGTTAGAACAGGACTTTGCCAAGTTTCTCCACTGAATTCATGTGCAAAAGATGTTTTCATTTTCCTGTGCTTAGCTTACTTTTTAACTGTCATGCCAAATCCTTCCTTTATTGTAGATTATCAAAACTCAGTTTCATGTTGGTATCTCATTGTGCAACATGCGTTCCTAGAGGTATCTGTTTTTATTTAGCATTTATCTGTAGAACTGATTTGAGGTTCATTTCTTTGGTGTCTTAATTGCACTTCCTCTCATAATGCAAGCTGCAACCTTTAGCGTGTATTGAGGTTACTTTGCAAATCTCCCCTCTCTAAAAGATGATTTTCTCCCGGGCTTCTCATTTTTAAAAATCTTCCAATTTGTCTAAACAGATGAAAATGTGTCATGCGCACGTAAAGTTTTTGAGGTTGCACCGTGTAAGCATCTTTGAAGCAAACTGAATTAAATGGATATTGTGTTGCAGGATCAAATTCTGCCCCTGTTAAAGGCACAGAAACAATCAGAGGAGCAATGTTGTATGGATATACTTACGTCTGAGTTTACTTCAAAGTATTTATTGTGTATTATTTACAATGGATAAGGAAAAGAGCATGCCAGCTATAGCATCCAAAAGCTCATCTCAATAATAAATGATTAGGGACATGATACGGTATGTGTTGGAGCATCTATCTTGTGCTACTGTAACTGAATGGTGTTTCATGTTGCCTAATTAGCACAATAACTTGTTAAACTTAAAAAAAAATTATGCAGAGAAATCTGATGGGTAATATAAAATCAATGAATCATTATAAAATCAGTGGATCTCTCAGAATCTCTCAGAAGGCATGAATCACCAAGGCAGGATATCTCAGCGGCTGTTTTGCTATCTATGCGATATATTTATGATATCCAGTTGTGTTGCTATCAGCAACACACTGATGGGGATAGGCACAGGCATTTAGCACGTCCACCTCCCAAGCCCCTTGTCACTGTGAGTTCTGGAGTTCCCAATCGATCATAGCAGTTCATATCCTATTGACTTTGTGACCAGAATCTTTTCAGGAGCTTTAGAAAGAAGTTTCCAGTAAGCAGCACATAAGCATGAGTCTGGGTGCCGGATGGTGAGACAGAAAACCATGTGCTTGAGAAGATCCCAGCACGGGCAAGTGACACTTCGTGTCCCATTTCCATGCCTAAGCAATAAGGCAGTGCTCCTTCTCACCTTGCAGATCAGCAGCCCACTTTAAAACAAAATAGATACATGTTGACTTGCTTGGGTTTGCTTCTTGGGGTAGCAAAGCTGAGGGGGAAAGAGCATGGTGCTTTTGCTTTGTGGATTTCCCTGCAGCACCCCAAGAACACTTCTGTATTACTGTCTGTTTGCAAAGTAATTCACTACTCACAACAGGTAGAAAAGAGAAACAACACGGGCAGATACGGGCCCTGCTAAAATACATCTAGCATCAGCTCGGTTTTTCTTGAGGCAAAATGACCACGTGGGAATAGGACCGAATGGGACTTTTCGCGGGCTCTGCTGATCCCGAGGTAGCAGAAAAGAGGGCTGCGTATAACGGGACGAGATGGGTTTCTGCTGCATTCCCCGGCAGAGGCTGAGCTGCTGCCCGGTGTCCCACGGGAGGACACGGAGAGGGAGCTGAAGGCCACGGGGCTTTTTCGCAAGCAGCGACGCAAACGTCTGCTCGCTCCTTCGGCAGCTGCCGGGCAAACAAACAGCCGGGAAAGCGGAAAACGGGATATCCTCAACACTCACATAAACAGAGCAGGGGAATCGGCCGAGCTGCTCCCTTCCCCCACAACCCGTTCTCCTCTGTCCTGGGGCAGGTAGGGGCCGCTCCATCCCTACCTGGGCGGGGAAGGCGCCGCTGGTTCCTCCTCCCCCCGCTCCTTGCTCCCGCCCCATCCTCCTCCTCGGCGTCCCCAGAGGGAGCCCCTGCGCTCCGCGGCCGGGCGGAGAGCACAGCTGGGCACAGTAGTCCCGCGGCCGGCCCCAGCCGCTCCGCAACCCCTGCGACAGGAGGAGCAGAGGAAGGAGGAAAGAAGAGGAGGAGGAGGAGGAGGAGGAGGGGAAAGAGGAAGAAGAAGGCAGCAGTCCGCCTGTAGCTGGGCAGGCACGTGTGCGCGCAACCCTCGACGGCCTCCCTCCAGCATGTTGCGCAGAGGCAGAGCGGCTGCCAGGAGCTGAGCGGGGCGGAGCGGAGCGCAGGGCAGAGCAGAGCGAGGAGCGGCTCGTCGGGGAGCTCCGTGCTCCCGTCACGTCCCACGCACGCCATGGGCGTCCGCAGCCCCCTGTCCGCCGCCGGGCCCCGCGGGGCCGCTGTCCTGGTGCTGCTGCTGCTGCTGGGGCGCGTCGCCCTCTGTTCCGCCGTGGAGGAGAAGAAAGGTAACGGGCGGTGCGGGTCTGCAGCGGCGCTGCCGGGTGTGAGCCTTGGTGCTGCGGGGAGCGTCGGAGGGAAAGTCCCGGCTTCGTCCCTTAAGAGAAAGGGGAAAAAAAAACCGGAGAGAAAGATGGGAAAACAAACCTACAGCAGCGATCGTGCAGCTCTGACTTCCTGATTCTAAGCTTATTTTCTTTTGGGGGGAGGGGGGGGAGGAGGTGGAGGAAATAAAAGGGAATAAACCTTCGCGCGTCTCATCGTTTGTGCTTCTCCCCTCTCGAGGCTTTTTTTTTTTCCTTCTTTCCACTCCGCCTCCCGTGCTCTTTCCGCGGTGTCCCGAGCTCCCTCACCGCCCGGCTTTACCCCGTGCTGGCCGCCGGCCCCGTCCTGCTGCCCCGCGGAGCTCGGGGAGATGGCACCGAGCACGGCAGGGACACGCCGGGCAGCCTCTGCCGGCCCGCCGCCTCGGGCCGGACACCTCAGCTCATTCCGCTCCAAAAAGATGAATGCATGTATATACGTGTGCACACACCTGGGTAGGGCGTGTAGGGGAAGACGGGAAACTTCTTGAGGGTTCTGGTTCTCCGGTTATCAAAGCAGAGAGCGTTCCGTGCTCTCTCTCTGCCCCGCGAGATGCTGTCACCCTCGCTGAGCGCCCGGCAGCCGTGCGTGGGAACGGCGGGGGGTGGCCGCGAGGCTGTCTGCTTGGCTTCTGGGGCTTTGTTTTTTACACGTTTTTGAAAAACTGGTTTAAGGAGTGAGGAAACGTTTGTGTTGGGAGAGTTCCGTCACTTTTTCTCCATGCGTGGTGATCTTTTCTGTGAATAGGCCCCGAGCGTTGTTCCAGGCAGAGTGCAGTTCTCTTTATCTTGGAAATCTGCCAGCAAGGAAAAAAATGCAGATTTGTTGTATTTTCTTTCTACAGAAAAAGAGGAAAAAGAGAATTAGTGGTGTTTAGAAGAGCTGGTGTGTGGCTGAAAACAGCTGAACCCATCTTTGTGTAACTGAGGGCAATAAAACCATCTTGAAAGGGGCAGCAGCTCCCCGTTCTGAGGAACTAGTTGCACAACCTCAAAGCGGCGAAGAGGCTCCCTGGTGCCAGAAATCAAGTTCATACCTGTTGCTGATGTAATGTAGGTAGCTCTTCTTTCCCAGGTTTCTGATCTTTTTCTTTTCTTGTTTCTCCTCACCCTTTGAAAGTGACGCAGAGCAGAGCTGGCTCCATCTCCTGCATTTCTGTTAAGTCCTTTGAAATGCAACTCCCAGGTGCACGTACCCTGTAGAATCTGTAAAATGTGAGGATAAACACATTGTTCCCTTCTTTAAAGCGCTTAATTCTGTGTCTCATGAACTTATGAGGGTGCTGTTTATTTGAGGATTATTAAGTGATCAACAGCTACGTGATAAATCCAACAGACATTATTGTCAGCATTCTGTTAGTGAGTAACTGTTCATGTGAGGAGGACTAGGGTCAGAAGAGGGAAAGGCAGAATAACTTCTTCAAGAATCAATTCTTTGGGCTTTATTTGTTTTCCTCCGCATTTGAGGATGAATGAGAAAAGAAGGTGGGTACAGAATAAAGCAGCATTTGGGAATCAAGAGATGCTGATTTAGGCAAAAGCCCATCACCTTGGGACCCCATGGCATCTGAATTTCCCATTTTCCAGTTCTGAAAGCAAATGTACTGCCATAAACATTGCAACACTCGTGTCTTATGATAAAATTCTGTTGCTTCTAGATGTCCAAATGGCATGTGCATTTGTACTTCTTAGTATTTCTATAGTTAGTACTATCCCCCAAAAGTATGTAGGCAAACCTTTTTGTTACAAGAAGGTCAGAATCAACCTATAATGGGCGATGTCATAGTTTGATGGAAATTAAGATATAATTGTATATTTTACCAGAAGTTTAGGAAGATCTTTTCAAATTGGGATGAGACAAAACTTTTTTGTTTGAGTGACTATAGTTGTGAAAATGAAAAACAAAACAAAACCCAATAGTTATGCATAATCCAACACCAAACAGCATTGTTGGATACTGAAGAACACTCTCAGGAATCAATACCTCCCTCTCTCTCAACCCACCTTCTCTAATATTGATCCAGATTAAAAACAGAGGAAGTTAGGAAGTTATCTGGATTTACACTTATATTTGCTGGATGGCCTGTTAGGTGGCACCTGGTACAATTTCTTTGACAGCAGGCATGCCACTTCCTGCAGCATGCTTTTGACTGATGTCCATTTTGTGTTTCAGTGCTTAGTGACACTGCTTTTATGCAAACTGCTTTTTGTTGCTTTATTGGCTCTATATGGCTAGTTTTGATCTGTACTTTTGCAGCCTTTGTGGGATGGGAACAAGGACTGTGCACATTAACCCACGGGGCAGCATACTGCAGAAGGTCTCTGCAGTACCCTCTCGTGTACCTTATGCTTCGTATCGCTTTCTGCGGAACGGGGAAATTAGGCTCCTTTAGGATGCTGTAGTTGTTTTTTTTTTTTTTTTTTTTTTTTTTTTTTTTTTTTTTTTTTTTTTTTTTTTTTTTTTTTTTTTTTTTTTTTTTTGCCTTTGAAAACTATAACAAATTTGTGAAATGCTGGAGATGATTTTTCAGATGTAGTTCAATGTGGTGAAATAAAGCAATTAAATAAGTCTTCAGTATAAACCTGTTCTTACTCCTTTGCCTCAATGTGTGAACAATTAAGAAAAAAATCCAAAGCCTATTGTTAAGGGCAATTGGTGATAAGCAAAGAAGGGAAGGCAGAGTGACAGCAGTCATTCCCTTAATTCAGACAACTTGCAAATACAGTGAATGTGCAAAATGCTGTGAAAGAGTTTGATGTCTCAACAGAATGCATGTATGTTCACATATGTACATGTGAACAAACTGCGTGCAGAAGTGATAGTAGTAAATAATGTATTATTGCTTGCATCAAGAGAGTATGAAGAGATTTCCAGATAAGTGAGAAATGAAGAGCAATGCCCTGAAGACTACCGTCAGAGTAGTACATTATAATTCATTTGTTAATTTATAGAGACTTTCAGGGAGTGTAACACAATGTCATTGTGTTCCTCAGGGCTGACTTTTTCATTTGGGTATCCATATATCACTGAAATCAGTAGGATATGCGAGCTTTAGCTGCGAGATAGCTGACTGGCCAAACCAGTTCCTTCTGAAGGCATCCTTATCTTCCTTCAGTACAAACTACATTAGCTTTAGCAGATGTTCAGAAATAAGCCTACTGAAAGGTTTACTTCATCTTAGGGAGGATGACTGTCTTCCCCGAATGCACTAATATCCATACTTACAAAGCAAAACCCCTAGATCAGTCCAAGTTTCAGTAACGTGTGCATCAGAGGGTACAGTCAAACTGTGGTTCTAAGTGTTGCATCCAATAAAAAACTAACATACATTAAAAACCTAGCAGTCAGTATGTCATGTTCTACTTGTGTCAAATCCAGTGTTCCAGTCTGTATTGCTGAAGTGCTTTGTGGTTGTGCTTTGTGCCAAATTGCTTTGCCTTGGAGGGCATTGCTCTGAGAAGCCAGGGCTGGCCATACTCACCAAATTATCCTCTGACTGGTCTACACAAGAGGAGAACTTGTTGGGGTGACCCACTGACAGATGAGCTGGAAAGGCCTCGTTTTCAAAAAGTGACCTGCTATCAAGAGTAGTTGTTATTTTAGAAGAGCGTTAGTTGCACTGTCTTTTATCATTCTTCAAATACCACCCTGTTACACTGCTTTCCTGGAGCAGGGGAAATGTGATCACCTTGGCTGGGGCTCAACTAGTACAGAATTGCACCCAATCTAATTAGGATTTTGCTAGTTTTAACAGAAGCAGGAAGTGATTGGAAAGAGAGCAGGGCTTTCATTTGCTCTTCATTAGAGGCACATTCTGACTTTTCCTTTCTTGAATTTGCCATGCAGAAACTGTGGAAAGTGTGCAGCCTCTGATGCATGCTCAAGCAGTAATTATTGCTGTGCTAAGGATCATCACCTGACCCGCTCTCACATCAAGGTCAGCCTGAGCAACGTGCCTTGCTGTAAGCATGTTTTGAGAAGTGAGTGCACAGTTTGCCTCTCTGAGTCCTACAAAGCGCTTCACCCAGCACCTGGGTGCAGTGGTGGCTGAGTGGGACCATTGCTTTGCCCGGGCTATGTGATACCTGGGGGAAGGCATGATGGGATCAAGCAAAACAGCCCTTGCCTTGGGGATACACTCTCCCAGTTAGACTGATGTGTGCTGGCACACCAGCTCTGGCTGAGAGGGTGACTCACCAGAGGTCCTTCTGCCCCTGTTGCCTGCTTGACCCTGCCAGGTAGTCATTGGCACGGATTTAGCAGCTTTAGCAGGGGTAGAAAGCACTTAGGTTCAGCAGAGACCACAAGGATGATCTGAGGGCTGGAGCACCTTTCTTGTTGAGACAGGCTCAGGGAGCTGGGCTTGTTCAGTCTGGAGAAGGAAAGACTCTGGGGGAGACCTTACAGTAGCCTTCCAGTATCTAACATGACCTGCAGGAAAACTGGGGAAGGACTCTTTATCAGGGAGTGTAGTGACAGGACAAGGGATTATGGTTTTAACTAAAAGAGGGGAGATTTAGCTTAGGTATGTGAAAGAAACTCTTCTCTATGAGGATGGTGAGGCACTGGAACAGGTTGCCCAGAGAAGCTGTGGATACCTCATCCCTGAAGGTGTTACCAAGGCCAGGTTGGATGGTGCCCTAAGCAGCCTGATGTAGTGGCAGGGATTCCTGTCCATAGCAGAGGGAATGGAAATAGATAGTTGTTTGAACCCAAGTCACTCTATAGTGTGGTATGGTCCTAGGGTAATTCTGCTTTGCTGGGAGTTAATGGTGCTTGGGATGTGAACCCACCAGTTGATGTTTCCTGTGGACTTGGGCAGTTGTTGTTCAGCTTGATACAGTGCATGCTACCCCTTTTGTGTGTGAAAAAATTTGACTTCCTTCTATGCATCCAGGAACACTATGTTAGTCAGCAGAGGATGAGATCTAGCACAGTTCCTGCCCGTTTTGGCTTTCACTGTGTTACTTCTGGCTTCCCATGGCATCAAACTGGACTGTAACACTCCTTTATTTAGGGCTGAATTCTGCTGACCTAATTGTATTGAGTAATAATGTACTTTTTTTCCAGAAGTTAAAGTTACAGAGGTCTTGGCATGAATATGGGCAGCAGAAGTTATTTATAAAAGAAATGTGGAAAGTATTTTTTTTTTTGCTGTTCAGAGAGGTTGTACAAAATGAATGTCTATTTCTGCTGAAGCAAGATTGTTGTTTATTAAGAAAGCTGTGACTACTATGCCTTATTAGTTTGGCCCATGTGGAGCATATTTATATGTAGGTGTGGGTCTTGTGCACTCTGTATTTAATTAGTAATGTTGTTAAGTGTTGTTCACAAGGAAAAAGCATGAGAAATTCTTGTTACTTTTCCTGTTCAAACAAACTTTGTGATGACCAAACTTTCTGAAATACGCTTGCTACCACATTTTGAAGTTTTAATGCGAAGTGCGTTTTGCCTACTGACAAATCAGTGCAAGGCAGATGCGAGTTTCCTCTGCCTTCCAGTGTGCTTTCTTCAACCCACACATCTGTGTACGTGAAAGTAAACATCTACATGTTCACATGCATGTCTCGCTGTTTGAGTGCATCAAACCATGGGAGGATTCTGTTTGTTTCGGTGGTTGAAGGAGGAAAACAAACAAACAAACAGAAAGAATGACTTCTAGTCAAAGTGAAACATATTAGGGTGGTTCTAGTAAAGTGAAAAAAAAGAAAAATGAAAGAAAAAAAAAAAAAGGAAATAAAAACAGAGCACTGACTATCTAAAAAAAGGCAGATCTAGGCTAATTTAGAAGATTTGTTTGACCTGAAACCATTTTTTTTTTTCAAGTTGGGTAAAAAGGAAAATCAAATGCTATTTGTAATGAAAAATTGCCAGTTTATTCTGAAAATAGCAGAGCACTGCTTAATTTTCTTAAATTTATCTCCCACTCAGTTTCTGGGCCACGGCATATTTGCTGCATTTGGCTCAAATTAATGAACTAACTTCAGTTCTGTTCTTTGCTTCAGGAAAAACTAAGGTGGGATGAACTGCTATTTGTGTAAAGTTGAGAAGCTCTGCTCCAGTTTATCTGAAGGTAAAATAGAGAGACAAATGTTTGTCATGGCTTTTCCATTTTCACTGAGAATTAATAATGAAGGATCTTGGTTTCCATCACCTGTGCTGGGTATGTATGGTGCATACACTGAACCGTGCTGTCCTTTGGCCAGGGCTGATACACCTGGGACACCAGTCCCAGTGTGGACTGGGGCTTTGGGCAGCAGAGCAAGGGCTGCTATGCAGAGACTGTACCCCAAGGGCTGGTGGTGCTGCCAGGCTGGTTAAAGGCCCTCTGCTGCATGCACCTGCTGCTCTGTGGTTCCAACATGCAGCGAAGGTGCTGTGCTCCTCGCCACTCAGCCATGCCCTCTGGCGCCTGTGGAAACTGCAGCTCTGCCATCCCACTCCATCCCAAGCCTTGCACAATAAAAATAACACAGTACATGCAAGGACTGTTTTGCCAGAATATCTCTTTCCAGGCTGCTGGGGTCCAGAGCAGGGTGATGCTGGGTGAGATGTTTTCCAGGAAATGTGGAAAGAAGGAGGAGTGGATATAAAACAGACGTTTCAATGAAAGAAAAGTAGTGCTTTAGTTCGGGTTTGTGCAGTAAGAAAGTTATCATTTGTGGGAACTGTTTTTTTTTGTTTTGTGTTTTTTTTTCATTCTGTAATCCAAATAGTGGCATAATCCTTGATTTCTCATCACCAAACTCAGTTACACATATGAAGATAACCAGGGTAGCCCTAGAAATTGGCTATTCTTGGCACTGGCGCGCTGTGAATTTGCACTTCTCTTGGTAGGAAAAGTATTATTTTATCTACTGGGAGCCATGGAACCAGGGCCACGGAGACTTTGGCTGCCTGAGGTAAAACAGTTGGCTACTGGCTAAGTTGCTTGTTGGGATCTTGGCCTCTCCTCCTTTGTGCTAGCCAACGACAGTCGTAGCCTGCAGTTTGAGGAACCGGCTTCCTATTTGAGGGCTGATTTGCGAGCTTGGAAATGATGTCTAGCAAAGGGCATTGTTTCGTCCCATTCCTGAAGGTCATTCTCCGCATCCTCCCTGGCAGTTCTATGTCCGTGTGGGATGCTGGCCGTAGCGTGTCTGGTGGTTCACTTGGGACATGGTGACTTCAATGGTATGTGTCTGGCTTGGCTTCTTATTTTCTGCTTGCGACAGGCCTCTCGTTCCACCACACTGGGGAAACTGCAGCAGCTGCTAGAGTAACAGCTGTATGAGGCAGTGGCTGCAATCAAGGTGGGCTGCAAGTGGGTATTGCTTTGTGAGATCTGAACTGCTTCTGAAATCGCTTCTACCTAGCTGCAGAACAGTATTAGTGGCAGTTTCGTATTCCCAATGCCTGACTGAAGAAAAAAAAAGCAACAAAGAACTACAGCTACTTCTGACTGGGGATTTGTATTCAAACATTCAAACTTGTCTCCACCCGTTAAGATCAGATAGACTTATGTGTGCTTCTGAAAGATGAATCTGATTTGAATCTAAGGTAGTAAACAATTCATTTTCAGAACTGTGTACTTACATTCTGCAAACGATTGTTATGGCTGCATGTTATTGTTCCCTATTGCTAAGAAATTCCCTGATCTGGAAAATACCAATGCATATAATTTATTTGTTTTCTTATTGAAATTCTTAGGTTCAAAATGCATTTGTAGAACAGCCATGCTTTCTGAAGTTCACCTGGGAGGCAAGGCTTAGGAGGGAGTCATGGTTCAAGGAGGAAGCCCATTCTAGCTGCTGGGTCAGTTATTTTAACAATGCTTTCAGCAAAGATGCAAGGGGCTGTTTGCGTAAGTCAGTAACTGGTTCCCATGATTCAGATTATATCACTTGTTCAGGTCATTTGAATAAATAAATAACTTCTAGTAAATGAAACAACTTCTGCAATTAGGATGGCATGCTGCATACTTCATGCTGTTTGTTGTGTGGCTTTCAGTAGATACAATTAAGTTGGGTTATACTTGGAATGCTAGGTGGCATTTCATCATGAGCCACTTAACCAAAGCTTACATTAAAATGAGATATAGATTTGTTTTGTATGGGTGGCATTCTGCTGCATCCTCGACGCTTGCGTTCTCTGCAAGCAGATACTTAATGGGGAATTGATTTCTCTTGCCAAGTGCACCTTGAAAGTAGTATTTTAAAAACATATTGTTACTTACTTTTATAAGTATGCCATGTACAAAGTAATGCTGATAAACTGAAGAAAATTTATCACGTGCTATCCGTGGCAATAAGCAGCTTTGGCTGATGGTGCTCTTTGGAGATGCAGTGGATGGGTAAGAATTGAGGGCTTCCTGACAAAATCAGCAACTGCTGGTTTTCCTGCCTGAGGGCCTTGGCACTGGACTTTGCACAAACTGTGACTTTGGAAGCTGGAAAAAAAATCCTCCATTTCCTTTAATCATTATGAACAAGAGGCTGTAATAGAAGAAGACATGACTAATATTTGACGAGCTTGCTTCTAATGCATTAAATCCAGAGGTACAGAGATCATCTATCTGTATCCTCATATCTGGGCATATGAGAGCAGGAATCTCTCCCTTCTTCCACAGAAAAAGAGGGTAAGGAAGATGTCCTGAAGTCCTGGTTGAAACTACCTTTTCAGAAATTATTTCTCCTTCCACATGGAAGTTTTCTCATCTGTGCAGTCTTGGTTGTTTTTTTTCCCCCTCCATTTTTATTACAACTTATTTCTCATGGATGGAAACATGATATTCACAGTTGTTTAAGAAGGATTCCATTTGTTTTGCTGCTCTTCAGATGAGTTTTGTACAAAGCCCTGCCTTTTGCTTTTTCCTGTTTAAAAACAAGCAGAAAAACCCAAGTGAAAAAATTAAACCAGAGCAAGGCAAACCAATTTTTTTTTTAAATAAGAATTTTTAATCAGCATAATTCTGACAGAGCTGACCATAATTTAGACTTCTGTGTCTGCAGATGAACGTGGGTTTTGCAGCAAGGAGTGGTGTGTATGGTCTTTGTGCAAGGCATAACTCACTTTTGCTGAAAGTGGTAAGTGGCAGAAGTGGGACTTTGTTCTCAGCCACCCTGAGGCAGAAAGGTGACTGCACTAGAAACAAGCTGTCACACAATTTAGGAACAGTCCCATCTCCCCTTCATCATGTGCCATGCCAGGTCTTTCCCCATGGACACATGCTGTAGGCTTAGATCCAGAAAGGATGTATTTCCCTCTTCAGATTCAGTGTTTGAATCCTGACTGGTATCTGGTTGGCCCCAATGAGGCCATTCCTATTGAGGCATGATAGCTGACAGTACATTGATCATCATTACAAGTGGAAGAGCTAGTGTTTGTCTTTCTAATGAAAATCTCTCTTACTAGTCATTATTTACTTGGGCTTACTGAGGACAGAATATGGGCTGTTGTTTGAAGTTTCCCTTGCAGAGCTGTGGAAAACAAACATTAGTATTGAGACAGTGTCTCTGTGCAACAGGCTGTGGGAGGTGCAAGGCTGGATCAGTTTGCTGCTTGCCATGGCTGCATTGTCCAGGTAGATGCTGGTCCCATTATCTCTTCCCCAGAGTTAAGAGCAGGAGTTCAGTCCTCTAGAGCAGAAGCAGCAGTAAGTCCTTTTCCACAGATGTAGAAAAAGGAAAATGTTGTTTGTGCTTGTGCCAAGTGCTTGGCTTCTGGTCTTCACTACTCAGAACAAGGGATAAACAGTGAAGTTACAGTAGTTACTGTCTGTCAAAGCAAATGTGATGCTTCCCTTTGGTGATTCCTAATTTGATAACTTGGAATGAAGTTAAATGATGTAGGAGATTGAAGTCAAAACTTTTGCATCTTCAGTGATCCTGGTAAGACCTCATCATTTCATAGAACGTCCGTGTTGAGATATGAGTCTAATTACTACACTAGTTTGATATTTTTCCTTTGTCTTGGGTTCAGAAGGGGTTTTCATTTATACGCTTTCTCATTTCCATTTGATCTTCAAAAAGTAGTTGTGTTGAACAAAGATACTGGCAGCCTGTTTCCTTTCTGATAAGCTCAGTGAGGTGCTCATGCTAATGATTTCTTTTAATAGTTATTATTTCAGGGCTTTTTGTATTCTTTTTTTTGTCTCCTTAATGTGGTAGATGCCATTGGAAGCGTCATTTTATCATAGTTGTCCATGGCAAATTAACTAAACCGGCAGCATCTTTTCTGAAGTTTTTGTTCGTCAGTGTGCACGATGCTCCCAGCAGTGTGTGCTTCCTGACATTTATGATATTTCTCAAGCAGAAAAAAGATAGCATAGAGTTTTTTTCCAAATGAAAGTCTTTTTAACTTGAACAGCAGCAGTGTATCTTGCATCGATGAGCACATGGTTTTCAGTGAATTAAGACTAAAAATAGCTAATTAACAAGTTCTCTGTTTCTTTTGTGTCTGGTCATTAGTTACTATGGCCCACATTAACTCATAGTATAGCAGCGTCAAAGATGCTAATGCAGGAGGAGAATTCTTTGGGGTTCTGCAGAGAAATACTCTGTTACCTATTTCCCAGAAATACGTCCTTATATCATGAGTATGTGTGCTTGTATGCTCAGCTTGTGTCGGTATTTTTTACTCACAGCTTATCTGACGAAGGGGAAAATCTAAATTAGTCACTGACACTTGAAAAGGGACTTGCCTGTTTTCTCCTCCTTTAACATACCAACTGGATCCTGACTATAAAGCTAAACTCAAATGCTGTTTCAAAGACAAGGATCATTTCAAAAACAGCAAACATAACACTTAAGTAAACAGACTAGTTATAATAGGCAAGACTAGAAAATGGATTGTTCCATGGATCAGTGCTGTACTGTTAAGAGTGATGATATCTTAGTGGTAATCTCACTGTTGGACTTAATGGCCCGTAAACATTGATAAAAGCTTTTGTAAAATTGTCAGCAATGATTCCATCCATTGTTAGATTGCCAATGAACTTTCTCAGACGCTGAATAAATTGCTACTATCAATTATGTTTTTGTAATTATAAAGTAAGTCTTTTGTTTTGGAAGTATAATAACTCGCATAAGAAAAAAACAAATTCTGTCAGCTTAAAATTAATTGATCACATTGCTGTAAATGCCCAAAGCTCTTTAAACTGTATAGGGCTGGTGTAGCTTTTCATCTGAAGCTGTACACCCATGAATTTCCTCTGCCAAATACTCTGTGTCAGCAGAAATGAGAAATGTCATTGCCTGTTTTGGCTGAAATGGAAAACAGAATTTTGAATTTTATAATAATTCTATAATTCAATTGTTTCTGTGTAATTTTAGCATGGTACTAGAATGTGAACATTGAAAAGGCAAGAGAGATTGCTTTCCCAGCCTTTAATACGCCAGTTTGAAAAAAAAAAATTCAGAAACGCTTAGATTTTTATCTACAACTACATGCTGTGTCAACGTATGGTCCTTTTTATTTTTATTTTTATTTTTTTCCACGCAGCTACTAAATTCTTCAGCTCCATTTTTTTCCTCCCTTAATCCCTTCCATGTGATTGGTGAAATGACTTGTTATCAGCCCCAGCCTGATACAGAGCGGACTGTAATCCGGAGCAGGAAGAGAAGGAAGTTCTCTTGCAAGAAAGTAAATAGCACAGGATATTTAACAGTGCATTAAGCAATGTAGCAGTTAGACAATCCTCATAATATAGAGATGAGAGCAGGAAAATGCTCTATATGTCATTAGGTTAGCCAAGCAGTGAAATGCCCTGGCATTGATAGTGTTCAGCGTATCTCATGCACTGGCATTGGTAATGCAAAATGGAGTAATGCAAAATGCAAAACACATGGAGGAGCTGCCTGGGAGCTTTCCAGTTGCAGCACAGAATGAAAAGGAGCAGCTGCCTTACCTGATTTTTTTTTTTTTAGTTCAGTTTTTATACTCTAGGGAAGAGAAGTAATGTGCCTACTGCTGAATCTTTCTCTTAGTGCTATTGCTTGTCCGTTTGCTTGATTTTCTTTAGGAGATGGCAGTGGGCCATGTATTCCAAGGGAATATGTTATACAGCCCAACTCATGCAGTTTTGTGCATCTAATAATGGCATTGGCTGGCACATTAGCTGTGATGAAGCCACTTTCTCCATCCCGACCTTCCTCATGTGTTTGGAAGAGGGCGGTATGGTGAGGTTCAAGGATGGCCTTGAAGATTTTGGTTTTCTTTCTCAGGAATGTGCAAGTTCAAAGAAAGGCACTGCAGCTATACGCAGGGTGGGGGGGTGGATTGCAAGAGGTGGAATTATGGAGAACTGGAGGAAAAAGAAAATCTTGCTTCTGTTACAGCTCTGTTACAGTAACACTGTAGCAGAAGCATGTCTTTTCAACTGGTACTTAATCTGGCAAACCTTAGGTGTAATATTCCTTTGAAGTCTATGGATATTTTGCCTGCCAGGACTGCAGGATCAGTATTTTTTATTACTTTATTTGCCTAAGAAAACTCTTCTCATCTACTTAAAGGGGAAAGCTGATACAAAATACCAGACTGTATTACAAAGGCTATGCCAAAAAAGTAATTTGTCTGAAACAGAAGGTGAGATTATAAATTATAGTCACATCACAAGGCATTGTGGTGTCAGAATTAAAATTTGAAATGTGAATTTTGATTGGCTGTGCTTAAAAGTAAGTCTAGTAATCTGGTAATTGTCACTTCACTTTCTTTTCCTAAAAAATTATTCCTAGACATTCTGTTGGATGGAATTGAAATTGATGAATTCCTTAGGATGTGTACAGTGATGTGTCTTCACCATGGATTTTTGCCAGCTGACATGATGGTTCTACGACTGCAGAGAAAAGGAGATATCTCAAAACTTGCTGGAGTTAACCTGGTTGAGTCGAATGGCATTTTGCTCACATACTGAATGTGCTGGACTCAAAACTTCTAAATGGCAGATCTTGCAACTAATTGTATGTGTATACATGTATTACACATGTACGTCTATATATAAAAGAAAAAGAATTATTTACTGTAGTTCTGACACAATATGTTAATATGGCATTCTTAGTTTTTACAGGCCTCTGGCACTCATACTTCATAGGAACAAATGGAACAAACTGCAGCAACTGTTATGCCACACAGTACCTAAGCAGCTCCTGTCTATATGGTGTACATTAGACAGACTTTTAAACTGCACACAATTAAAGCAAAAGTAAGAGCTTAGCACTCACTGAATGCTGTGGCCATAGGAGAGCATGAGTTGGTTCTGAAGCTGAGAAAGAGTCTTCATGGAAATAGTTAGCAATAGCTGTGATTTAGCAAGCTACTTTGGTGAAGGCATCACTTCGTTTGTATGCACAATCCATTTGAAATCAGTGGAGTTGTACATAGTCATTGAGCCT
This sequence comes from Centrocercus urophasianus, assembly GCF_019232065.1. Lineage (NCBI taxonomy): Eukaryota > Metazoa > Chordata > Aves > Galliformes > Phasianidae > Centrocercus > Centrocercus urophasianus. Next base: position 187,386 of record NW_024885022.1, read on the forward strand.
GTACAGGACTAGGAGCCTCGTCTTACTGGGGGCAAAAAGTAGATTATTTAAGGGAGCAATAATTTTTAGTAGCTGAAGGAGGGACGCTTTAAATCATGACTGATGAGGGCAGCTACTTGCCATTTCTTGATAATGAGCCTCTGAGGATTGCTTGTAAATTTAATTTCAATAAGTGGAAGCATCAGAAGCTGCTGGAAATTTTGATTTATGGATGTGAATTTTGGGCAAGATTTCATGTTACGTGTGTACACTGCCTATGTCTGAAAGCAAGAAAACGTTGTCAAGCTGTGTAACAAAGTTTTGCTGTCTATTAAAACTTAGAGATTCGAAGTAACACGTTCTAAATGTTTCTATACAGTGCAGTGCAAATAGGAGAAACAAAATAAGTGGTAAAGACTGAACTAGTCTGGACTCAGCAAGACTCTACCTTATCACTGATAGTAGCATCAGATTAGCATCCTATTTAGGAGTTTTGCTGTTACTCAGCTATGGTACAGGAAGACTTTCTGTGTAACGAATTTACTATATTTCATTGTATTCTTAAACCTTATTCTTACCTCTTAGAGCTGAGTGTGTGTATTAATAGATATATGCATTTAGAAAAAGTGTATGGGGATTATGAAGAATTTATTATGCTCAGTAGCACTATGTTTTCATGAAGATTGGCTGCTGTTCTCTTGTTTTTTTTTTTTTCTCTCAAAGCTGTGCTTTTATCAGATTATATAAAACTGAAACATATATGCAGTTTTGTGAAATAGAAAAATGCTACTTATATATGCTTCATAATTGGTGCCTTTCCCTGTTCTTTTGGAGTAATTGCTGATCTGCATCTTTATTCTTTGAAAGTGCTCTGAAATAAACATACACTGAAAGAAATTATGCATAGGTGCTAATTCATTTATTTGTTAATATGAGTTCTGTTTGTCACAGCCTGAATTTCAGTCTCCTCCATTAATGGTAACCTGTGTGCTGTTAGTAGCTGAGAGATAAATGATGCAGAAGGCTGGAAGGAGCAGCTTCCCTACTGGTGTCTCTTCTGTTTGACTGTTTGTTTTCCCTGGTCTGCTCCTGAGAGCATTTCAGACCATGCATTAGGACAGTGCCATTGGGGCTTACCTCCTTTTTCTCCCATGAAAGCCATTAGTTAAATAACTTGGGAGAGAGCATTGCAGAAGTCTGCCTCTTCTGCAGCTGGATGTTCAGAGCTGAGCCCAAATCCTGATGTAGTCAGGATATGGTTAAAATACCTGCGAACATTTGGATATATTGATGAGAAGCAGCAAGTTTTGTGTGAACTGTGTTGGTCTTGGAGGCAGCCATCCTAGACTGAACCATGTAGGTGTGAACACTGAAAGATGACTTTTGGATGCTTTCTGTAGCTCTACTTTTCACATCTTCACTGTGATATAAGCTCTAGTTCCTGTGCTGATACTCCTGCCCTAATTTGCATTTTGATCTTCACAGATACTCTCCCTTGACAAGCATCTATTATTGCCACGTGTACATTAGGGCAGTAGAGCACATTTACACTTGATAACAATCCTAGCCTCATTATGTTTGAGCAAATGCCAAAAGCACTTTAGAGTTCACTTAAGTTAAAGGCAGTGACAGTGGCTGTATTCTAGGATTGGACGCTTTGCACAGGGTGCCTTTGTGGTGCTACCTGGAGGATAAGGACAGGTGAGCAAGGTAGAGCAAAGGTACCCTCAGAAGTCCTTTTGGAAACAGTATTTAGGCCTCATACTAATACACCAGAGACCTGCTGCACATACATGATTTTCCATGTGTTTTCCAGAACTGTACTAGGGGAACAGTTTTTTGTGAAGGTGTTCAGATACTTGATATATATCATCATATAGCCTGAATCATGACAAAAATAGAAGTACTTTTGTAGTCAAAAGTAGAACTTTTAAAAGACGTTTTCTTGTTAGTGCTTTGAATGCTCTATAACAATACTTAGGCAAGCAGTAAATTATCTCAAAAATGTACGTGCACCTAATAAAAAATGCAGTCTGTGCCTGATTTCTAATTAATCACTGTGATAAACTCAGTGTTATGCAAGGAATGCTTTCCAGCAATAGCAGGATTTAAAGAGTTGTTTTATATGTATATTAAGGATGCTTTTGGAGGCCAAGAGACAGAAGAGCTTAGAAGTCTGATGATTATTTATCTGGAAGGAGTTCCTGGTGTCACAGGAACTGAGCCTGCACTCTGTAGTTGTTTAACCACATGGGGAATGTGTTTGGTAGTCTGCTCACAGAGACACTGAGGGACACTGTGCCTTTATAAGTATCAGCATTCTGCTCTCTGTGGGCTTTGGAAGCACAGATTGGTAGTATAATGAAACTTGAATTCCTGGTAAAGGTTTAGAAAGAAAAGAACTGAAATACATCAGGACACCAATAAATTCTCATCTGCATTCACTGCATTGAAGCCCAGAGAGGCAGTGAACCTTAGGTTGATTAATGAAAGCTAGAAAGCTGCACTGGGGGTAGGAAATATCAGGAAGAAAAATGGAGCTTTTGCATTCTGTCCTGCCTTTTGAACTCAAAATTAGCAAACTTCTGAAATTGAAAATTAAAGGCAGTGAAATTATTCCAGTATGCGAGGTTAAGTGTCTTGCAAAGGGTGATAGCTAGGGCTTATGTCTGGACCCCGTGTTTTCTCTGCAGCTTGCAGCGTTTGCACAAACTGAAAGTGAATGAGGAAGCTTCCCAACACTTAGAAGGTTTTATTTATGATGTTTGTTGCTCCTTGTTTAAAAGGCATATCTGTACTTGTTTCCTGATCTTATATGATGTGGTATGCTAAAATACAAAACTTGCTTTAGCTGTAGGGGGAGATGAACACTAAAGGCTTCTGAAAGTGGTCTGGGCAAGGAAGACTTCAGTTTGATTGGGGGGAGGTAGTTTCTTTCAGATGGAGGAATAGCAAACGTTCACCTGTGCAGCCAGCAATTGCACGGGCAACTGTTATCTAAAGCTAACAGCACCTTTATGTGCATGGGCATGGGCTGGGAGAGTGAAGGTATCCGCAACGCTGTGTTATGAAAACATGAGGTCACATTCTGCCCTCAGGTAAACTTCATAGCTCATGAGGCAATGAGCTAGCACACCTTTACCTGAAAGTAGACCTGGGTCCTGAACAGCCAGGAAAAACACTGTGCCAAGCAGGATTTAAGTCTTTCAGGTTTACTCTCCATCTGTGCTGCCCAGTATAACGCTTCTGGCAAGAGAAATATTGCTTGTCCTGGAGGAATCATATGGAGAAGTTCTATGCAGTACTCTTCACATTATTTTCCTGTGTTTTAGGTATTTATTTCAGGTCACAGTAAAACTGCAATAACAAAATTTGCAGAGAAATTATAATTGATCTGTCCCAGTTAAAATGGAATTTTGGTTTAGAGTTTAGAAATGTTTAAGTGGTAGAAGTACAGCCAGGAAAAAATACAGCAAGTTAAAAGGTGGCCTGAATTCAGGTATCAAATTGTCAAGTCTCTTCGGATTTTATGGAGGAGTAAGTTTTTTTTTTTTAATCTTGTGTTTGCGAGTGGGGTTGTATTTATAGGGATCAGAATAATGCATTTCCCATGAGATTGTCAAAAGAGGATTATAAAAATCAGGATCTGCGTATTATAACTGTACTGTCATATAGATTTAATGCAGCTTAAACCCCTACCCAGGAAATTGTACATAAAAAAGAAATTACATGCTGCAGATTTTCCTCCTGGCACTTGCTTGTTCCTGGGAGCATGCTCTTTGTCCTCAGCTTGTTGCTGGATGGGTTGAGTCTCCACGATGAGCTGGGAGCTAGTGTTTGGGTTTGGTAGAATTCTCTGCACCAAGACTCACTTTGGCCAGTGCTTTGGCAGCAGCTCCTTTCAATAAGATCCTTTTAATTTGTCCATCGTAGCATGTTTTGCTAAAGTTTGTCAGGGTTTGTGAGTTGTGGATCAATAGAAAACCAAAGGGGGTAAAGAGAAAGAAGAAAATCAATTAAGCTTTGAACTATATGCTGCCTAAAACCTGCCATTAGTAATGACTGCATTTAAGAAACTATTTTATTAGCTCACGGCTTTGGGATATTTTGCTCTAATTAATGCTGAGAATTAACCTGCACTGTTTTCTTCAGCGTTAACAATCCTTCTTTCTGTTGAATATCAATAAGATTTTTGCTGCAGCTCAAAATCAAGTCTAATATTGGTTTATATATAGAGTATTTATGATGCACCTGCATGGACTGGTGGATTCTGTTTTGGAAGGTTTGGGGGAGCTATATTTGTATTATTATTTTTTTAATTTTATTTTAATCGATGCAACTTTCTGTGGCCATGATAACTGGTGGGACACTGCATCTTCCCACTTTTTTTAAAGCAGCTCGTGCTGCAGAGGCTTAGTGCTTCATAGCTTATTTTCATGAAGAGAGAATTTTATCCTTTAGATCCTTTTAGATCCTATAGCTTATATTTCTGAACAATATTTTGCTTGCAGATCATATCTAATTTATGAAGACGAAAGCGCCTTGTTAGGAGAACCCAGCCCTACGATGTCTGGAGAGCCTGTAAAAGGTGATAAACTGCTTTTGCAGCCACTTAATGTGCTACCTGGATATTTGCAGAGTGGCAGGATTGAGCCCTGAAGGAGGTGGAGACTTCTTGGTGGCAATGAAAAGGAAAACCAGTCTTGGGTGTGTTGTTTGTTTTCTTTTCCAAGCCAAGATAGGCTTATTCCTTTGCACAACTGCTTGCACATTGCCCTCACCTGAAGTTTTCAGAAGGATGATAACATACCTGTACCTGTAGAGCTGCAAGTAGCTCATGTTGAAGCCACTTTCCTGCAGTGTTGGGAAGCAGATCTTAGGCTTGCTTTCTCCCATGCAGCAGGGTGGGTTGGTGTTCCACCCCCCTCACATGCAGGTATGTAGAGCGCACACAGCCTTTCCTTAAGGTGAGAATGTGAGAAGAGCTGCACATGACAGCTCTCATGCACATAATTTGATTACAAAAGGGAATTTTTAATTGGTAATTTTGTAATTTCTCATTTGGGACAGGCAAGACAGAATTCCCTTAACCTTCAAAGCATTTTGAAAATGAATGATGAAGAAAATATTTGGTTTTCAAGATTCATTTTGTGTCTTGGTCCTAAGCATCACTTTATTGGCGATTTAAATCCATTAGAAGGCAAACAAAACTACATGGATTGTGATATAGGCAATAGGTCCACATCTAAATTTGAAGTGTAATCATGCACAAACATTTACTTGACTAGGATTGCTAGTGGCATTAAGTGGATAGTTAAAGACTTAATGACACCCTCCAAACAAATTGTTTTATTTCTATAATGTATTGATCAGACTGTGAGGCCTGCAATTGAATATTTTTTCTAATCATTGATTCTAGAAAGCCTTTTGGGTACTGGCATTGGTTCATCTGTTCTGTTTTCCAGCCCAGTTAATATACAGCTGTTTTGGCAGGGTATGTGGCTGGTTGCCATCAAAGCATAGCCAGATCCTACAGCATGCTTAGGGTTTCTTGTGAAATGCAGCAAATGCTTGCTAATGTGCTTTCCTGATCTTTGTGGCAGGGAGAAATGTTGGCAGTTGGTTGAGAAATCTGCCTGATGCAAGGGGAAGATCCATTGGCCCTGGAACCTATGTGGCCCTGAATATGTCTTTGGTGAATCCAGTCGCCAGAAGGTGACTGTGGTGAGGTCTGAAGAGGGAGCACAAACTGTAACACTTAGTTTTCCATCTTGAATTTTTCTGCAGTTGACCTTTAGTCACTTGTTCTAAGTGTGAGGAGAGCAAAGATCATATAAGTACCTGTTTTCCAAATGTCTGTGCCTGAATGAAAACTTGGTGCACAGAGATCTAAAATGCAAATGGTTATAAAAGTAGCCGGTTTGAGGTTTGGTAATGAACTAAATTGCTGGAGGCTTTGGAATGAAGTTCGTGGAAGCTCACTTTTTATATCACTTAATAGCAGTTCAATGGGAGAGATTTTTGGCACAGGCCAATCACTCCCTTCTTTTACTTGGGATTGGCTACTTAATGCTTCTGATCCTCTGCTCCTACCAGACAAATGTCTGCAGCACCCACTGGCAGTGGCTGAGGCCTTGGGCTGTTGGGTGAGCATCTCCAACTACAGACCTAGCAACCTGAACAAAGGCAAGCAAAGCTTTCACACCTTGCTGTTTGTAGTCTCTCATCCCACTGTGAATTAATTTAATTAAAAAGGCAGCTGGTAAAACCAACAACACACTGAACTTGGCATTGCATCTCTTATGCAAGTCTGAGACTCATAAAAGAGGCTTGGGTGCAGGGTGAAGCACCTTCAATGAGAGCCCCTGGCTACTGCCCAGGTTGCAGCAGCCTGCTTGCCAAATAGGACTTCTGCAAAATATTGCAGAGCTGAGAAACTGAGGAACAGCAGCGGATGGGAGTGGAGATAGTCTGACCTGCTGGCTGCCCTCTTGGAACAACACACACCCAAAATGTAGACTAGGAGCCCTTCTCCTCCTGGGATCAACTTGAGTTGTCAGATAGCATCATTTGAGGTGTCACCCAGCAGACAAGAAGTTGAATATACATTTAAGTACATCAGTCTGGTTTTAGGGAAACCTATCACAGAATCCTAGAATGGCCTGGGTTGAAAATGACCACAACGCTCATTCAGTTCCAACCCCCTGCTGTGTGCAGGTCACCAACCAGCAGACCAGGCTGCCCAGAGCCACATCCAGCCTGGCCTTGAATGCCTGCAGGGATGGGGCATCCACAGCCTCCTTGGGCAACCTGTTCCAGTGCCTCACCACCCTCTGATGAAAAACTTCCTCCTCATATCCAACGTAAACCTCCCCTGTCTCAGTTTAAAACCATTCCCCTTGTCCCATCGCCATCCACCCTCACAAACAGCCGTTCCCCCTCCTGTTTATTTGCTCCCTTCAAGTACTGGAAAACCACCATGAGGTCTCCCCACAGCCTTCTCTTCTCCAAGCTGAACAGGCCCAGTTCCCTCAACCTTTCCTCACAGCAGAGCTGCTCCAGTCCTCTGCTCATCTCAGTGCCCTCCTCTGCCCCAGACCTGGATGCAGTACTGCAGATGGGGTCTCACAAGAGCTGAGCAGAGAGGGACAATCATCTCCATCCCTGCTGGCCGCTGCTTTTTTAATGCAGCCCAGAACATTGTGGAAATCCTGATGAGGGGGCATCCAGATTGAAGGCTGGAGGGTTTGATGTTCCCCAGTTGGATTCACATAACCAAAGCTGCTTCTGCAGACAGCAGACTGCTCCTGTAGTCTGCTGTTTTGTTTATCCCTAAAGATGATAAAAGAAGTTGTGCTTCTGGATTAGGTGTAACGCTGTGTCCTGAGTTACCTGTCTGCTTGTTGATAAGGTGTTCCCATACCTCTTATTTTGCAGGAGCAGGAGGGAAAGTTTGGGGAATCCTTATAAAGAGATGGGAAAGTTATTGGGGTTTCAGCGTATCTGTAAACAAGTAGGTTTCTATAATCTTGTTTCTCCCTTTGGAAAGCTTGTCATCACATCATGTAGGAGCCCCACCTAAGAAGGAAGAACTTGTTGCCTTTGATTTCTGAAAACATGCAATGGGTCAGTACGTTTGGGTAGTTGACTTTAGGACTGGCAGAGATGTTGTTTCTTTAAAATCCTAAATTAAAGAGTAACTTTTATTTTTCTTTCTAAGAAGTGCAATTTGGCAATTTCTAGAATTTCAGAGAGGCAGCCAAATTACTTTTGGCTTTGCCGCCATTTAAGCATTAGCAGATTCTCTGTGCTATATACTGGGGAGATTTGGGAGTAGAAAGGAGCTGAGGAGTTATGTGCATGTACTGACACATGCACGCATGCTTATTTAGTAGCTTCTAGGAAGTATTCAGCCTGAAATCTCAAGTCAGTGTTCGGGGTCCCACACAGTACTGCAAAACAGTTTTGTTGCAGGACAGTATTCTACAAAATGTATTGAAATGGTAGCTGCATGTAACTCATATCATGCTTAGTATTTGTTAGTGTTGAATTGTGCATCTTCCTGAGTCTAGTCCAAAGGGCTCTTGTGGTTCTTGCCCCAGGAACTTGGCTTTTTTCCTCTGAAATCTTGAAGTTCACATGCTGATCCAGCATCTGGTGATAGTCACAGAACTGAGCCCTCATCTGCATGCCAGTTCACATGAGCATGATGTTAATTACTGAGACCTAGCCTGAAACTGAGCTTTTCACTGCATGTTTCTGTGGACCCAAGCAACTTGTGAGCTTTATTTAAGCTAATGGGTATGAAAGGAGTGCTGAGCATGACTGGGGAAGGGGAAGTGGGGATGGTTTCAGGGCTGCACACATCTGTTATCTCCATGGAGTAGAGCAGCGGGGGCTTTTTGGCACCTCAGATCTTTTTCAGTTCAGTTGCTCAATACCAGCTTTTGTTTTGTACATTACTGTAGTTTCGCATTTCACTCTTGAGTTATTCACTGCCTGGGCCAGAAATTAGAAGTTTGGAGAAAATACTGAGCCATCCATGAGTAGTTAAAGAAAGATCTGATGCATACTTGCGTCAGAAGTGATTAGCTGTGTGTTCAAACCAAGCAGACGAATGCTGCGTGGCACGTCCACTACACACTGGGGCTGCCCATTAAAACAACCGGCACGAGTCACATCCTTGGGCAGATCACAAGCTGTTACCTGAAAGAATAAACCAGACAAAAAAAGTCTGAGTGCTTCCAGTGGCTGAAAGATGTGGTAAATTACAGAACATGTTTAAAACAGAGTGAAAATATACGAAGAATTACAAATCCAGAGCACTATTGCTAGTTACCCAGTTCCGCTAGTCTAAGGTTACATTCTCACATGGAAAGTAAGAGACTCTCCTTAGTCTGCATGTTCTGCAATAACATTTTATCAGCAGGCAAACTCTCATTTAATACACCCCATTGGCTGCATTTAGGCTGCCAATTTTTGAGTGGAAACATTGTATTAACTTGGCTGTTCCCTACAGGATGTTACTCTTGGAAAAATACAACGAAGTGAACAATCCCCAGATCAGCATTTTTCATTTAGGGCAGGCCATAACTTACAGTGCAGTGTGGATCTGTGCTTGCGCAGAGAATTCCCAGTTTCTGTATTGGCCCAAAGAAATGATTTGTTTCCTTACTTAAATGTACACGGTGGTTTTGATCTACTTTTCCTTTGCATTTCAGTAGATCACGTTGCATGTATGGATGTAATGACTCATTAGCTGCTGTGTAGTTCCAGATTGCACATCAGTCTTAGGGACACACCTTATCTTCTTCACGTGAGTTATATGTACTTTCCAGTACAAAACCTAGTGTATATTTGTATCCTGTCGTACGTCGGATACCAATCTGCAGGAACTCCTTTGAGGTGAAGATTTACAAAGGAAGGGAAAATAAGTTTTTAAAACACTAAACAAAAACCCAGCACCAGTTTGGTTTTCTCTCAGGACTCTCTAATTAAGAAAGCTGTCTCCTTGCACTCCAGAAATTTCTTACTTGTACCATTTATAACTGTTGATTTAACTGGATAGAGGCAGTATAATGGTTTAATTTTCTGTTTTGGAAGCTGTAAGGAAGCAATGTCCTGAACATCTGTGAAAAGAGTGGAAAACTTTCCTATTATCATAAACAAAAACAACAAAATAGAACCTTCTTCACCTGCAAAATTTTGTCTAACATATGTAATTTATCCCATCCTAATAAGTACAATCCTCTGAGTAACTGATCCTGTTTGTTTATATATCAATTCATCTTGGTAAATGAAAATGCAGTTCAAGCTATTCACATTGACATTTTCTCTTTAATGGAGAGTATGAAGATATTAAATAGAAGCATGATGGAAAAAAGTCAAAAATAAACTGGGCTGGTCTGAGAGTAATGCCTCTTATTTTACTATGTTGTCCTCCAACATCAGAGTGGTATTGGTCATATGGCAATACAGGTTGAACCTTCCCAACAATATTCCATTACATTTTGCTGCTGTGTGACAGATGACAGCAGAAGGGCACTCTATGAGAATGGCATCTGACATAGGAGTGCATATGAAGCGAAGGTGTGTCATTGAATTCCTCCATACAGGAAGAATGGCACCTGTTCATCAATGCTTGCTGAATGTTTATGGAGACCAAGCAGTGGGTGTAAGCACAGTGAGGTGGGTGGTGCATTTCAGCAGTAACAACAGTGGGTTACTTCTAGTCGTGCAGATTCTTAAGAGTGCAGCACGCAGGTTCTTGCTCATTGCTGATGAAAATGCAGAACTAACGGTGGTGACAATGTTGAAATAGTGTTACTGTGCTCTTTGTATCTTTGCATTATCCAATTTCCATGAAAATAAATAGGAGGTGCTACTTTCAGTGCAAGTACCCAACAAAAAAGACAAATCACTAGTGTCCATGGAGATGTGGATTTTGGTGCATTTATGTCTGGAAATGTTTGCACATGTATTTCATATTTTCATGTCTGCTAAATAGGAGCCTTGCTTCTTTAAAAGCATTTGATTTGTCTTTTTTTTTTTTTTTTTTTTTTTTTGAGTAGCTTTAGCGTAATTCACACACTACTGACATAAGTGAATTCATACTATGGAGAAGAGAGCTATGCCAGTGCCAGTAGTTCTGAAAATGCCAGTCTTGTATATGCAGCCTGTAGATATTTCTTTATGATAAATAAATAAATGAAAAATGTAATTTTTTCCACCCGATATCTTTCCTTCCAAGGGGAGCATTTTATGGAGGCTAGGTGGGAAATACACATTCCTTAAAAACGTACATGGGGAAAAGGGGATGGATGCAGTCTGTGTTAGCTTTGTTTGTTCCCATCAGCTCCAGTATGGCCTCTCTTTCATATTCAGTTTAATTTGACTTAATAATCCATTTCAAAAGAGAGCAATTATATGAAAGGTCTGCACTTGGTGCCAGAATCTTTGAAGCCAACCATAAAACTCCATTCCCAGAGGATGAAATTTAATTTTTGAGAAGACCTAAAATTTCTATTACGTAAACAAAGTAATTAGATTATTTTACTAAATGACTATATTAATAATTATATTAACTGCCTGCACTGGCTCTACACCCACTGATTTTTACATTATTGTGTAGTGAGTACTCAGCACCTGGAGAACAGGATGGAAACAAAGCCACCAGATCACTTTTTTTCCCTGAGATTATTTTAAGAAGAAGAAAGCATGTCTGTCCTGCACCATTGCTTTAGTTCAAGAAGCATCAGTAGGATGAGCCTAACCACTAGAATTTCATGTGTCAACATTGCCAGTTCTTGGCCTCTGCAGGCACCTTTGTATGGGCACATAGATGAATGTGGTTTCTGGCATTCTGGCAGGCATTGGATATGTGCAGGGGAGTGCAGAATGAAAAGATCTGAGAAACTGTGTGAAGAGAGCCATGGAGAACACCAGGAAGTCATGACACTTTAATTATTGCTCTGTTCTTGTGCCATTTGAGTGAAAGAACCTTGTGGTGGTTTTCTTTTTCTTTTTCTTTTTTTTTTTTTTTGCTTTCTCCAAGACTGGGTTCTTCATTCCAAATTTGTTATTAAGAGTCAGCATATTTGATGTCTTTGTGGGTGGGCTCATAAAAACCATTCTCACTTCATATTCTTTGCATAATGAAGAGTAAAGAGTAAAAATACCTCTGGGGCATCGTAATAATTGAAACTTAATTCCCAGCTATCTAAGCATATTACTGTCTTAAAAGGCAGGGCCAGAAACTGAAGGGAATGTCCAAGGACTTCATGCATATTTGGAGGGAGAGAAAACATAGCAGAACAAAAAACAGTTCCTAGACTTTACAATGCTTTTTAATCCAGTCTTCTCAGTGTTTCTTCAAAACATAGTGTAAGCTGCTAGATTAAATAAGGAAAAGCAGCATACAAAATATTGATTTTGAATCTCAGCCTTACCACTCACTGACAAGGGAATAGATGTTTCTGTGCAATCACCTCTGTTGAAATGCACTTTTGGCTCTGTGGAGCTGAGAAGAGGTGTGTTTCTGTACTTCAGAGGTAGAGGTGCAGTGATCTGAACGGCACACAAGCAGATCTCACCTTGTTAAGCATGTGGGCTATTCACAGTTATGCTATGCAAAATTGTTCTTGCCTCTTAAAGATATGTGCGATTACTGAGTGAAGATAAGCTGTGTGCCCTGTTGTTGACAGTCAGCCTGACTTAAGCCTGCTTTGCTAAGACAGAGTAGGAAGTTGGTGAAGAGGCAATGATGTAACTAAATGGAAGGTAGGTCCTACTGGCTCCTTTTCATCTGAAAGTTATCTCTATTTTTCACCTACAAAAAAACAGGTATGTTGTTTTGATCAGTCATTGAATTCAAAACATAAACCTTGGCTGCAATAACATTTAAAAAATGAGAGGACAAAATTTTTCCCTCAGGCTACTTTGAGGATGCTGATTCATGATCTTTCAAACACACCATTATACAATTCAAAAGACCCTCCCAACATCTTAATACCAAACATTATTCTCTTGTTAGTAGAATGTGTATGCAAAATTGCACTACTTTCTTGAAAGACCCAATTTTGACCTTTTCATAACTTTTCTTTGCCAACAGAAGTACTTAATAAAATGGAAAATTTTCATATATTTCTTTTAAAGAAATCTGCAGATTACCAGATCTGCATTTGTGGTATGAAACTGTGCCTCACTAAGCACTGTTAGAAGGAGGTCAAGTTCAGATACTTGCTTCCGAGTCAGGCTGGACTTGATGAAGCAGTGCTCTCCCATTCCCAGAGGGCTCTTGCTGAAGCCTCAGATGTGCCAAAGATGTCCTAACCTGACTTTGGGATGTCTTCAAGCTCTTGTAGATAACATGACTGGATTCCATATGCTCATCTAAAGGAAGAGATTTCTGGGCCTTTTTCAACATTTCAAATTGGTAATTGGTACTCACTGGCAAATAGTTTAATGCTCATGGCAGCACTGCAGACTGTTACATCCTTTCTGCATAAGATGCTCAGAGGTCTAGAGCTTAGGCCTTGGCTGGGGGAGTAAAACTACATATTCTGCTTTTGGAAGAGCAAAAGTTGTTGGTTTTTTTTAGTTTTTTTTTTTTTGGGGGGGGGGGGTTGGGGTTGGGGGATGGTAGCAAGGAGAAGTTTCTTTGAGCAAGGGGTTAGTGTTCTTCCACAGGCAGCTGTGGTGGAATGTGGGTTCTTTGAGACTATTTCTCATAGTATCTGTATCAGCAGTGGGAGTTATCTTTAGATTTTTCAAATTTTCAAATTTTGGAGTCGTAGAATCCTTCTAAGGCTGCCTGGGACTTGTCCCTCCTCTCCCTGGGAAAAGTCTCTGTAGAAGAATAATGATCTGGCTGCTTGTGCTGTGGTCATAGATCTGGTAACTTGCTACCTGGCAAGATTGTTATGTGCAATTAGGAGCTACAGTGCTCCTGAGATGAATGCTGATCGTCCTGTTTTGTACATGTAATTGTATCGTGATTTGTACTTTATCCCAGTTGATCGTTTTGTGTGTGTGTGTTTTAAGGTGTATAATTCCTGTGTGTCATCCTGTTACAGTTCTTTTAGTCACTTTTGGACTTTGTAGTACGGTCTAAAAGAAGACAAGGAAGGCTTCAGACATTGTGACAGTGGAACATTTTAGTGGAAATGTTTCACCCCAGCCAGTTGTTATTCATCCAAATTCAAAGGTTGCATTTAGTCCATGTGGGAGGACACTGCATTCCCATGCTGTCATGAGGAAGCACAAATAAGGGATGCTGCCCCAGAAAGAAGTTCGGATTATTTTCACAGTGGGAAATACACAGTGTGTATGCGGCCCTGATACTAGTGGAGAATCAGTTAACTGCAGCAGAATTTTGGTTGACAACTGCTGTGTCTAGTGTTCAAATTAAATAACTGATAACTGTAAATAAATGTTTTACAGCGGCTTCATATCCTGAAGTCTCTACTTCACTTGTAAAGTAAGTCTTGCATGTAATGTAAGTCTCTACTTCACATGTAGTTTCACATTTAAGATCTAAAATCTATTCTTCACCTGCATTGTTAAAGCTATGGGATCTTAAACACTTCTCAAGTTTGCTGAACATATATCTTTTCTCTAAACATTTTAAGTCAGTGTGTTTTGAATTGTCTTCAGAGATGGAAGGTAGGAGGGAAGCTAGAAGTACAAAATGATTAGAAAAAAATATGCTTGGTAATGAAAACATACCCCTTTACACAGAAAAGTGTGATGTATCTAGCAAATAGCTCTAGCTAAGAATGACAGATTAATTAAACTAAATTAGAAAAATTTGTATTTTATTCAAAAATTTTTAAAAAAGTAAAACTAAAAGCTATGACAAACGTGCAGGGCAGACGTCTTGTTTTGTAATGGAGGAACTCAGTCTGATTAATGTAGAAGGCTGGAGTGACTTTTCATCCGTTTTACATGCCATGCCATGTCTGAGCAGGAATATTTTCTCTTGGTTAATAAACATTTGTTCTTTGCCTCGGGTGCTTAACAACCCAGTTGATCTGTTCTGCCATGTGGAACACCTCGAAGTTTCTCAAAGGAAACAAGAAGGTTGGCGAAGCAGAGCTTCTCTTGTTTAAAACTGGGACAAATATAAGCTTCCCTTTCTCCCCTGCTCTATCTTGAACATCTTGATTAATGAAACTGTTTCCTGCCTTCCCTGTGGAGCTTAAAATCAGGACAGTTTCTGTTCTGACGGGTGCTGGCACCAAGGTTTCTACTCAGGATCCCTAGAAGGATCAGTGTGGAAGGGGGTACCAGCATTTCAGATGTCTGTTGGCAGCAAGGATGAAGTGGCTGGTCCTGCAACCTCTGTGGGAATGATCTCCAGAAGAAGCCTCTGCATGGCCCCTCTATTTGCACTGGATGCTGTTGCATGTCACAAGCAAGAACTAGCCGTGATGGAAGAGCTGTAGTATTGTAAACTTAGACATAAATGTAAACTGATCTATCAGTTCAGCTTCATGTGTGGCCAAACTACTCTGTAAAGACAAAGTGGATTAGGAAAGCAGAAAACTGACTGTGTAATGGAGAGCAAGTACTTGGGAAGAACACAGCGTGTGGCTGGGGACATGCATAGTGAACAGCAGTGTGTGTGCCTGCAAAGCTCATCAAGAATAACTTGGTGTGAAGTGGCCCTCTGGAATAAAGCTGGCACCCTCCTGTATTTATTTCATGGCACTGGGAAGGATGTTTCTCTTTTTGTGAGCATGGCACCAAGATGTAGCTGGTGCCACATACTGTGTTTTTAATAGTTTTTAGTTTGTTAGTCTAGCACTGCACTTCTCTTACAAAACATTTTCCACTGGAAAGAAAAGAGAAGAAAAACCGATACTACAAAACCATTATGAATGTACCGATTTTTCATTTCATATACCTGTGCTCTGCATGCCTTTCAAATACAGTGTGCAATTTAACTCCTGTTGAGGACTTGTATTTGTTTAGTTTTGGAGAATATCAGCTGTCTTTAGACTCAAATTTAATTGAGGAGAAGAGCTTAAAAATCACTGTTACACAAAAAGTTAATAAAATGATAAATTTAATTAAATTTATGTATGGCGTAGACATAAAATTGAGAGCACCTCTCACTTCTAAAAAAATAATGAATCGTGTCCACTTGAAGTAAATAGAATCTTATCTTGTGTCCTGGCTTCTATAGCAGAGCTTGGCACTTTGTTGCAGCAAGAGATACTCAAAACACCAGATAACAGCAGATATCATAGACCACATGCACTGAGTGCACCATGGCTTTGTTAGAACGAATAACAGCCTTCATCGAGGTGTTTTTCATTCTAATTATAATAATAATGAATGCTATGCTAAGAAACATGTTCTTGTTTCTCTTCTAATTGTGAAATGGCAATTGGTAACATGAGAAGAGCATTTTGAGTATGATGTGGTACTACTTGGAGCCCAGTCAGATGCAGAAAACCCAGTTGGTTTCCATGGTAAAGCTATGAAGTAAAAAATCAGAATTCAAACCAAAAATGCGTCAGTGTCCCAGTGACAGTGTGATCCGCTCTGCTTTTTTTTTTTGTCATTGTTAAGGGAGGCAGGAGGCAGTATGGCTTCGGAGTGGTGTAGCCCCTCCCCGCCTCATTAGCAGCATTTTTTTGATGTTGTTGTTCGAAGCAGGGTTTGATAACTGCTTTCTTCAGCTCTTAACGATTCTTGACTGCTTTGATATGCTCTGTTGCAGAGGAGTCATAAAATTCTGTGGGACGTTGGTGGGTTTTTCACTTTGGTTTACATGCAGTGCATCTGGAAGCATTTGAAATCTAGCAGGGTTTTTCTGCTTTTGCCCCCAGCTCTCTGGAGCGGGGGAGCATTATGGCTGCAGAAAGCTGTTTCAGCCATCACACTTAAAGTGGTTTTGCAGTGAGAGAAGGATTCCTCCTCCCTTCCAACCTTAGCACTCCCTTAGGAATGGTGTGCGGGAATAGTGTCACTGCTTGGCCAAGAGAGCAGTTCTTATTTTAAATGCATTGTAACTATGATGATCCTTACTAAAACGTTGCTGCTCTTTTATACTTTAAAATATATGTGTTTATCTTTGTCGTAGTTTCTTCTGAAGTAAGATCAAGGTTTAGACTTCTGTCTTTGTTCAAGCAGAACTCAAACTAATGGCAGTGAGTGCCTGAAAGATGTTCTTGTAGAGTGATAACAAAAGAAGCGCCAAAAAAATTGAGGTAAACTGGTATACCTGGATGTAATTAAATATAATTATTATGGAAACAAGACCACACCTGAATTTATAATTCTAATTTCTTTCTTTTTTCTTCTTCAAGCTTCTTCAGTGTTTTTCTAAAAGCACGTAAATTTTAATTCTTTGGATATCTTTTGCAAATGGCGTGTTTTTCTGTTTGTTTAAAAGCAGATGAAATGGAAGACGTAGCTGGCTGTTTGCACGTGCAGATGTTTGGACTGAACAGACCCATAAGGTGTTCATTCGCAGTTACACACTTTCCTGAGCTAAAAAAATATGGCCTATGGTTTGTAAATACCCCTTTGGGTCTCAGGATAAAAGATACTATGTAAAAAGAGTCATTTCTATAATTGCACTGCAGTGGAACATTAGTCTTCAGTCTAAAAAGAGAATATGCTTAGAAAAACAGTAATAATAATAATAATAATAATAATTCCTTTAAAACCTTTTGCTTTCTTCTTTGCTCTGTGTCACTGCAGAGCAGCTCCAAGAGAGCTCTCCTCTCCTTTGGTCATGTGGAAACCCTACCTGAAGAGGAGGTTATTTTGACTGAACTTGTTCTCAGAACTTGCAACTTGCTCTCAATAGCATGAAACTCATGCTTCTTTCCTGCAGTTTTGCTCATCCTCTGTCTAGACGAAGCTCTGGTAGCAGTGCTGATTGTAGGCAGCCTTATGGTTTAAATCCTCTGCATCCTGGTGTATCCAAGCACTCCCCAGACACCACTGTGCTTTGAAATGAGATATTGTACTGGCCCAGGTTAGAAAGCCTCCCTAAACAAGACAAGAAGGCAGACTACATGGTGCCTGTTAGTGGTTGGTTGGCTGTTGGAGATATGCAACCACTCCTCCAAGCTGTCAGTTCCTGCCAAATCCCCTCACAGCAGCAGCCTCAATAGTGTGCTGTTCAAAATAAATACATAAATAAATAAAAATAGTGTGTGACCTCTTTCCATGGCACATATTGGAAGTGGATAGGCACGCATATAGCAGTGGGACTGCAGCCTGCCTCAGGCTCCTCAACATTCATTTCATCCCCTTTTCCATGCATTTTGTTTTCTTTGCAGTTTCAGAGCGTCTCTAGGTATCTCCTAGGGTTTGGGTTTATCCAGTTGTGTCTTAAGTGCTATACAATAGGAATCCTTCAGAACCGTTTTTTGTCTCCCCAGTGAAATATACTAAACAACTCCTGGACATAAAGAGTTCCTTATTTTAACAAGTGTTCCCAATATTGTCTCAGTGTGCTGAAAACTGGACTTTCAAAGCAAAGTTGATAAAGTGAATAACTGTAAGGGTGTTGCTTTCATAAAACCACTTTCAAATATTTTGTTCAGACTAATTTTGAAGCCACTTGTTTTTGGTTAAAAGTACAGGGGAAAAAAAGACTGTACAGAAGATTTTTAAGGCCTGTTCTTGTAAGATCTAAGTGTTTCCAGTGTTCTGAACTGTGTTTCCAAAGCAACATGTTGTCCATGTGCCTAATCTCTTCCGGGAGCATCTTGAAAATTTGCAAACCAATCTAGCCTGCTAAAGGGGAGATGAACCACATCGTTAACTAACCAAACATGTGAAGGGAAGAAGTGGGGTCATGGTCTCATGACCATTGCAGACCTCTCCCCCAGTGCACTCCCATAGTGCACCCAGATTAATGTAAGGGATGCGCCTTTGTTATGTTAGTGTACGTGTTAGGAAGGAAATAGCTCCCTTGCGTCTGGCAACAGATTAAAGAATGCCTGCTTCTTCTATCACATTGGCTTTAAGGAGTTTTACTTGGGCCAGGGTTTATCTGGCAGCAAGGACAGTGTATTGGCAGAGACATATCGTGTTGAAAGAGGCTTGGGTCCCTGGCTCTGGATCAGGGCAGCAAAAGATGTGACTTCTTAGAGTTTAATTAACAGGATGGCCTGCCTTGCAGTGGGATGTGAATTCCAATGACCTTTTTCCTTTCTAGGAACAGGAATTTAACATCTCTGTGAATCTGCAAGTTGCCCAAGGCAATAACAAATACTTGATGCTCTTACAGTGACAAGCATTATCAAAGGGGGATTCATCAAAAATTTGCACTTTTCCATCCTAAAACAGGCATCTTTTAAGTGTGTTTTTTGAAGTTTTAGAAGGCTCATTCCAAAGGTGTGAATGCTGTTTTTAAGTTTCGACCACCTGTCTATGTGGTTTATGGGATTGTGCATTTTTGCTCCATTATTAAAGGCTTTATAGTTAACAGTGTCACTGCTGAATGGATTAGGGGCTATTAACCTGCAGTCTTCCAAATGTTTTGATATGATTCCTGCTGATTTGCTGGTTTTATCCAGTGCACTCTTCTGACCCCTAGATGCTTCTCCTAGCTGCCATAAATGTAAAGCAGATCCCTGAACTTCCTAGTATTCTCAAGAACCAAAGTTCCTGAACTGATTTCCAAGCTCCAAGAGTCATCTGTAAGATGATCATTATGCATTTTCCAGCTAAAGCTACTGCACTGAAAGAAAATCTCCAGCTTCTACAGACTGAAAAATTTCCAGAAGTACTCAGATGCTTGTTGTTCACTTCAAATGTCTCTACTCATTTTTGAGTGAGTGCTAATCACTTGGAGGAGCTGGGCAAATTCATAGGTAAATAGGACGGTTTGGGTTGGAAGGGACCTTCTGGATAATCTTCTTCCAATCCCCTTGGGTAGGACAGGGACACCTTCCACTAGACCACATTGCTCAAAGCCCCAGCAGCCTGGCCTTCAATGCTTCCAGGTAGAGGGTATCCACAGCATCGCTGGGCAACTTGTTCCAATGTCTCACCACCCTCACAGTAAAGAATTTCTTCCTAATATCCAGTCCAAATTTACCGTCTTCCAGCTTAAAACCATTTCCCTACATCCTGCTGCTACATGCCTGTATAAAAAGTCCCTCCTCAGCTTTCCTATGGGCACCCTTCAGGTACTGCAGGACTGCTGTAAGGTCCCCCTGGAGCCTTCTCTTCTCAAGACTGAAGAGCCCCAGTTCTCTCAGCCTGTCCTCGTGGAGGAGGATCATCTTTCTGGCCCTCCTCTGGACCCACTCCAACAACTCCATGTCCTCCTTGTGTTAGAGGCCCCAGAACTGGACACAATACTTCATGTGGGATCTCACGAGAGCAGAATAGATGGGCATAATCACCTCTCTCAACCTGCTGGTCATACTTCTCTTGATGTTATTGAAGATACAATTGGTCTTCTGGGCTGCAAGTGCACATTGCTGGCTCACATTGAATCTTTCATCAACCAACACCTCCCAAATCCTTCTCCTCACAACTGCTCTCAAGCAATTCTCCACCCATCCTGTATCTGTTTGAGATTTCCCAGACCTTATACAACTTGCCAAGCCATGTTGATTATCACCAATCACTTCATCTTAATTTTCCAAATGCCTTAGTAGGACCTTCAAGAGGATCTTGCAAGTCACTGAGCTGAGACTGACTGGCCTGTAGTTCCCTATATCTTCTTTTTTTCCCTTCTCGAAAATAGGGATTATGTTTCCCCTTTTCCAATTACCAGCATCTTGTTTGCAAAATTCAGTAAATGCCTCTAGGAACCATCAGCACTGATTCAGATGTGTCCTCTTTGATCTCTACCATTTTGAGAATGTTAAGGTATATTTAGTTGGTTATGGAAAATACCTTGCACTACTTTGTAAGAATAAACTGTTCTTACTGTTGTATTTTTACATGAGGATTTTGCTAGAAGACACTGGAGCCTGTAAACATCTTCTCTGAACTGGAAGTAGACTCTGCATTTTGCCTGTAAAGATTTGGTGAATTGCAGATTGATACAATTAACTGCAATAATAACTGATGATGCAAATACTGTGCAAATCCTCTGGATTTAAACAGAACTAAAGCATCTGTGCTAAAATTTTATTCAGTGAAAACCAAACTTTCATGGTAAAATTAGCTTCTCTTTCAGTAGTATAAAAATTGGGCATACCATAGGAGACTATTACATGTCTATTTAATTGTCAGTATCCTGTCAGTAAATACTGAAAGAACATTTAAAAGTGCAAAATACTTCTATTGGTAAGATTTTCCTGGAGAGGCATTGAATAGTCTCAGCTCTGATTTGAAGTTAGCAAATTTATTAATATGGGTATGACTTGGGGGGATCAGGCCCAGAACTTTGTAAATGAGACATCTCCAGTGTATTAGTGAATATTTTTACTTTAATATAAGGGAATAATATACTTATGGCATATTCTTTATCTCTGTAGCAACTTTTTTTTTTCTTAAGGCATGTGATAAAGCTTCAGAAGCCCTGTAAAAAGTGAGACTTGAAAGTGAGACTTGACTCTGTTAAGGTCAGATGGATATTTCGTGGGGGTTTAGGACATGCTGAACATAAATCTGCTGATGTGTTTTTCAAAAGCTTTATCTTTTTCCCTTCAAGCTCTCAAAGTTCACAAACTGTTTACCTGTTCTATTGTGGTGGCATCATATGTAATTGTTTTTTGTTTGTGTGATGAATATGATAGAAGAGTCTGATCTCGCAGACAAGATAGTTATGCAACTGTGTTTTAACAGTTAGCTTAGGTACTCTTGGGCTCTCAAAAACCAGGACAGGGAACTGTAGTTCAAGACCATGAAGTCATGGTGCCTCTTGGTCATTACTGCTAGAAGTGAGTGGTTTAGTAGGAGAATGTTATCGATGATTTCTGCAATCCAAATGTATGATGTCAAGGCAGCTGCAAAGGTTTTGTTGTTATTCTGTGTTCCGATTCCAATCTTGAGTACATGCCAGCTAGTTTGTCACAGGAAGGGTTCTTAGGCACGCATGATCTCTGTGTGATAAAAAGGCCTCTTTTTGCAAAAGCTGAAATGAATCTTCATTGCTTTGACATAAATCTACTGCTGTACTTGCCCTCCACTCAACTCCACAGTGGCAAGAGTCAGATAAACACTGCTTGTAGATGGCTTTGCTATTTTTCCAGCATTATGGAGATGAGGGATTTCTTTTGTTCCTGTTGTCTCCTTAGGCTTTTATGAGATAAGCTCTTGTTTTTCTAAAATGTGTTCCCAGAAGCTGTTACAAAGAGCACAGTGGTCTGTGTTTATCAAGAGCATTCAGATATTGGTTCCTACTGTGGCTGATCAGTTAATCTCAAGTTCACCGACATTTAGATTGTTCAAGGCATTCCAACACTCTGCTGATGTCTGCTGCATTCTTTGACAACAAACTATGAAGTGTTACATGAATAAGGGCCAGTTTGTATTGGTATTACAGTTGGAGGATTTGGACCTTCTAGTTTGAAAGCTGTACTTCCCCATAGGTACATATGAGGTGGGATTTTCAAAGTTATTTCCTCACACTAGTAAATCCACTTGATGGATCCACCACAGAATTTCAGAGAACACTGTCTACTTCAATTAGAAATAATTTCAAATATTGCAGACAGCTAGTAGGAGAGAAAGATGGCACTCACAATTCTCCAGACTGGACCAGCAGAGGAATGCAGGTGCAGATCAGAGAGGCATTCTGTTGTGGCAGACAGCATTGTTGCCATTGTTGTCATGGCACAAACAGACCTCAATGCACAATGGTAGGTGCTTGGATGCTCAGTGTTGATAGAGGTTTATGGTACAGGAAGGTGTCTGCTAGGAAGGGACTAATGTCATCTTAGCTCTCTGACACATCAGTGCTTCTGGCGACTTAATGCCACGATGGCATCATTAGTGTCCTCATGATCCAGTCAGTGTCTGGATTAGATGATGATCGCAATCATTAGATGTAGGGTTTATTATGTTTAGCCTTCTTCCAAACCGAAAGTAAACTCTCCTCTCACACTCTTTTAGCCGATTGCTATGACTAACAGCAGTGACCGTTTGACTTTCTGGGAAGCATGATTTGGAGACTGGCTGTTTATAGAAGGGAAAAGGTGTGTACCTAGGTGTGTGCTTGGGGAGGGAGGGTAGGTTCTGAGCCATTGAGTAAGACTTGATCTGGCATGTCTGTATTTCTTTAACAAACACTGACTGATGCAGCACAGTTTGTGTGGTTTTCTCACCTAATTAGGCAAAATGCAATGCTCCTGCATTTTGTGAATGGATCGTGAAAAAGATGCATAACAGGAAGCCTGTAAGGGAGGAAGGCATGTCAGTTCTTCTAAGAGAACCTGACCTGAACAAGGATGCTGTAAAGGGCTGATCATTTTCTGATTCATGTGCTCTTTGATTAGATGAAGATATCTCTTGCTCTATCCCCAACCCCATTCCTGTGTAGCTGTCTTTCCCTCCAGTATGTGCTTTTTCTCTCTTCGAGATAATCAAATGAAGTATCAAAGATAAAGACACTTTTGTCCTGATGAAATGTGCTATTAAATCTCCAGCCATTTTGCAGTGAAAGCATTTTCTATAACTACTTGTCTTGAAGAGTACATATTGAAGAGTGGATAGTATAGGGAATCACTTAGAAATGTAATTGCATTTCAAAATATTTATTTCTTTTGCTAATTATTGTCTTTTAAAGTGTTGGTATGTTAGCACGTGCTGTTCTGTGCTGTGCTGTTAAAATGAGCTCCCAGGGCTGTCTGAACAAGGTACAAATCTAAGCTGTAATGCATTGATGTGTTCTGTCCTTGCCAACAAGATGAATACTAGAAATTTGTAGTCTAACCCACTGGGAAACCAGTGCTGTCTAACTGCAGATTGCTGTAAGGGGAGATCAATAAGGTGCATCTACTTTTAACAGCCCACTTACCAATGTTTTTTTTTTTTAAATCTATATACGGAGTTTGGGCATGAATGATCATTGTTCATTTTACATAACAGTACATTGTATGCAACTAACAATGCAGTTCAAGGGCACAGTGAGAAGGTCATGGGGACGTAAAGAAAATGACAACTCGGCATTTCATAGTGTTCTGTAATCAATCCTAATAGAAACTTGTTGTGTACATGAAATTCATTTTTATTGAGTTTTTGTATATTGGCTTTTACCTCTGAGCTTCCTTTAAGAACCTTTTTTCTTTCCTTCTTTTGTGAATTACGTTTAGAGGAAAAATGATTAACTGATAATTCTACTTCCTCCATTTATATTTTTCCCACTTCTCCATTTCAGCATACCACCTTATTACACATATTTCCATTGTAAGCACTATGTATTAAGAGTTTCTTTTATCTTTATTTTCTACCTTGTGTTTCTCTTTTAACTATCTCCATCAAACAATTGTTCATAAAAAACACAAAGAACGTTGTATTTTCATCTTTATGTTTTTG
This sequence comes from Centrocercus urophasianus, assembly GCF_019232065.1. NCBI lineage: Eukaryota > Metazoa > Chordata > Aves > Galliformes > Phasianidae > Centrocercus > Centrocercus urophasianus. Next base: position 211,332 of record NW_024885022.1, read on the forward strand.
TAGATACATACAAATCTCACCTGAGAAAACTTCTACTATATTTTTTTCTGTTTTGTTTCTGTAGAAACTGCCAGTGACTTTGACACCTTACTGAAAGCAGTAATTTCTACTAAAAACTTGATTGCCTATATGCAGTAAAAGTATAGTATTTATTTCTAGCTGAAGAGTTGAGAAGGAATGCTTTGGAGGTGTTTCTACACAGGGTGGATGGTGCTTGTCTGTTTTCAATTTAGGCATGCTTAAATTTTTGGTTTCCAAAAATACAGTTTACAACTATACTGACTGGAGTTTTTCTAATATCTGGGGGGTTGAGGAATCAAATAAAAAGACATCTGATTTATGGGTTTTCTGGTTTTGTTTTGTTTCTTTTTAATAATATCTCTGTTTTCCCAGAAAAGTTTGCAGATGTGTTTGTCTGCGTCCCAAAGCAGATGGATGCAGTTAGATAAGGGAACAGCTTTCCCAAGGACCAGTGCTGAGCTGTTTGGAGGACATCTCACCCTTTTATGCTCAGAAAAGGAGGGGCACTGCTCTTCAGATGAATGTATTGGCACCCCTGCCTCTCATGAAGTCAGGCTAGCACTGATAAAGGGCCGAAGGCATCTCGTCTTTCCTCTACTCTACTTAATCTTTGCCTTTGCTTGTGGCCTTGTTTGTGTTTATGAGAATTGTATGTAAGAACAGATGTGGTTGTCTTGACCAATTTCACCACTGCATTAGTAACAAACATTTTTCCTACAACATCTGTGTTGAGCACGTGTTTTCTGTTCTGTTTCTCTGCTTCTTCCAAATGTTTTTATTATGAACAGAGTGATGAAAACTTCCTCTATTGAGCCCTTTTTCAGAGCTGGGTATCTTGCACAGAGCATCCCTGGGCAATAAATTATTTTGTGCCATATCATTATAATCCAAGATTAGAGCACCACAGCAGTGTGGAGTGGTTTAGTCCCGAGGAGTGTGGGGAAAATATAAGTAATAATTTTCTGTTTTGTTTAAAAGGAGATGCTGTAACAGCAGTAAGTGGTGGACAAGACATGCATCTAAACCAAGTTCATAGCCTCCAAACAACATATTAGGCATGTTTTCCAAATAACACAGTGGAACTATTTTGTCCACATGGGGTTTCAGTCAATCTCTGTGCAGTCATTGAGAAGTCAGATGTAAATCTTTAACCACGAGAGCTTGTACCCAGAGATTACCACTGTAAAACAGACACTTGCATGGGATCCTTGAAGTGGAGAGGTCTGCTCCTTCATGCTCCTCAGCTGGCACATACTGGTGCCCTTAGGAGCTTAATCTCATAACCAGATAAAAGAGAACAGATTCTATATACAAGAGCAGAGAAAAGTATTCCAGTCACAGGCTGGAAAATGCTTTTCTTTAATTATTATGTTGATTTTTCTGTAATAATATTTTCTTCTTGTAATGATTTTAGTCTCTGGCCTTGAGTTTGTTGCCTGCAAACATCTGATAGCACACTAAATGCATGCTTTTATTGGAAAACAGGGATAAATGGATGAGCTTTGAATTAACTCAGTTTTCCTTTTAGCACTTTCTAATCGAGGAGAGCCCCACAGAACCTAAAGCTGCCCTAAGATTTCACCACTAGACTAATTGGATCTGATATTTTCTTCAGGTTGTCTGTGACTTTTTAGTCCAGCAGTCCAAATGGCAAAAGTAATTTTTTTTTTTTACCTTCTCAAGTGTCTTTGCACTGATGCAATGGGGGTGAGGAAGGCCAAAAATTTTCTTAAGTATAGTTCCAGCAAGGGAACTTTTGATGCTTTATGGTAAAATGATGAAACTCTTTAGGCCAGCAGTCCAGAAAAACAAGAAGATAAAAAGGAAATTAATGTCAAGATTAATGTATTTATCATAATTTCTCCTAAGTTAAGACATCTGCTGTAGTAACAGAAGATTCTTTCATAAAATATAAAGTATTTCCAAACACATACAAACTCTGCGCAGATAACTGTATTTTCACTTTTCAGTAGATACACACCTGGACTATAACCTGGATCAACCCCTGCAGTTCACACTGATCAGTGGTTCAGATACATAAAACAATAAAGCTTGGCTGTAGCTCATTTCCTTGCTGCTTCAAGCATTCTTCAGCAGTGAAGTCACACTTGAAATGTGAAGACTGTTGCTATTAGGGAGATGGAGGGGATTCTCCCACGCTAAGTCTGCAGAGCCCTCTCTCTTGTTCTCTGTATCCACTGTAATTTATATACTGCATGCTCCTACTTCCTTCAGTTTAAAGATCCCCCCCCAGAAAAGTCTGAGAGTGTTTGAGAATACAAGAAGTCTAATTAGTGTTTGTGTTGTGCCTTAGCTTTGAGATTTAGCAGTAGACAGATTATTAGGTATAACTTTATTAATTGGACAATTGTTTAACAATATAAGCTAAAGTGAAGGAGATGTGAATGACCTTACTACATCAGCTGAAACAGGAGGCTCCCAGATACCTGCAGGAGAGTTCCACTTCCTTAGTGATGCACTTTGCATGGTCACTTTTTTTTTTTCCAAATTGTTCTGGAACAGAAAAATGCACAAGAATAGCAGAGCCTGGAGTTTGTTCAGGTGTGGAACACTGGGTGGGTGCCATACTGTATGCAGGAATATGCTGTCTCCATGTAGGAACATGCCATTCTGGTCTCACTAGGTGCTGCAGCAGAGGGCTGCACTCAGCAGCACCCTATAACTTCTGCACACAGCTCCAGAAGATGTCCAGGTAGCCATGTCCTGGCATTAACAGGGAGGAGTTTTGTCAGGGCATCTAGCTGCACACAAGCCCTCACCCTCAGAGCACTCTTGTTGAGCCTTGTGGCAAGCTGGAAACATCATTTTTCTTATAGGAGAATTTTGTGAAGCATGACTGGGAGGCAGAAGTAAGGTATGTTACAAAGAGTGCCCAAGTCTGACAGGCAGCTCAGCCTATATTCTGTAGACATCACCTTGTTAATAGCTGTAGTATAAGATAAATCCCACTTTATTTTTCCTTGCATATCCATTTAAAAGTAAAAAACAAGAGAAGCTGGATTATGTAATTCAGTACCAGTTGGCGTGGTGCCTGATCAGATAGCAGCTCTCTTCTACAGCTTGTGTGATGTAAAAACATCAAGCCAAAACAGATGTTATAGGACATGCCCCAGCTATTCCATCAGAACTGTTGTCATATGACCATAGCCTGTCCGGGTCCCACAGTGTCTCCCTCTCCTGAGATGTTTGCTATGGCAACCAAGAAGTTGAGGTTTTCTTGTCCTCTTGCTCAAACTATCTACCAGGACAGGAAGGTGACAGCATGGGGCTCACTGTGGCTCCAGCCGTGGTTTCTCTGGAGAGAACCAGCCTGTTAGCATGAGGTGAAGGGCACTGGCCTATTCCAGCTCCCCATCTGTGGCCCCATATTTAGCACTTGCCTTGTGCCTTAGGTGGGATTCTGCTGGTGGATAATGCTCATTACTCAAGTGTATTTTTAGCTCAGTATCGGCCTTATCAACCCCAGTCTTACTGCAACCAATAATGTATCTTCTCAGCATTAGCAACAGTTCATTTTTCATTGCAGAACATCTGGCTTTGAAATCCCTTCTTTTTTTAAAAAAAGTATGAAGGATAGGTATGCTGTGGTTCTGGAAGGAGAAAGGGGTTGCTGAAAGACTGTCTGGTTCCTAAACTGCAATCCAACGAAATTTTGTGGCAAGTCAGTTCTTGAGCAAAGGCTAAATAGCAGGACCTGGGTGGGGTTCTCCTCTGTCTTCAGAAGTAATGCACACCTCTGTGAAGCACCAAGTGATTTTTGGTTCTTTGATGGGGTTTAGGTTTGCTGAAGTAGCAGTAGCACCAGCCTTATGAACCAGTCAGTTCTTGACTCCCTCTGTGAAAAATGAATTTGGCACCAGTAGGTTTAAATATATCTATCCTGATTTGGGATTTCTTTATGAGGTGGTAATGCTCTTTTGTGATGTGAAGCATTTTGTCTCTGATAAGATGAACAAAACTTGTGATGACAACAACCAGGAAAAAGAGGAGATATTTGCACCTCTGCTGGTGTGGTGACATTGCCTCCTGCCCTGAGTAGATTTCTTTTAGCCGTAGTTCTCTTCTGAAAGGTACCTGCAGTGTGCTTGATGGGTGCTGTGGCTTTTCTTGGGCTTCAGTATGCACAGCAGATTTGTGCCACGTAAAGCTCTCACCTTAAATCTGCTCTCATTAACACACGCTTCATTACTCCTTCCAGTATTTATTCTAACTTCGATGCAAGGTTAGAAAACTGCCTTGTTAATCTGGATGATCAATACAATGTTGCTGTCTTCATCTGTGAATTAGGGAGAAACAGCAAGGTTTGCCTGGAGACTTCTCACTAGCAATGAGCAAAAATACCAAAATCGGTGAAAATCCCACAGAAAAGCAGAGTTCTTTATGCCCATGTGATAGTCTGCTTTGTATGTGTCATTCTGACTCTTTAAGCAAGCCACAGCAATCAAAGCTGTTATGAAATGTACCCAGATGGCTACATTCCAGACTTGAAGCTTGTACCAAGTAGGAAGGAAAATTAGCTGAGGCTGTGACAGTGGGGCTCATGCTAACATAGTGAGAAGTGGCGGGGATGAGCTCAGCCATTTCAGCTGCTTGTAAAAGAGCGCAGACGTGCCAATCTGTGGTACGGAACAAAAAAGTGTGAAATTTCTCACAAAGTTACTGACCATTTGATGGGTTCTTTTAAAAGTATTTTTGCAGAACACTGTGAATCAAAAGATTAAAACCCACAGATGGGTTTTAATTCAGTCCCCTTGGTTGATGGCATATTATCAAACTGTAATTCAGTCTCATGGTATGAAATACAAAGGTAAATGAAGAGAAAAGCTAAAGAGACAATAAGGAGACCTGCAGTACCCATTTTTTCCAGCCGCTGAACTGAAGAGATGCAGGGGCAGGGGCTGGATAGATATCCATCTTGTTATTGGGCAAGAGCCATTTCTCCTTTTAAGGACTCTGTTTCTTGAGAAGTGCTTCAGTGAATGGTGGGAGTTTTGTGCTGGAAAAGACAAAAAAAATAAAGTCACTTGTACAGTTGAAAAGTAATTTATTTTTCTTCTCTACTTAAGGAAAGTTTGTACTGAGCATTCAGTTTTCATTTAACTGATTATTTTCATATTGACTTTCTGTGCTCCGCTAATATCAGAACAGCTGAATTCAACAGCTCTTAATTCTCATACTTCCCAGTGCAGAAAAAGTACAAAAAAAAGATGTATGTTAGTGCAGAGTCTGTAGCATTTTCAGGGAGTCTGCTATAACTGGGCTGAAGAGCAAGTTGTTGAAATCATTACTGGGCTGTTGTAGTCAGTGCTGAACGGGATCCTTTCCAGCAAAATTCTCTGCATCTTGTTGATCACTTAAAGACATTTTATTTTTTTTTCTGTATTTAGAATACTGAAGAAATTTATGCTAAACTAGGAAATTAATAGAAATATTTACAGTGCAGTTGAAATAATTTGTGGTGTTAATACAAAAGTAAACATTCCCAAGAAAGGATTGGAAAGCAGGTTTATATTTAAAAAAATACCCAGCATGTTCTTTCTCCCATCCCCCAACCTGTCACTTGTGTTTGCCTTCACTCAAATGTCATAGACCCTTTGCATGTTTATTTAGATTAAATAGAACATATATTAAATAAAACAGAAGTATAGCTCCGTATTTTTTTTTCAGATTAGGTCAGAGAGCATAGTTGGCTCAATCTGTAAATTAAAAAAAAAAAAAGAAAATATAAATAAAATATAAATATTTATAAATGATATAAATAAAATATAAATATTTTAACAAGTGAGCAGCTGCTGCATTTTCACTTCTCTTAGTGCATGCATTTTTCTTGAAGAAAATGGAAAGGGGAATTTAGCTGGAGGGGAGAGAGGGAGCAGGAATGGTATGTAAAGAGGATGAGAAAATGTGTTAAAATGATACGTCCACATCTTCAGAGAATCTGTTTGAATGGTGGAGATTTACAAAGTTTTGTCCTACCCCGTGGCAACCGGGGTACACAGATCAAACATGTCACTGGAGTAGCATAGGGCAGGTAAGCCTTGTGCCAAAAAATGAGAGAAGAAGCAATGTGAGAGAGCAGATTAGGCTGAAGATGTGCATGCCGTCTACTTGCTGGACATCGGCAGTTGTGCAGAGGAAGTAAGAGCAGTCAGATGCCATTAGCTGCAGCTGGAAATTCTGTGAAGATTTTTTTTAAAAAAGGTAGTATACTGAATCTTTGTCTTTTCCCTTTTTCTTTTTTTTTTTCTTGATATAACCTTTGTGTTTGCAAGTCCCACAGCACGGAGTTAAAGAGAAAATATGCACTTACTTGCCTTTATTTGTTTTAGAGGCAGAGTTTGCTCCTCACTTTCCCTTGGCCTATCTTGTGTGACCAGAGTATGTTACTTCGTGTTGACCTACTGCATATTTTCCAGCATGAGCTTTAGATCATTTGCTTCTCAATTTTGGGGCTTCTTTCCATTCTTGTATCTTCATTTTTGCTTATTCGTCTTCACTTGTTTATGAAGGGAGAGCAGTGAACACCCCACCTCATGACATGGGCTGTTATGTCAGAAAACCTAAAAACTGAAGTGTTTGTGTAAATTTGGTACTAAAGATCTTTTTGAGCAACACAAGTCTTAGATCATTTTTAATACATGCTGATGGACAGAACCTTCAATGAATGGGTATTACACCAAGAGATCACACCAAGACACCAAGACAGATTTCTAATGACAGCTTAGTGCCTTCCTAGCTCGATATAATTCTTGTGCTTGTACCACTCAGTATATGCCATTATCTTGGCTCTATCTGGATCTATCTAAACTGACAGATTAGTGACAAGTTGCGTGGTTTTGTTCAACTTCACAGTTAAGTTTGAGTATTAAAAAAAAAAAAAAAAGAGCTAAACTGATTCTTAAAATAGTCCAAAATAGTCCTTATTGAAGCTTACAGCCTCTGTGACTAGAGAACATACATGAACTGAAACGAGAGAATGCATCTCTCCGTGACGTTGTTGGAGTTAGTGGATTAGTCCAGCATAAAAAATGGGTCTCTGAAAATGAGACAATTAGGAGGCAAATTTTTATTAGGCTGAATTTTGCAGCATGGTCTTTAGAAAAGATGCTGTATAGGCAGATAATGAAGTACATATGCAACCCTGAAGATCTTGTTTCAGGTCACTGCATGGAAATATCTGCAAAGACAATAGGGAGAAACATGGTCGGTAGCCCAGAGCAAGTGAGAGACCTGTGTTGCTGTTCAGTTTGCGTGCATTTAGTCAAAACTGTCTTCCAGGAATGACTTTTAGAAGCGCATTTACCTCTCCACTCTTTTCCCCCTGGCTCACTGCATATGTTTAGTTCAATTAAACCTCCCTTCCATCCTGATGACTTTGTTTGAAGAGATCCCGTGCATAGATCTACAGTTGTATGTAAATAATCTTTCTGATGAGAGATGGCTGCCACTCTCCAAGGACCCTGTGGGCTGGCCATGGAGCAAATTGGAAACAAAATATTCTGTTATCCTCGTGGTGTCCAATAAGGAGGACAAAGGGAAACAGTATGGTGAAGTTATGGGATGCAACTTTAACTTCACATGATGCTCCTTGTAAAAAATGAGTGCTTTCAGCCATGTTCTTCCACTTATTTTCCACGCTGCTGTGATGTGGGCTGTTCTGTCTTTTGTGAAAGCACATTTGAAATTGATAGCTGTTAATGAGATACTCTTAAAGCTTTTCATTAGGCATCATGAATATCTGCCCCTAGTTAAACACTGATAGAAATACCAAAAGTAGTAATGCTACTTTAAAATATTGCATGATTAATTATAAGGAAATTAAAATTATCAGTTTTTCCAAAGAGAAGTCAGAGGAGCAAGCTCTATGAGGATATCACAGTTACCTTATCAATCCTCTTGCTCCTTCATCTGGACAAGGCTAGTGCTGAGAGAGTGAAAGCTTTGCTGCTCAGTGGGAAACAATTAATGTGCAAAGTGTCTTCATTTGCTCAGTGTGTGGGCTTCCTTTCTTTCTTCTTGAAAACACAGTAATTCAAATAAATAATGAGAACAAGCCAAAAGATTGTTCTGTCAGTTCTCTGAAATACACTGAAACTTTTGGTTTCCGAGATGCAACATTTTTGCAGCTCTGGAGAGTTAAGGCAGTTTTCAGGCCTTAGAGGTAAGCAGATGGCTGATGTTAAACAGAGCAAGAAGGGAGCCTGTGGTTAAAGAAGGATGGGCTGAGGCTGGGACACTTCTGCCAGGCTCTGAAAGTGCGTTATCGTTGTTTAGTCTACTTCACATCCAAGAGATTGTGCCATTATTCTGTGACAAACCAGCTGCTTGATTCCTTAAAGTAACGAAATTGTCAACACAAATCCAGAATACTAATGCTTTATAAGAATAGTGAAGAGGCTGTCTTAATTATGTAAGCTTTTGTTTTCTTTTCATGCAGTTTAAACAAAATTCCTTCAAGCAGTGAATCAGTAGAGTATCTGTTGCTGTTTTGCTAGCAGGTTCGCTTCTCATGAATGAGTCTTTTTTATAGTTATGTTGCACTTCTGAATAGTTAATTTTTCACTGAGTGAATGTAAGAGGAGGCAAGAAAGGGCCAGCCACTGATACTGATTACAAAACGATACACTCTTCTTTACCATGTGATTCATCTGAAATACTTTTTCCCCAAGATCTTTTTCAATAGTTTATCTCTACTAATGAAAACAATTATTTCTTTCTCAGCCTGAGACAGCATCTCTTGAATTCTCTAGAGTTTGGTCCACTTCCCTGAGATTTATGGTAGCATATTGAATATTGAATAACGAACATTACAAATAGTAGGAATGTTTCAAAAAGTAGACTTATTTCAGCCCCATTGTTTAACACTTGGTGAAGAAGGATAGATTACTGTCTATGCCATTTGGACCTCCACTGCAGCTGGAGAATCATAGAATCATAAAATCATAGAATCACCAAGGTTGGAAAAGACCTACAAGGTCACCCAGTCCAACTGTCCTCCTATTGCCGACAGTACTCGCTAAACCATGTCCCTCAACACAACATCTAAACGTTCCTTGAATACCTCCAGGATCGGTGACTTCACCACCTTACTGGGCATCCCATTCCAGCACCTGACCACTCTTTTGGAGAAGTAGTATTTCCTAATCTCCAACCTGAATCTCCCCTGGTGCAACTTGAGGCCATTCCCTCTAGTCTTATCACTAGTTACATGAGTGAAGAGGCTAACCCCCCACCTCACCACCAAGAGCAATAAGGTCACCACTCTCTAGGCCCAACTCTACAGCCAGTTCCTTATCCAAACAAGAGCGTACCTGTCCAAGCCACGGGCTGTCAGCTTCTGCAGGAGAATGCTGTGGGAGACAGTGTCAAAGGCCTTGCAGAAGTCTAGGTAGACTGCATAACAGCCTTTCCCTCGTCAACCAGATGGGTCACTAGATCATAGAAGGAGATCAGGTTGGTCAAGCAGGTCCTGCCCTTCGTGAACCCATGCTGTCTAGGCCTGATCCCCCGGTTGTCCTGCACATGGCACATGATCTCCCTCAAGACAATCTGTTCCATAACCTTCCCTGGCACTGAGGTCAAACTGACAGGCCCATAGTACCCAGGATCCTCCTTACGTAGATAGGAGTCACATTGGCAAGTCTTCAGACTTCTGGGGCCTCTCCAGTTGACCAGGAATGCTGATAGATGATGGAAAGTGTCTTGGCTATCACCTCTGCCAGTTCCCTCAACACTATCAGATGGATCCATGGTGATGGACCTGTGGCAGTCTAGGTGGAACAGTAGGTCTCTGAGTGTTTCTTCCTGAATCATAGGGTTTTATTATTATTTAGTGCCCATCTGAGACTTCCTGGTCATGGGTTGGAGTACCCTGAAGATGACCGGTCTGACTTTTAAAGACAGATGTAAAGGAGACATTGAAAACCTCAGCCTTTTTCTTTTTCATGTTCCCAGCCGTATCCTCTAAAGAATGAGCATTCTGCTTGTTCCTCCTCTTACTGTTAATGCATCTGTAAAAGAGTTTCTTGTTTTCTTTGCTCTGTGGCCAAGTTGAGTTCAAGCTGGACTTTTGCCTTTCTAATTTTCTCCCTGAACATCCTAACAACTTGTTTGTTCTCTCCCCTAATTGCCAATCCCTTCTTCCATAGGAGGTAGATTCTCTTTTTCTTCTGGAGCCCCAGGAAAAGCTCCCTTTTTGTCCATGCCAGTCTTCTTCCCTGCTAGCTCATTTTGCAGCTCAGGAGGATAACCTGCTGCTGTGCCTGTAAGACCTCCTTCTTGAGGAATGACCAGTCTTCTTGGACCTCTTTATTCTCCAAGACTGAATCCCATGGGATCCTCCCTACTGGTCTCCCGGACAGTTTGAAGTCCACCCTCCAGAAATCTAAGATTGCAGTCTGTTGGTCCCCTTTCATTGCTCCACCAAGAATTGTGAACTCTACTATTTTGGGATCACTTTGTCCAAGACAACTTCTGACCTCCATATCTCCCACCAGACCTTCTCTGTGAACAGCAGGTCAAGCGGGGCACCTCCCCTGATAGGCTGTCTCACCGGCTGCAAAAGGATCTTCCAAACACTCTAGGAACCTCCTAGACTGCTTCTTCTGTGCTGCGTTGTATTCCCAGCATGTATCAGGGAAGTTGACATCCCCCATAAGGACAGTGGCTGGCGATCATACAACTTCTGTCAGCTGCTCATAGAACACCTCATCTGTGTCTTCGTCCTGATTAGGAGGCCTGTAACAGACTTCCACCAGCATGTCTACATTATCAGCCCTTCCTCTGATCCTTACCTGCAGATTCAGCCTTATCCTTCACATCTATAAGCTCAATAAAATCTAAACACTCTCTAACATAGAGAGCCACACCACCACTCTTTCTTCCCTTCCTATCCTTTCTGAAGAGCTTGATTGCTTGAATTGTTCAGCATCTCCTTGCAACAGGATTATCAGGACCATCTTAGTGATTGGGGCAAAATCAATTGTTATCTCAATAGTGAATGTGATAAAGTATTATGTCTGCATCTTCCTTTACTTAAAAATGGATGGATTGGGAGACAGCGCATCAGAGTACAGAGACAGCTCTTCCCCAAGGAAAACTGTCCCATCTGTCGGTTCCACCAGCAGCCATCAAAATTCCAGCTACAGTTGGTTCACATTTGTAGTCCACAAAGAGAGACAGGGACTCAAGAGTGATTCAGATTTGGGGAAGAAAGTAAGAGGGGTGGAGCTTATTGACTCAATGGGCTGATTAGTGGTGGTGTAGTGGTCAGAGATACCTATCGGCCACACCAGTGCCTGATGTGTTTGAACTGGGGAACGCTGGAGCTGACTGAGGCAAATGTGACCTATCTTTGTTATATTCTTCCTAGAAATTAGAGCTGTTAAGATCAATTCCTGGGAGTATAGATAGTATAGATCAGTTTTGAACTATTTCTGTGATCTGCATAGTATATCATTGTCCTGCATTGTAATATGTTACTGGAGTCCTCTTTTTTCTTCTCTTTCTTTGATGAATGCAAAGAACAATTTTTTCAATACCTGCAATGAAGGACAACTAAAATGTACTTGCATATATGTACGTCTTTTTTCCAGAGCATGTTTTTTGAAGGAAAACTTTGTTTTCTAGTACTGAAGAAAGCTGAATACAGTATCGTATTCACAAACATTTTTGTCATTGTTGGCACTGTCATCTGATGATGTTTTTTTTTTAAAGTCCAACATTCTGAAAGTAAGTGATTAAATGACAAAATTATTTAAAAAAAAAAAAAAAAAGAGAGAGAGAGAGGAAAAGAAGGAAGGAAGGAAGGAAGGAAGGAAGGAAGGAAGGAAGGAAGGAAGGAAGGAAGGAAGGAAGGAAGGAAGGAAGGAAGGAAGGAAGGAAGGAAGGAAGGAAGGAAGGAAGGAAGAGAAATAAGGAGTTTAGGTTTAGGTTTAGTTTGGGTTTTGTCTCCATGCTTGTAGAAAATGTTTTGTAATAGGACATAAATGCTTCCTAGGGCTTAAAATGTAAATAATACAGCTGTCTCCACGCTTATTATCTATGTTTATTTTTATAAAACTTCTTTCTGTTTTACTTTGTGATTTCCGAAAAGATCTGGGTGTAGTAAGTAGTCTTTATTCAAAGATGTGTGATGGTTGGATTTTTTTCCAAATAAGCCTAACATGTGTTATTAATACATATATGTGTATTTTCAATATGTTTCTTAATCCATGTAATAGCTGCAGGTTTCTTTTTAATAGGTTTGAAATTTCCCCATTTGATATTAGGTTAATTTAATTATAGTCGGATTAGGCTCAGGAGAGTGTACTGTAGAGTAGCCTTGGAGGCAAGATTTTTGTTCTTAGTGGTGGTATTGAGCAGAAGGGTGAACCAAGCCTGGTCACAGCCTCCAAAAGTGGTTATTTCGACTTTATAGGCTGTGAAAGTTCTTGTGTGGACTCAATTTTGCATTGTGTTGCCTTACTTCTAATTTCTCCAGACTGCTTATGTCTTGATGCTTATTACCTGTAAGCGCTGGATCAGTGTTATGCTTAGAAAAAGGTAAGCACAACAGAGTCTGAAATGTCTGGGTCAGGTTGTTTCTAAGGCAGTCCAGCCTGCTTTGAGGCTTTCATTTTTGTTTTTTCTTTATTCCCTTTATTTTTTGGCAAGCTCCAGTACTGCATAGATGAGAGCAGGGCTTGGCTGCCATTCAAGGATAATGTGCCAGACTGTATTTTCCTTTCCCAAATTAAGCATGCTGGTAGTGTGTCTGTGAGAGGTAATGGCTCCTGGCTCCTAGCTCTCGCTGAGTTTGGAAGTCACTGAAAGCCAGTAGCTGTGATGTGCTGGTCAAGACTGGCCTTCACACAGCAGCATGGCAGCTTGGTTTAGAGCATCCTGGAAGTAATGGAGAACCCTGTTTTCAGGGTCATATTTAAGTTGTTTTACCATGCATGTGCTTGGACTTCTCCTCTTCTTTTCCCTGTGAACTTTTAAATAATTCCTGTATACTCACTTGATGGTTGCATATTTTTTTTTCTGTCCAGATTTCTTGCTGCTAAAGTGAAGGCACAGATACCACACACGTCTCCCTCAACCCACTCAAGTAGTTATTCGCTGAGCAGGAACCACAGGTTGATAGCAGGCTGGCTCACTTAGCTGTTTCTAAATTCATGTCCTAAGTCTCTCCAAGTCTTCTGTGTTCATGGTTTTCAGAGTTTTTAAACTTGTGGTTGCCAAAAAGACTTTTTGTAGTAGAGTTTTAGTAGCACTTTCCAGGCCACTGAAGCTTTATCCAGCAGTGGGTGTGCAAGTTTTAGTAGCACTTTCCAGGCCACTGAAGCTTTATCCAGCAGTGGGTGTGGGATGGGATGCGTAAGTCCTTGCCCATCCTGGGGTAACAGCTCAGCAACCAGTGCAACTGATCCTGGGATCCCTAGGTTCTTAGAGATAAACTGGAGTTGATATCTTAATAGCATTTATCAGTCCTTACTTTGAATCTGAGCTATGCCCCATCACTGCTTCTGTCCCTCTTAAATGTTTGGCAACTAGAAGCTGCTCAGTGAATGCCAGTACCCTGAAGTTTTACAGGATGCATGCTCAGATTTATGTTGGTGCTTTGCTTGTGATGTTTGGACCAGTTCTGAATGCTGTGCCTGACTGCTGGAGCATGTTTTGAGCTCTGCATGTTGCCAGTTACATGGCATATCTACAGTTTTTCAGGGGTTTTCTTGTCCTTTTGCTTCTGATTTACTGCTGCAGTGGTGTTGGTGAGTGTCACAGTTGTGCAGCTGGCTTCCTTTTATTCAGATCATATCCATAAATTAAAAATGGTAGTAAGCCGAAGTAGAGAAATCATGTGAATTCTCTCAGCATGGAAGCTCAGTGAGCACTTCCAGGTTAACAAAAGATAGTTTGGTTGCTATTTTTCTAAGGATTTGTCCATCCATTCCCATGTTCTGTCCCCAAACCCTCTGAAGTTTAGTCCAAGCAGAAGCTACTTTCTTTAAAGATATCTCTTTTGCTTTGGGTTATTTTTTTCCACGCAAACTTTGCCATCCTCTTCTGTAGCCACAAATAAACACAGGAGTCAAATTCTGCTCAATTTACAAATAGGTCAACCTCACTGATTTCAGTAGGTCTGCAGTAGACAAAAGTCAGCGGAATATTTGGTCCTTGTTTTTCTAGGTTGTTGGTAGATTTTGTATAAGCTCACCAATTTGTATAAGCTCACCAAAACAGAAACTGCTAGTACATGGGAAAAATAAGTTTGTACAGCAATCCCTAAAACAGTTTTCTTAGAGCTGCAGCAATAACAAATACACTAGACTCAGTTACCAGCACTTAAGAGCATAACCTCATCCATGCCTCTTCACACAGATGCAAATGGAAGATGTATTTAGAATAAAGTACGCTTGTAGACGCTGTTTCCCCTACTATCACCACATACAAACAAAGCTCTGCAGTTACAGAAAGACTTGAGGCAATTTGTGCAATTCATTCCCACTGGGTTTGGTAACTGGTGAGGAGCACTTTGTCTTTGGTGAAACCATGCTAACACTTGTGACCCAAAAGAGAGAGAAATAGCGCGTTAAAAAATAAAAAAATAAATAAATAACAATAACAGGTTTTCCTTACTTTTAATTCTCCTTTGTTTGTCAAAGTTTATAGACCATTCTGCTGTAGTCACAAGAAGAGGCTGTGGAAAATTCACAGTACTTAAAATGTTTTTCCTGCTTTTCTTCAAAAATGATACTTAGATGCTCTTTATAAGCTTAAAAGCTGCTGAATATTCTTTGGGAGCCCATAACAGTGATTAAGGCCCTGAACCAGGCTTTTTTCTCCCCTGTGATATTTTTCCAGTCAAATCCAATACAACTGTCTTGAGTGCCAATGGATGCTTTCCTGTTACAAACAGTCTACAGATGTTTGCCACTTGAACAAGTGGGGCAATTTATTAAAATATTTGTACAATCCAGTAATATTCCTGTGGGCTCAAGATAAAACAGGGGCATGTTGGGCTTCTTCCAAATCTATCTTCCCAAAACATTGGTTGAAAACAGTATTTTTGTTTTCCATTTTACCTCCTCTGAGCAACCATGACAGATAGATGGTCAAAACTCATACAGATTATATCTCCTACCCAGGTAGGTACATCATATTGACCATATGCTGGTAAGCCCAAAATTCTATATTTATTCTGATTTTCATCAAGACTAGCGAGTAGTGCTGCATGTAGTATCTCTGTGTGCGAGGAGTTCACTTTGCAAGAGGAGATTAGGTCATGGAAATACCCTCATGTACTGGTCTTCTGCCCTGAAATTTCAAAGTGCACTTTAGCACTGAAGCCTTCCCCTCACTAGCACTGTTCAGCCTAAATCAACAGCACTGGGTTAAACTCCAAGCAAATGAACTGACTGTCAAATTAAGTTTTTGCCATTCAATCTCATTAAATTAGGTGCTTGTGGCTTTCAAATGCTGATGCTCTCACTATGCCACTGCACAGCCTCTCTTCTAAAGCTTGTAAGCACATTACGTGCTAATCCCAATTAAATTCAAAATATCCCTGGGTGTTTACCACTGTTGCCCTTTCTTTTTCATTCTTATTTGCACTGTGGCTGAATAACTCTGCATCCACACTGGATTATTCATGAATAGCATACTAAGTTTACAGATCTCATTTCATGACAGGGATCTTCTTTTGTGTGATTGGTGTAATCTGATGCAGGAAATTAATCTGTCTTTCAAGCCATTAATCTTGCCATGAACTAAATAGCAGGAGTTGTTTGGTTGGGTTTTTTTGGTTTTATTTTTTTTCCATCAATATATGGATGCCTTGTGAGCTGTATGGCTTGTAGAATAAAAACATGGTAAAGAAAATCTATGACCAATCAGAATTGATTTTTGAAATTATTTCAGCGTCTACTTGTGTACATTTATGTATTTACATATGCTGACACCTGGGAAAGGAAACATCAAGATTGATCTAAAACAGCACAAAATTCTTTGGCTCCAACAGCATCGATGTTGATGTTATAATGTGGGGGCAGAATAATGGAGCAGAGGGAGAAGCACCTTTTTAAGCCTCCAGACCAGAAGTTCAGCCCTGTGCCCACATTACCACTGGTGGTTGGGCCTCCACATAATAAATGGGCAACATCACTCCAACTTTTGGTGGCTGCCATTGGGAATGTGGTTAGCAGCTGCCAGGCAGGAGCAGAGATGCTCCTTCCCTCAAGCAGGTCCTCCTAGCCCTTGGCATGTCTTCCTGCAGCCTTACAGTAGTTCAGAAACATGTGGAAGCTGCTGCAAAATCTCTTCCTTGTAGTTCTTCTGGAGATAAAAATGAATTTCAGTTTCTGCAGCTATTGCAATATAGCAATAACTGTAGGTGCTACATAAAGCATACTTCTCTTTTTTTCTTTTTCCTTCTTCTAAACCTTTATTTAACTGATGAATCAAGGAATCACAGAAAGCTTAATGTTGGGAGGGGACCAGAGGTCATCCAGTCCGACCCCTATTCAGGCATGGCCACCTAGAGCAGAGTTCCTAGGACCAAGTCAAAGTAGCCCTTGACGATCTTCAAGGATGTTTTGAAGTCTGTTTTTATCATCTTTTTACCTTATGCAATTGAGAGAAGATGTAAATACCACAAATTAAATACTGAGGGTATTTTCATGAGACCATTCACACAAATAATTCTCCAAGTTATCTGGCTGAGTGGCATACACTGGACAAGGAGAATAAGTACATACACAGATTAGGAGGAGAGGCTTTGAGGAATAGAAAGAGCTGTTGCTGTGGCTAGTGATATTAAAACCTGTAAGCTTTGATTTTCATTTACAGGTAGGAAAAAAACATTTCTCCTAAACAGGATGGAAATTGAAACTCCAAGAACCTTGCAAATTTTGATGTATTTTGGGACTTGAAGGGGATTTTAGAGGAGAAGGGCAGCTTTGTTTGTTGTTGTTTTTTTTCACTTCTAAAACCAGTGAGAAGTGGGGTCTTGCATGGAGAAAAGCCTGCAAAAAAAAGATCTGTTTTCTGCTCTAGGTGCCCTCACAAACTGTAAGATATTAAGCAAGTTTTCAAGGTTAAGGCATATTGATGATGTGCTCTGATATAAAACCAAAAACTCTTACCAGTGGTTTCTGTAGATTCTGTAGACTATTTTGAGTGCTTTGTCTAGATTTTTCTGTTTTCCCTGTTCCATTATCTGTTAGATAAGTCCCGTTCTTAAATGTTTCTTTCTGATTTTCACTTTAAATGCACTTATAATTGAATAGAAGTTGTTTTCTCTTTTCCCTTTAGCCAGCCATGGCTATGTTTCCCCTTAATGACTAGAGGGAACCTTTGCTTCGTATGCAAGCTGACCCTGAATAACCCTGCAGCAGCTGTGCACATGAAAAGGCTGGGACTGTCTCAGCAAAAGCGGAAAGGCATACACAAGAAAAAGGGGGTTTTTTGTTTGTTTTGTTTTGTTTTTGTTGTTTTGTTTGTTGTCGTTGTTTTCCTGATTAACAAAAGCCCAATGCTGAACAGAAAAATTTCCTGTTTGGTTTAATTATGGAGAACTAACAAATTGCAAAAGTTGGAGGAGGAAGAGTCTTTTAAATGAATCTCAACTGCGATTTTTAAGAAAAGGGTGTTTAGGTAACCTAACCTGGCAGGAAGAGAGGACGCTCTCCAGTGAGGAGTACAGAAGGCATATTGATGTGCATTACTATTGAGCTTTAACCAAAATTAGTCAGAAGCAACCAAGAGAGAGCATTTCAGTTGTACAGAAACTTAGTTAAATAAATTTAGTACTTTATATAACAAGACTGTAAGTATAGTATATGAAAAGTATACATAGCAGGGCAGAAAATATATTAAAAGAGATGCCACTGTATTTTACTGCATTGATCAATCTAGGAAACTGCTTCCAAGTATGTTTTCCACATAAACTCTCAGTATCCACAAAACTCTCAGGAATTATGTGCCCTTGTTCATAACCTGGTACTGTAATTTCCCAGCTCCAGCTGTTGCCTATACATCTCTCTGTACGACTGTTCTGGAAATCAAGTCACTTGATCAGAGTACTTGCTTTGTTTAGAAAAATAAAAATGTTTTTCTTTCTGGAGTTTAAGAATAGCAGACACATGACCTGTACTAGATCTCTCTTCGCTTGCACAAGTGTACAAAGGTGAGCAAAACCAACAAACCAAGCCCAGCCAGATCTAAGAAATTAAATATATATTTTTCTCCTGCAGTTTCTTTGGTTTAGCTGCTGCACATAGTACTGCTGGATGAAGGATTTGAATTTCCAAGTATCCTGTGACCTATTTACAGAATGGGAGAAGCTTATGGTTTCAGTTCGTTATAGAAAAGGAGTTTAATACCCAGAACATGATGACTAATACAATGGAATTTATATAGTAACAGTTGCATATATTTGCAATACTTACTTGTCTATATACCATTGCCTCTGCAGAAGTGTGTAGTTGTTCTCTCTTAATTGAGAGGGCCTTTTGGCAGCACTTAGTGTTTCAACATCATCTACTTTATAATATAGATTCATTTGTGCACTGATGTGCCTTTTTAGAAATGCACCCTGTAGCTTTTCATGTTAAATATGAGATTTCTATGGAGAAAGCTCATGTTTGTGACTGAGTTAGTTTTGTAAAAAGAGCTGCAGTTCAAATACCTCCTCTTATAAAGTGCCGTTTGCTCTTGAAAGTTTCATGATTATTATGGTATCCATGACAGGTCTTGTAAAGAAGATGAAGAATAGCTCTGCGATATGACAGTAAAATTAATCAAGGGCAATCTGCCCAGTTCTTAGAAGGGTTGACTATACACTGCATATCTAGCAGAGAGTGTCATAAGTTTTGCAGGTCTGCTTTAATATGCAAGGTGCCACCTAATGCCCTTTCTGCTGAGAGAACATTAGGTTCAAACTTTCTTGTTTTACTTTACTTCATTGCTAACAGCAGTTTCAAGTGTTGAAAGACAAAAGTGCTTAGGGAGAAGTTCATTACAACAAAGCCATAAAATCTCTCTGAAGGCTTTGACAGTCACAAAATTGTCCCTTGTGTCACTTGTTCACACTTTCCACCTTCAGTGGGATCATTCTGATAGAAATACTTTGCCTCACCTTTGACTTCAGTGCTGAAGGGAAGAAAGCAGGCAACTGTTTGAGAATGATGTGGATTTTCCTTGCATGCACTGTTTGATATTATTAATGTATCTGGTATGAAGAAATGCTAGTTTAGATGGCAACATTTCTGTATTCTGAGCTGGTTGGGGTTTGCGACACCTCTCTCAGGCCAGCACCTGATCTTGTTCTGCAACCTTCCAGCTCAACCATCCCAGCTTACCTTTCCTCCTCCTCTTCTTCAGAGATGATGTAAGTCAGACAGAAGAGCTATTCTCCTTCTTTTGCCTTAAAATCTCTCAGCTTATTAATTCACAGGGAGCTCCTTCCAAATCCTTACGAGGGTTATTGGCAAGGCTGGTGCAAATCAGCTCTGTACCACGGCTTCTCAGGGGCACTCTGACAACCTGTGCCAGCCAGAGTTCTGGCTGTAAGAAGTCAACAGGATCTCTTGCACCTATTTTCACCTGGCTACCGTGTCTGAAACTGATACTAATTCATGTCAGGAATGGAGGATCTAGGAAAGAAACTGTTCTGTAGCGTTTGAGACTCATGGTGTGTTCTTAACGAGAGCGAGCCCACAGGCCCTGCTGCTGCCACAGTTTGCCGAGGTAGCAGCAGCAAGCAGACAAAAACAACTCTGCCACCGCAGCACTGACATTTGTAATCCTTGACAGATCAAGCTCGGTTCCCTCGAACTTTGGTGTCCCAGCAGCCCTTGAGCTTGCTGTCCCTGCCACAGATGTGGCTGGCCTGATCCATGCAGTGGCACTTGAGGTTCAGCATCAGCTCGCTCCATGCTTTCACTGCAAGGCAGGCTGGGGCCTAGCTGCCATAGACCCCACAACGAAGCCTTCCAGAGGACTGTGAGTGAGAGCCTGTGGCTGCTGCCTTTCCCACAGGAAATGGGAGCAGAGGATACAAACCACCTTCGAGGAATGTGTTTAACAGATCGCATGAGTCTGCGCTGCTGACAGCTGCAGTTTTGGCTCTGGAATCAATATGCTTTTTGAAGTTTGAAGCAGCGTAACAAATTGCTTGTGAATGAGATAGATAAAGTGATACATTTTCAGGCAAGTGCTAGGTTTAGGGAGACAAATAGCGGTGAATAAAATTCCCCTGTGCTGCTTGGTAGCCTTTTCCTTTTCCTGCAAATTACAACCTGTTTGACGTTACGAAAGCAAAACTCTCAGCAATTCCTTGCTATTATGAACGTGGCCAAAGTTTAGGGCTGCTTGGAGCTGAAGTTGGCAGAAGGCTCCACCAGAGTCTACTTTGGCTTCCTCCTGCAATAAACCTTCTACCTCTTCACGCAGAAGTTAATAGTGTGATCACAGGGGCTGAAAGAGGAGTTGCAGGGGTGCGTTCTATTGTTGCCTTCCTAAATGATGTAAAATGGACAGCTTTACGTAGGGCAAAGTGTGAGCAGCTGAATGTTGCTGCTATGAGTGATGTTTTCAAATGGTATCTCACATAGTAGGCAGACAATGAAAGCAGATGGGGAGATCCAGTTTGCTTGTAGATTCTGCACTTTTCACAAGCAAAACTGAATGAAACACTGCTCTGAAATGTTCTTTTAATTATTACTGCTCTATTAATGGAATCTGTAGCCCATCTTTCTGGATTTTCATTTGAATGAGCACATCTTTCACCACGAAGTAATTCTGCTTCTTCAGAGTCTTCTGTTGCCATTTACATTCATGGTCTTTGTGGCTTTATTTACTTGCAGGCTGTTCAGAGAAAACTTCTCTGACTGAGTCACATTATAGCATGTTTCCACTTTACTCCAACCTTAAAACTGACTGCAAGTAGCAACAGAACAGCTGAAGACCTTGTAACATCTCCCACCTTTGCAAAGCTTCCTCCTCCCCTATTGTATGTATAAGGACTAACAATGGGGAACAATCACAGTGACACCAAATAAAGTCATTTAATCTACTTGTAGTTTCCATGCCACTCAGCATAAACAGCGTGAAGCTGGAGATTTGCTGTTGCTTAAGCACTACCACACTGCATGGTATGGAAAGTCCACAAAGTGCAGGGATTTTCTGGGAGGCCGATTCAAAGTTAATGAAGCTCCAAGTACTTCCTTCTGCCACAGGAAGAGGTCCAGGTGGGGGAGACTGAGGAAAATAAAATTCATCATTCAATCAGAATGTCATGATACTTCAGTCATTTGGACGTAGGTTTTGAACACTAGCTTTAGTTTAACTATAAGCTGCAAAACCTTTGGGTTTTTGAACCTTTGGGTTTAAATTTGGCTTTGCTGAATTGAGTTTTGCAGTTGGATAGGACTTGTAGATTATAATTTAAGCCAGATATTGAAATCTGTATATATACTTGCATGAGGGCTTTCCCAGGAAGAGTAGAAGCTGAATGGGGAACTTTTTTCTTAAAGTTTTACACTGGTATAAGCTACCAGAATATACTTTTTATAGTGGTACTAGGCAACAACTGGGAATTAATCAATCAAGCATGGACTTGTATATTGAAACAACAACCTTTAGTTCTGCAGCACAAGCCATTGGTTCATTAGAATTTACTGTGCTACAGTGCAAGAGCTTTACATTGGAAAAACACTGTGTTTTAAATCTAAGCTTTGCATGAGGACAGGTTTTTACTCTTACATTGATTGATGGAATTTTCTATCTGGATGGCAGCCAGAGCATGTGCAAGTGACTACTGCCTGTGTGTTTAATAGTGAATGTATATAGCATCCTATCTGTATCACAAGAAATTCATCTGTTAACAGAGAGGGTATTTTAAATTTCCATTCTAATCTCTGACATCTCTAAACGCTCAGCAGCTCACCTACCTTAATGCATTAGGAAAAAGAAACTCAGTGAGGCAGAATGTTTTTCCTTTCTGGATTTTGAACATTATTGTCACTTCTGATAAGCAAAAGCAGCAGGTAAATGCCTCCAAAGCTTCATATACGAAGGATTTAAGTGATAGCTGTTTCCACCCAAAACTGCTTGTAAGGGCCATTTAATTTGATTATATCTTTACTCTGTGCTTACCAAACTCAGTGGCTTTTTTCCAGATACTTTTAGACAATATGATCATACAAATGATGGTTGATCTGTGCATGGCTAGCATCTGATGTAGTGCCTCCTGACACAAATCATAGAACCAATTAAAAAAAAAAAAAAAAGAACAAAAATAAAAAATTATATCTCTGCTTGGCTTGCTTCCCAGAGCTGGTAGATTTCTTTGTTTGAATGTTTTCATGAGTCAAAATTTAGAACTATGAAAAATTGATATGAATATGAATATGAAAAATTAATAGTACTGTCTCCACAGCAAGGCTATCCAAGAAGTAATGATAGATAAAGCAGACAGAGTAAACTCTAATGGGATAGAAAGTTGAGACCATAAATATCATTTGACAAAACCTTCCCTGCTGTTGCCTGCTAAGAGCATCCTCATTCCCTTCTTGCCCTTGCCTTGTGCTAATATATGCCACCCCCTCAGTTAAACCTGCCATGTTGCGTAACACTGGAGAATTTAAAAATAGACTGGCAATTAAAAACTTTTTTTTTTTTTTTTTTTTTTTAAAGCCAGACCTGTTAATCCGGTTCACGGAGCATGATTTCTCAAACAGTTGTGCTGGGGCAACAGAGTGGCAGGCACACAGCTTTATAAGAGCAGGCAGGGACTGGTGAGCAGCAGGATAGCAGGGTCACTTTCCTGCATTGAATTCACCTAGGAAAGCTACAGCTTCGTCATACATCCTCACTTTCAGGCTGTGCACCTTTTCCCATTGTGGACCTTGGCTCTCTATACAAAGAGCTCTCACCATCACATCTGGGGCTACACTCAGACCATTTGTTCCTTCCAAGACTTCGACATAGGCTGATCCTGATCTTGAAATCTTCCTCAGGCCTCTCTACCTAGAGAGCACCTGAGCAGAGCTGCTTACAGGTATCACCATACCCATTTTCATGCAAGTTAGTGATGGGCCTGGGACTTGTGATGAATCTCAGACTTCTCTTTGTACTGCTGGATGGGTTTTAAAAGAAAATATATGTGTTTGTTTGTTTGTTTGTTTGTTTGTTTGAAGTTAGCAAGCAGATTAGCAGCCACTCATCCAATTCCTGTGGCATGATATCATTGTGTTGCAACAGGTTTGTACTGGAGTCTGAAGGCAGTGGGCACAACCGGACTTTGACAAAGCACAAATCCTTCCTGTGCACTTGTTCATCTGGAAGTGTGTGTGTTGTGATGAGTGAAACCTCCTTTCTCCCCTCCTCTTTCCAAGCCCATCCTTCATAGCTTGAGTGCCCACAAAGCATGTTGAATTAGCACTGAATTTCTGGTATGCAAGCAGAAAGTTCTGAACTAAATACAACTGTACCATCGGTAGTGCCTGCTTCTCTTACATGTGTTGATGGAGTGTGGGAAAACAGATGGAACAAGCTTTACCAAATGCAATTTGAAAAGCATGTAAGTATGTAAGAATGAGTGGCATAGGCAGTTATTAATGCTTTAAACGCTGTGTGTAGTTAAATAAGACGACTTTTTCTTTTTAAACAAATGCCAGCTTTTTTTTTTTCTTCATAATCCACTAATTGTTATAACACTTAAAAGGTGTTTAACTTGCTCTAACCACTTCATAATGGCATCTTTCCTGCTACAAAAACCTGAAGTAATGAAGCAGACTTGCCCACACAAGCTCTTTTTAATTTAACAGTCTGTAGTTTGTTTTTTTACTTCAACATCTCATCAGACTTTCACATGGTTTGCAGCTTGTATGCTCTGTTGCAGTCATGCACTAACACCATGCTGATATGGATTTGCACAGTTCTCTAGCAATTTTTAAGTTTCTGAGCTGAGCCTGTTTAGCAAGACAATATGAGATTTTGGTCTCTCAGTTCCTCCCTGCCCATCCCCAACAAGTATGGCATCGCTGGAGCAAATCGAGGTTTTCAGGGCAGATGCTTATTTCAGAAAGCTACAGAGGCAAAGAGTTACAGCTCTGCTGGTCATCTCTATAATAAAATATTTATCACATTACCCAGCTATAATCAGTGAGTGCTTTGCAAATATTAATGAATCTAATTTTGATTTCGCTCTTCTGTGCCTGAGTCTGTGAAGGTGGTTCACTCAGCCAGTGTCATGCAGGAGATGTATGATGGGGTGTAGGCTGGAGCACAGAGGTAATGTTTCTCAGTCCAGTTCATTAACTACTACATTTTAGCTACTTTTCTCCTGGGGTATCTCAGAAAGAGGTGTTTTTTAGCTGTTAGAATAGGAAAGTTCCACTGGCAGAGGTTGAAAGAGGTGTTTGAGGAGATTAAAGTCTTGGGCATGGAAAAAAAAACAATGCTTTGATTTGGGCTAGGGATAAGTAGAGGCTTGGAGGGAAGAGTGGGGGAGATAGGGTCCTTGAGGGGTGATGCTCTAGCAGGGTGAAAAAAATCCTGCATTTTATGTTGTGCAGCATCATTTTGTTGTAGAATTGGAAATACTAGGTGGAGCTATGACATTCTTGTGCTTTAAACTTCAAGTGATGTGTTTATCCTGCTGGTTGACATGAAGTGTCTTCAGTGGGAAAGCATTTAAAGGAGAAGACTAAATTAAGTCAGTCTTAACACGGTACCTCCAGAGTCTTTGCATAGGCCAGCATGGTATCCAACTTGCATCTCTCACTGAAACTTTCAGATGTATTATTCAGTGGTCATTTCTTAGCAATAACTGTGTCTGTGTTTTTCTAAATGCTGTTTCCTAGAAGAGGATGTACTGTGTGGCTTTTCTTAGCTGTTATTGCAATTTGATGCTGTAGATGGAACCGTTTCAGGTTTGGGCTCTCAGCAGTTTATGGGCATCACTGTGTTCACAGGAAGCCTCAGTACGGCCAGTAAATGGAGTATGGTGGACTTCTGCAGACCTTCCCATTATGATTTCATATTCAGAAACGTATTTTTAGTTTTGCACTTCAACCTTGTTTCTTTATTTTCCTTTCATTCATTCTGGTAATATCACTCAGTGAAAACTGGAACTGGGATCCAACTTTATTTGCTGGAATTTCCCAGGTAAAGCAATGATTACCCCTGTGAAAGAGGACACCTTGGCTCTGCTTCAGTAGGGTGAACACAGGAAAAGGAAAACATGCTGGTCAAATAGCTTGAAACAAGAAATTGGAGTAACACTTGAGATTTGTTTTTTTTCATTCACTCATTTTTGCCTAAGTTCCTTAGCTATACAGACTAATAGAAGTCAATGGGGGTATCTTCTTTTCATTTAGATGAGCATAGAAGTAAATGCATTCAACTAGAAAAAATATTGTTAGCAATTCAAATGTTTTAATACTTTTTCCCCTTTTAAAGTTACTTAACAGTGTCAGAATATTCTTCCTATTGCACTTTAAATAAATTTCATTCTAACTTAATATGCATGTGAAGGTCCACAAAATCAAAGAAAAAAAAACACCTTACTGATGGACTGCAACAAGTGTCACTTGCCTGTGGAGGCCTGATAGAAACAGAACATGGTATGTCTCTGTCTTGTTATATTTTTATTGCACTGAAATGCTTCTATCAAGAAAATATGACTCTTGCTGCAAACATAGCTCTTTCTGATGTTATTTTCTACCAAACTTTGTCTTTGTGGTGATGCTCTAAATTCGAAATAGTTAAATCTGCTGTGCAATCTTAATGGGGATATTCCTTCCAAACTTGAATAAATGGACAGCCACCAAGGCAGCGGTTCCTGATAATCATTTAATATGTGGCAACAGGCACCAACCCTTGCACTGCACTCACACTTGGTATATGATTTCATCTTTATGGAGGATTTCCAAGAAGTCCTTCTTCAGAGAATAAAGTTAAATATGATGCTTGGGAACAACACAGGCAAAAGTCAAGGTTAGTACTTTAGTAGCTTTAATTTAAATGCAACTTCTCAGCCAAGATAAATACAGCTAACTTCTAGTGTGCTTATATTCTGGCCCCATCATTTTTGGATTGGTCTTTTTCTTGGTTGAACTGTAGTCTCATCTGCCTGCCTGCAGAGCAGCCCAGATGAGGTCCATAGCCCTGAAAGCACAGGTCTTTTCTTGCTGCAACCCATAGTTTGGTCTGAGCCACCACTAGATGCACACAGAAGTTGACAGGGCAAACTTGTTTCTTAGAGGACTTTATCAGACAGCTAGTAGGAGATAAATCTGGTGCAAGCTAGAGAGCAAAGATGGGAGTGTTGGATTGGATTGGTGTTATGCATCTTCCTGGCGATGAGTGTCACTCCGTTCTGGAGTTCTTGTTACTGTGCTTGCAGGGCACAGATTAGCATCTAATGCTTGGCCATTACATGGTGTAGTGCATGCCTTTTGTTCTCATGATACCAGATGATACTGTGAGCACAGTATGAGAACAAAAGGCATGCACTACACCATGTAATGGCCAAGCATTAGATGCTAATCTGTGCCCCGCAGTGACCACCAGAGCTTCTGGCTCTGGCTCCTTCCTCTTTTCATCCCACACCGTAGGTCTGTGGCCTGTCTGCCTTGTAGGCAGATACTGCACAAAGTCTTACAAACCTCATGCTTGAATCAAAACTACAGAATGCAATACCAGCTACCTTGGCTTCCTTTTTAAATTTCTATTTATTTATGTATTTCCTACAAAAAGGTTTATTTTTGAAGGGCTCAGAAACATGTCAGTCACTTCTGACACCATCCTCACGTCTGTTTAGTTGGTCATTTCAGGGGTTTCTGGAATTGCTTTATCTTTGCTTTGGCCTGAAAGATATCTGTCTTTTTTACATGTGAACTCTGTTGTTTATTTCATAATAGCCTTCCTGGGAACTAAACTTTAAGACGCTAACCTGAATTAACTAACTGTTCCTAGGAAAATGTTGAAACCAGAGGAAACAAACTTTGACTCTTTTTTAAGCCAAGTTAAAGTAAAGTAACATCACTATTTCCAGTCCTGCTGGAAATTAGCTTTGGATGAGCTAATGACTGGTTAATGTCATTACTGATGCTGGAGGTTTACTAAAATAAAACTGTAAAATTGCTGTTATTCAGCTTTTTCCCTTTTCCTCTCTAGGTGTTCATCCAAGGGCAGAAGTTTTAGGAGAAAAAAGTTTGGGAAATACAAGAAAGGAGTTGTGAGAAATCATGATTAATTGCACCAGAAATCTGTTCAAGACTAATTTTCATCTCATCTGCCACAGACTCACTTGTGCATTTCAGAAATGTGTTCTTTCTACTCTACCTGCCTTACCATCCTGATGCTTCATGCAGTCTCCAAGACTTGGGGCTTCTTTTCTGTCTTCCGTGTTTCTGGTTCTTTAACCTACTACCTGCTCAAGTGAGAAACAACATATTAACACCAATAGAATTAAATAGAAACTTTTGGGGTGTTTGTGGTTTGTTTTTTCTCTTTTTTCTTCTGGTCGGCTCTTTAGATATCAGCTGTTAATACTCAACCTCTTTCATCTGCTGTTTGTAACATGAATGTCTGTATTCCATGTGGAATTTCTATTCAGTTCAGGGTGCATGGAGATTGCAGGTCATTGCAACTCTGTTTTACAGGCTGTCTCCTTAGCTTCGGCAGCAGATCAGTGCTTTCCAGTTTGCTGTTCCTGTTCAGTGGTTGGCACCAGTCAGGCTGGTGGTCAGTTTGTGCTGCACAAAACCGAGAAGGTGTTGTGTTCTAAGGAGTCCTGAGCAAGTCTAGCACACCCTTCCTCTGCCAAAGAGAAGGTGCTGTCTGTGATTTCCCATTCAGTGCTGCGAAAGAATGGCTTTCAAATGGTTTACTGGAAAAGAATTGAGAAAAGCATGCACCAATAGAGAAAGTACAGAGTAGTGAGGAGCTGGGGAAGAACAAAAAACTTGCATAATTGGAGTGTCTTAGACAGGAGCTTGAAGAAATCTAAGAGTAAGGAAGTAAGTGAAAAATACAGGCATGGTCTGATTGCAGCAGCAGAAATTGTTGGATAGGAAGTTCATTTTCAATAGAAAAGCCAGTGAGCAGCCTTAGGGATGCGGATGTGAGAGGCATTTTGGTGACGTGCTTCATTTTCTAACAACTTCTATGCATTTATGGAGCCAAGCAACCAGAGGGAAGGAGCTTGCAGAAGGTAGGGAACGTTCAGTTGATCAGAAGGAGTTGGAAGGGAAAACAGATTTTTAGTGATTTGGGAGAGGAGGGTCATCTGGGACTGTGAATCTAAGATGTATTATATTCCAAACCTGGTGTTGAGAGTCACCTACTGCTCACTGTTTTCAATGTGAAACAGGGAATATAAAAACACATGGAATATATAAAAAAAACATATGTCTGGAACATATGGTTTGAGCTGAGGAACTGTAATAATCATCGTAATGGCTCTAACAGCTTTAGCACACCAGCAATATCATATATGCAAGCATAAGGGTTAAAAGCAGCAAGTAACCCTTGCTGAGATTACTTCAGTAAGCAATAACCATATTAAAGTTCTGAAAGAATGAAAGAACTTTGTGCAGAGAGGCAATAGACAGGGGAAACTTTTGAGGGATTGCGTGAGAAGGGAGTCCTCATGGTTTTGGTGGTGTATGCAGTTTTCAAGGAGAAGAAAGTAAAGTCAAATTTTAAAAAATGAGGAAAAAAGAAGGCAGGAAGGAAACAATCAGAGTTTTCAGTCTGCATACTTAGCACTCATCCTTGTTTTCCTTTCCTTCAGGCGGGAACAAGAACTGTCTCTGTTTTTCTAGGTCATTCAGGAAGTCGTACAGAGCAATAATATCCCTGTTATCTAATGGTCAAAGTTTATTTAGGCTTTCACTGCTTGCACTGCTCACTTGAGCCCTCCCCTCCCCCCCAAGTGCTGCTCTGGCCAAGCTGGGGGAGGCTGCTGTTGCTTGGCATTGCCATTACACATTGCACTCATACATATTTTCAGCTGGAAACTTTTCCTTTCTCTTTTTTTTCCCCTAACAATAACAACAGGGAAAAAGCTTTGGCAATAAAGCATCCCACACTATCTTCTCATCAGAGTTCTGGAGACTCGCTTCCCTGAGGGACTGATAGAGGAATGCATGCATGCTTTGATACAGCAGCACAGATAATTTCTTGCAATGCTAACTGAAGAAGCGTGCACAAATACGGCTGTCCAGAAGTCACAGATATTAAAAGTCTGTTATACTTGAGTATGTTTCACAAGCAGGATAATCAGATAAGAGAACTTCTTTATTAATCACCGAACAAGCCGTTATCTCTGCCGTTCTTTCCTCTACTTTGAAACATGCTGGCAATATTGTGATAACTTTTGATTAAGTGGTGGATGTTAAACTCCAATGAGTGTTTTGGTTGCTAGCTGCATTCTGTTTGCTTAGAAGATGTCATTCAGTAAAAGCAGCCAACACTGACTTTACCATACAGTATATATGCATAGTAATTGCACTGAGAAAATATTCACTGATTTTGAAAACCTCTCTTCAGAATCCATTCATTAAGCTGGATTAAGTATGGATTTGAGATAGCAAAGAATAAATCAGTAGTAATTTGAATCTGGTTAGTAACAAGTCCTTTCTTTTTAACAAGAGAGCAAGCAGATTTGGCACAGAAGGTCAAAGTGGTAATGCATGCAATATCACATATAATATTGTATACAATATTGAGAAGAGCCCCTTGGTCCTTTTTTTAGGAAGGACTTGCACAGTTACTATACCCGACATATTTCCCCAGCTTTCAGACAGAGAGTGGATCAAACATATGACTATCACATCAAACAAAGAAAAATTTGGTGTGATTTTTTAACAACTTGCCAGGTGCTTTTGTTTAGAAATAAAATCTGAGGTCATTATTTTGCAAAGGTACCACTGCATTACAGAGCATATTGTGGTAGAGTGGAACATCTACAGCTATATGAGATTTACAGTAAAGTTAAGTAAATGCACTGTTCTGAGCTACCCCCATGATTACCACATCAGCTGGCACTTGAGTGAAATCTTCCATTGTATGATGCATGTGAAAGAGAAGATTCAGTCTGCTCCTTTATGCTAAATTAAAGCTTTTGCAGAGCTGATTTTCAGGTCCTCTTCTGAAGTGTTACATTATTGCTGTTTGTGTTCTCCTGTGAAGAAGCTGTTTGATGAGTCGAAGAGTAAAGAATTCTAGTCTTTCTTTCTCTCTAGAGTCATTGTACTGTTTGGAAGTATAAATTACAGTTCTCAGCTCTCTTTAAAACAAAAGTAGAAGAAGTGTGGGATTGTAGCATCTGTTCTGCAGTGTTTCTGTTGCAGGTAGTAGACACCCTGTGGTATTAATCAGGACAAAGAATGAGATGTGCGCTAAAAAAACATATATAGAGACAAGAATTATCCCTTATGTGTTTACTTCTCCCTGGTTATTGCTGAAGCCTGTTAAGCCAAGGCTGTTAATTGCGAAGATTCACCAAGGTTTTTCCCTCCTGGATTTCACTGTCATTCCCATGTATCTGGAATTCCACTGACCGCAAAGAAGTATGCAGGTTTCAGACTGCAGCAGGCTGCTTCACTCTCCCCTGCTGATGGCCAGCAAAGATGCTCATGCAAATTTTCATTTGTGCGCTCGATGTTTAGCTTCATCCCAGCGATGCGGGCTGACCTTGGGGCTGGCAGGGCTTTGAGGATAGTTCCCACTGTACTCTGGCTGAGTTTAGAGCAGAAAGCGTTTCCTCCATGAAAGCAAACATGTATTTGAAACAATATGTGTACGTAATGTATATTATTCACACAAAGCAATCCCAAAGCCCTTCATGAACTGGTGCATCTGCAGCTGATAGCTGCTTGTAGAAATTACATTTGCATGTGACTGCCCCACCTGCACTCTGCCCACTTAATCCCCTGGCGGCCTGCAGCTTGCATTCCTGACTGCTGAGCTGTGAGCAAGCAGCTGCCCTATTATTGGTCCAGCTCCTGCATTGCTCCTGGGGCTGCAGCCAGCATCCTCGGGTTCCTGCATCATCGCTGGGCTGTGGGACTTGTGCTCTTAAGCAAGCTTTGGGAAAGTGACCTGAGGGTTTGGGGTATTGCACTAAGTGTGAAGAGATTGAAATGCTCCTCCTTTCCTCCTCTCTTCTCTTCCAAACTCTCAGTGTGCTCTACTCTCTACTCTTCAAACTCTCAATGAGATATGATGTGACAGTATTATTATATATAGGAATACTGCTTCAGAAGTGTGCCAAATTTGTGTCTTTAATTGAATTATCCTCTACTGCAGGTATGGTTGCACTAAATCTTAAAGATGTAGAACTGGGAGGGTGTAAAGGCTATTGACAGTAACATCTTGGAAACCGTAAGGCAGGTTGTCTGTCAAGGATGTTGCACAGACACTGGTGAGAAATGGCAATGAGCCACGCTTTCCTTGGCATCCCTTCACAACAGCCTACAGTTTTGGTGCCTCTGTTCAAATGTGGGTAATTCAGCCAAGCACTTATAGGTGAACCATAGAAAAAAAAGTTTGTGCATGAGATAAATCACAGCATTTAATTTTTGTAAATACTCAGTTTTGTAATTTTTTCTGCTTATTGTTGGAGATAAAGAAAGAGGCTGGATTCAGTAATTTTGCGCCAAATAACAGGTTTTGTGGGGCCCTGGTGGTCCCAAGGGAGTGGGCTAGGCTGCACTACTCCAAGGTTAGCCTTTCCCCTCATCGCTGATTGCACCAAAGGCCAGAACGACTGCTGGATCTTAGACATGAAGAAGGAGACTCTGTCTCTTTTAGGGCAGCTTTAATTGTCTTAGAAATAAACGCTTAAGCCCACCTATTAATTAAACTCTCACAGAAGAAGTTTTAGAGGCTAAGATGGTTGTGGGGGTGTGCAGAAATAGCCTTTCTGAATTGCAGGCTGTGACAAGCAGCATTCTTGAACTTCTTTTCTCAATTTTATATCTTCAAAAGCCATCTAAATCACCAACAATAGAACTTCCACTACCTGTTCAATGCCACTGTGTTATTCCTAGAGTTGGTCTTGGTATTTCATCCAGTTGCTGTAGTGCTCTTGTAATAATAAGTCATCAGCTTTCTCAGAGAAACTGTCTACATGTATGCAAGAAGATGAGAAATAAATTTTACCAATCAAATGCAAACCCTGTCATTTTTTTAAATGTTTCTCACATTAACAAAAGAACACACCGTCCACAGTGCTTCCAGAGATGCTGCATGCTGAACATCTTTTCACATTGGAAGAGGAAAACATAATTCCTGAGGTTGTATCTCAGGGGATGATGTCTGGTGATAACATTTACTCATTTGGAAGTTTTATTTCTGTGCAAATGGCAATTGCCAATGATGGAAAAAATATATTGGTACAGTATCAAGCTGCACACCCGCTTAAGACATAACTCATCCCATCTATTATGCAAGAACTTGGTTAAGTTTTGAATGTCTCCTGGAAATGACAGGCTTCAGACTTCAGGAAGGGACCGGATTGTTTTTACTAAACCAGATGCAATGATGAAATGATAGAAAATTCATGTGTTCTTTTCAGTGTGGTCAAGTGATATTAAGCACAGCTATCTCCCAAGAGATAAATAATGCTCCATTATTTATCAGCCCATTGTTTAGAGAACATTATTGTTTTTGAGAAAATAAATTAAAACTTTTAAATTAAGTAGTGTCAAGCTGTATGCAAGAAGTTCCAGCGCAAGGTGAAAGCCCTGGAATATAACCCAGGGTTGTGTCTGTATGTTATTCTGAACTGCGAAAGAAAGACATCCAGCACAACATTAATGGGGTATATTAGAAAAAATGTTGGTGCTGCAATTTAATAGAGTGCTTGCCCTGTGGGCTTATTTCATGGCTGATAGCAAGAATATTGATTAATGTTTTCTGTTGTCCATCTGCTCAATGCATTTTAAAGGAAGAAAAAAAAGTAAAATTTTAATGCAAATGTTATCTGGAAACAACTTGTTAGATAGAAACTATAGATTATCTATTATTTGCTCTATAGAAATTTACAAACTAAAATACTTTATTTACAAGGTGACTTGTGTGACATTCACTAGCACAGAACCCTTTCTGATGAATTGGGTGTTATTAAACTTATAAGACAAATCTTTTGTTTTAATTTGATAGGCATCAGATTTGCTCTCACAGGCTTTGTATCTGAGCTGCAGTCCAGAAATCCAAGGCTCTAGGAATACAGAGCAGTGAATAGTGATTCATGATTACATAAGCTGGTGGGAATTCAGTTGTTGAGTTTAATATTGTCCTTGGTTTATGTCAAACCAAAGGCAAAAATGCATCCTTAAAAGTTTCTGAGGTGATAAATACTCTCTGCTTTCTTTGATTTCAGAAGGAACTGTATGGCCTTGCCATCTGAGGCCAGAGTTTACAAAAAATATCATCATTACTTTATTTCATTCATTCCTTGATGTTTAGAGGACTATTGAAAGTCTCTGAGACAATTGAATAAGAGTTTTCACTCTGAATATAAATTCAGCTATTTGAGTAGCCACTGAATGTTTGTTTAAGGTACTTGCCTTTTCTGTAACTTGTTTCTCTTGTCTCATCTATCAGCAAATTACAAGTTTTGCTATTTAGGGTCTTAAGCTACTTATTGTCCACTTTATTCTTGCCTTGGCTTTGCTGATGCTCTGTACAAGGGCAGGGACAGAAGTGTTCTGTTCTCTGCTCCAACACATTAAGCCCCTCACCCACCAGGTTCACATGAAAGGGAGCGGTGGGTAGACTGGTGACACTTACAGAGCAGTTTTGCTTGTGACACTAGAAAACAAGATTTTCATCTAAGTGAGTTTTCCCCTTTGGAGTTAATAATGAAATTAACATTTTTTTTCCCTTTCCTTAATTAAAGTTCCACCTACTTACATGGGGGCCTGGTACTAAATACTGTACTGTGGTAAATGGATGGGCTTTCGCTAATTTTAATAGGATCTAGTAGAGCATGTAACCAGGCATCCAGGAGAGCAGCAGAGGGGTCCTATCCTTCCCTCAGCTCTTAGCTTTGTGTGCTCCACCGTCTACCAGTCAGAGACAGTGCTGGATTCCTCCAGCCCTACAAGAGTGGACAGGAAGTGTAGCTTGCTGTCTCCCTCCAGCTGGGCTGTGCAGCTGCAGTAACTTTGAAGCCAGTGAAGTTTCTTCTCCTCCATTTTAAGTGAGTCTGTCTGGAAGAAACTGGAATTTTAGAGAAGCAAAATGCATCTTATTAAGCATGAGATTAAAATTGTTTTTGAAAACATTAAAAGAATTTTTGGTGTCTGATCTTTATTAAATGCTTTGTTCAAGCCTACGTTTTATTAAAGAATTGTATTTGTGCATGAAATGTCTTGGAATTATATGCATACTTTTAATTTGACGAGCTGTATTCATTTGCCTCCAAAATTTCCATAGATATATTTGTGCATCAAGGAAAGAGCAGTCTTCCTCCTAGAAGCCTAACCTTAGCTAAAGCTCAGCAGATGCATGCTGTTTGGAGGGGAGCTAGTAGAGACAGAAAACATTGGTCTGACACGTTCAAGTAGTGCATTTACATTTTTCTTTTAAGTAACAGTGAAAAACTTTTATTGGGTTTGACAGGTGTGTATAAAAAAAGTATATATATTTTGCTAGGTTTCATCATTTATAAGCTTAGTGGAATTTGTTGTTGGTCTTCTGCTTTTCTCACCTGTAAATCAGAAGCAAAACTTGATAAATACCTTCAGAGATTTCTAAGGCTAAAAGTGACTATATCATAGAATCATAGAATCACAGAATGGCCTGGGCTGAAAAGGACTACAATGATCATCTAGTTTCCAACCCCCTGCAATGTGTAAGATCACCAACCAGCAGCCCAGGCTGCCCAGAGCCACATCCAGCATGGCCTTGAATGCCTGCAGGGATGGGGCATCTACAGCCTCCTTGGGCAACCTGTTCCAGTGCCTCACCACCCTCTGATGAAAAACTTCCTCCTCATATCCAACGTAAACCTCCCCTGTCTCAGTTTAAAACCATTCCCCTTGTCCTATCACCATCCACCCTCACAAACAGCCATTCCCCCTCCTGTTTATCCGCTCCCTCCAAGCACTGAAGGCCACCATGAGGTCTCCCCGCAGCCTTCTCTTCTCCAAGCTGAACAAGCCCAGTTCCCTCAACCTTTCCTCACAGCAGAGCTGCTCCAGCCCTCTGCTCATCTCAGTGCCTCCTCTGGACCCGCTCCCAGAGCTCCACGTCCTTCCTGTGCTGGGGGCCCCAGGCCTGGACGCAGCGCTGCAGATGGGGCCTCACAAGAGCCGAGCAGAGGGGGACGATCACCTCCCTCTCCCTGCTGGCCGCCCCTTTTTCATGCAGCCCAGAACACAGCTGGCCTTCCGGGCTGCAGGCGCACACTGCTGCCTCATGGCCAGCTTCTCGTCCACCAGGACCCCAAGTCCTTCTGCGCAGGGCTGCTCTCAAGGACATCTTCCCCCAGTGTGTATCAATACCTGGGATTGCCTCAGCCGAAGTGCAGCACCTTGCACTTGTTCTTATTGAACCTCATTAGGTTCACATGGGCCCACTTCTCCAGCCTGTCCAGGTCCCTCTGGATGCTTCCCTTCCTTCCAATGCATCGACTGCACTGCTCAGCTTGGTGCCATCTGCAAACTTGCTGAGGCTGCACTTGATGCCATCATCTGTGTCATTGATGAAGATGCTGAAGAGCACCGGTCCCAAGACCGACCCCTGAGGGACACTGCTTGTGACCGGCCTGCACCCTGACATAGAGCCACTGATCACAAACACAGAACCATTAATCACAAAAATGATTATCATTCAGAGTAACAGAGACCATCTAATTGCATCCTGTTACTCCAGAAGGTGTTACTTACTGACTTTTCTTTCCTCTCTAAATGTTGCTTTAGGGCACAAAGAAGTATGTGAGCCGTGGAAAGGAGCTTATTCAGTATTGATTTTTCCTTTGCGTGGTATCTCATGACAGTAGCAGCAGTTACCCTCCCTGACATGACATGACAGTAGCACTAGTTATTCTCCCTGCTGAGTTATCATGATCTCCTTTTCTATCACCACTGCTCTCCCCTCCCATAAGCTGTAGCTTCCCGCTGTGCAGAAGATGGTTCATTCAACTCGGCCAACAGCAGAGCAATGGAAGGACCAAATTTATGCTGGTGCCCATGGAGAGAGGTTGAAAATTTGATCCAAAGTGCACAAGGATTTATGCTTTAGCTCCTCAGAGTCTCCAAATCCTCTAAATAAGAGGGAGGGGGGAAATTAAAAAATATCACATGAACCTGTGCTTTTTTTATACCCATATGTTTTGTTATTGCAGTAATAGAAGAAGCTGTATACGAGGTCACATGCATCAAGGATTGCATTCATGTTTGATCTGCATGGGTGGTTTTGGTAAAGGCTGCTTTCTCTATCATCTTCAGTGCTTTCTGTTCAAAGCTAGTAAACAAAAGCCTGTATTGTTAAGTGCTCTGTGGTTTTGAACCTTTCCATTGATTGAGTGCTCAGATGGAGATACTGAAAGCTGTTCCTTTCTGATGTTCTTTCACATTCTTGAAACTTTGTGACTGAAGTTTCTGAAGACAGACATGTTGGAAAACTGAAAGAATGGTGCCTCAAATTGGTGCCTAAAGGAGGGATCCTCCCAGATAACAATTGCATTTGAAAAGTTAAGCTGTTTTATTTATATTTATAAATATAGGAAAAAGAAGCAGAAATTTCTCGGTCATGGACCTAGGATGATGTTCAAAGCTTAATTATCTTTAGTTTTTCCCTATGCAAGTATGGGTTTGGGGAAAAAAAAAAAAAAAAAAAAAAGTATATATATTTATCCATCTTCCTGGAAAGAAAAGTTTCCCATGGCTAAAAAAGTAGTATCTAGATTTTATTTTTCTTTTGGAAAATCCTTTTAAAAGCAAAACAAACAAAAATAATCTTCAGCTACTCAAGTTTTTGTACTGTTGAAAGGTCTTCCTTATTTAAGGATCTTCTCTAAATGCTATTATTTGGTTATGGAAATCTGAAAGCTAGTAAAAAATTTAATATAGAAACAATCAGCTCTTTTCTAAATTGGTTTAGGAACTTTGAAAATTTTTTAGACTTTTGAGTTTTTTGTTGGATTTATATTTGTAGAAGATAGTGCAAAGAACAGTCAATATTTATTCTAGTCAACTGATAAATAACTGGGTGATTCAGGGAAACTTAGTCAGAATACCCTTGTCACGGTCATTGCTGACGTCTGAAACAACACTGAGTTTATTGCTCGTTAAGTTTTTGCAGGAGTCTGTAATAAAAACCCTAAACATACTGAGAGCTCCTAATGTCAGGGAGGGGCTGGGCTCTTAGTGCATATGGAGAGAGTCTGTGATTGCAGAAGCAGAAGAAAAGGATCAGAGGTTTGCAATTAAAATTAACCCTCAGCACTTCTACTCACTAGAAACGATTCCTTGTTTATAAACTCATCTGCTTTACATCTTAGCTCATAATTAACATCCTAGCTTTTTAATTCTTTGTCCAAAAGGCTACCACTCCCATTTGTATGGGGGATTCTTTATGCAGTCACACCAGCAGAAGGGGCATATTTGCTTTTTAAATAGCTGAAGATTTTCAGCCAAGCTTTAAGTGTTCCCTTGCCATGACTACAAACTCTTCCAGCCCATTCCAGTTATATCACCAGCAGCAAGTACAGTACGGTCTCCCAGAGAGTATGGTGCTATCTGGAAAATCTCCTGCACTAAATTAGCTTTGACTTCAAACAGCTGAACTTTTAGAATTTCAGAAAAAAACTAATCATCATTAATTATGAAAAGCTGAAGCTTTTCAGCCATGTGTTGAAACCATATAACACAATGCTACACTTGGAATGGCCTTGTTAGAATAAATTCATGTTGAAAGTAAAGCTTCAAACAACATTGGTTAAAGGTGCATGCCAAATGGTGTGTGTTTATTGTTTCTCTTCTCCAACAATATTTATGATCCATATATTGAATAATATATTATCTTCACATGTTCATGATAAATCTCAAGATCTGCCATGAGCCATGGGCTAGGGCAGTGACTTTCTTTTTAATAAGTTCATTAACAGAGCTCATATCTCAAGTGTTCCACAGACGAGCTATCCAGATGGCATTCCATGCACAAATCCAGGCTGCTATCAATTTGCATCATACCTGTGAATGATTTTGGTAAGAAGTTGGGGTCTACTTGCTCAATATTAATGTTACCATACAAAATGGTAAATCTCTTCAGAGTTCATTCCAAGAGATGGCTACATCCTTCCTCTTAGGTCTCTGAAATCTGTCAGGCATAATATGACTCCATTTAAAGTAAATCAAATTTAAATGAACTTTAAAGAGCAGTGTTTCTTCACTGAGAGAGCAACATTCATATCTGGAGAGATTTTACAGTCACAATAAACCATGGAGTCTTTTGCCCATGTATAGCTTAGTCCTGGGGAAGAATTGCTGCAGGACACCGGGAGGCTGATGCACAGAGACTATATGAGGGCTTGGGCTGGTGGCTTTCAAGAGAAGCCTGTGATATAGGGTGAAAGTCCAACTGGGAAGAAGAGAAAACACAGTCCTTTTTGAACTTGCTTGGTCTCTTTATGTTTGAGTTCTGAATGAAAACTTAAGGTTTGGCCTCAAGCTTTTAGCGAATAGTTGATAAGGTTTATTAGAAAAGCAAAATGTGTTTTGTAATGCATGCTGAAGTTTCTTATCTGTGGTTTTTCAGAGGAAGCATTACTGTCTGGTGTGGAGAGGCAGATTGGTGCCATTCATTTTCCATTCTTTTTCATTGAATTGTGTTCATTTCTTCTTCAGGCTCTAAGTCTTAGAAACAATGCTAAAATGCTATCAAATAGGTTACTACTAAGTAGAGAATCATTCCTGGAAAGTCACTCACTGCCTATAAAATGTCATCTGGCTTAATACATCTGCTGAGGTATTTTTGTAAAGGTTAATGAATATGGTTACTCCCAGCACTGAGCTTGGTAGCTGACTGAAAACTGAGAGGAGAGAAGGAGAGAGAGAAGGTGGCCAGGTGATGAAACCATTTACTGGTGTATGTGGTGGTGTTCAGAGCAAGAATCCTGCCTGCCTTTCTCAAAGACTCCTTCAATTCTGCAATTGCACCTGCACTCTGATGTGACAGCAGGACTATGTTTGCAAAACAACAGCTAAAACAGGTTATTGGGTCCCAGTGGGTGCCTCCTCTTTCCTGCTTTTCTTTAAGGGAAAGAGTCCTTTTGTCCAATCTCTTTGTTCTACACTTCTTCAACATTTAGCTGAGCTACAAAACCTCCAACATTTTCCTGTAAAAAATATTTAGTTAATTATATTGTCTCAGTTGTAGTACCTAAGCTAAAGCCTGGTGTTGTTTTTTACAATCATAGAATAGCATCAAGTAAAACAAATCCTTCCCGTCTGGAAGCTAATCAGTGGAGACTGAGCCATCAGAGATAACCCAAAAGGATACATTCTCTTTGATTTCCTGGGAATGCAGCAACTGCTGGCATCCAGCAGTCTCTGTGCTCAGTACAGCCTCCTTTTTTATATTCCTAAGTATCTTTTGCCATCCCTCTTGAGCGAACCATTCACAATGGTTTCCTTTACCACTTTTTGTGTGTGTCTGTGTGTGACAAGAAA
This sequence comes from Centrocercus urophasianus, assembly GCF_019232065.1. Classification (NCBI taxonomy): domain Eukaryota; kingdom Metazoa; phylum Chordata; class Aves; order Galliformes; family Phasianidae; genus Centrocercus; species Centrocercus urophasianus. Next base: position 251,057 of record NW_024885022.1, read on the forward strand.
GAATGAAAAGCTGCATATAAGAGGTTTGTGTTCTTTTTTCTCCTGAGAAAGGCAATAACAGGCACATCTGGTTTATTACGGTACTGTTTAGAAGGAGGAAATCAGGGCGTGGGGGGATAAGGTTTTATTTGTGTTGCTTTTTCCTTTGGCTTCTCCTCTGTCACACAAAAGCTCAACCCCCACCACTTGAGTTTACCAGGTCCCCTCTCACTGTCCGTACATTGTCACTGCTCTGGGTATTCAGCAGCTGTCTTATTCAAGAGCAACTATGGTCAGCCTGGCTAGTGCAACAATGTAGGTCTTGGAGCCTTTCTTTCTCCAAATTTCTGCAGAGAAAAATGAAGGAGTACAGACCTGCCATCTGCCCCACAAAATTAAAGAGACTGTGACATGTCCTGCGGTGCTTCAGGGATCTGTGTGTGTCCCTGTGGTTCGTAGTTCATAAGGCCACAGAAAGTTGCTGGTTTTTTTTCTGTTAAATAGGACATTTTATAAACTCTTGGATCAGTTAGGGTACCCATGACATGCTTAGGCAATTTGCACTACCTTTCAATCCTGATGCCTGACATTCCTCTGGGAAAAGGATTTGCTCTTACATCTCTCCATAAAGCTAAATATGCTTGCTGTCTAATATCACCGACTTGTTTTTGAAGGTCAAGCTTTATGAAAAACCACTGTATCATTAGGTTTAATGATACATTAATGATCCATTAAGGAGGGACTGGTCCAGAGCCATCAAAATAGCCTTCTTGCATAATAAATCCTGGACACCAATATAGCTGGAAAGTTTCTCTTCTGTCTTCTTTAGGTGTATGCTGAATTTTCATCACCTCTGGAACTTTGTACATTTTCACTTGTAAGTCATGACATCATGGTAATGAGACTGTGCAAACTCTGCTGGATGTTGAACACAGGGAATGTATCTGGTTGTACAGATGTTTGCAGCAGGCAGTTATGTCAAAGATACCTTGCAAGAGCACTTTCTGCAGTTTGTCTACCTATTTTGTTGTTGTTGTTGTTGTTGCCCTACAGCAAGGTAAAGGAAGATCTGATTTGATGCATGGAATGAATATTGGTTCTAAAACAATTGATTATTATTTTCTGCAGGTGTTATTCAGTGTTGGACACTGGTTGATCTGCAGTATGTTTTCCTTTAGCATCCCCAAAGTTTCAAAAACTTGAACTGGGATCCAGTTACCGAAAAAGAGAATAATACCTGCTTCATAGAATTAGACTTCTGGTAAAGTGCCAAGGAAAAACAGGATGTTTTTGTTCGTAATTGACATTTAGTTACTCTTACACTTTACTAGTACTGTTAAGGAAAGCATGGAGTATCTTGAAAGAGAGTATGGAATTTATTGCACAAATAGAAATTTAAATAGGAAAAAATCAGCCATATGTGCAGATTTCATGGTTGTTATTTAAAATTCCTGTTTTGAATTTATTTTCTGTTTGTAGTGTATTTTTCAGAAAACTGATTTAAGAATAGATGTGTAAGTACATGGTATTTGTGGTGAGCCGTTACGTAGCCATTATGTAGAAAGCAATTTAGAAAAATAATGTGAAACTTGACCTCATAACATGAGTGCACACTAGTTGTACTTCTTACAGCCAACTACTTTATGAACAGAATTATTAGACTCTCTGTGAATGCCTTTTTGTATCTTAACAGTATTAGATGCTCAGGAAAGATACTTAATGTTTGTATATAGGTGTAACTTTGTTGCTCAGCATATATTCAGAGCCCAATTCTGCTTTTCTGAAGTCACTGGAATCTTGGCTGCATAGAAGATTAAGTGCAGCAGTGAAGCTATTGTGAATATATTTAAATATGTGTGTGATGAGACTTCCAGAAGCTAATTCTAGCCCTTGTTATTCGGCATGAGTGAACTGGTTGTGCTCAGTCTCCTAATTCACGCATCACATTGTAAAGTCAGAATAACATGCTACTATCTGTAGAGCTGTAAGCTCTACAGAGAGGAGCACACTTTGTGTGTGTGTGTGTGCACGTGTGTGTGGGATGCTAAATCATGACAAACTCAAACAACCATGTAGCTTATAATATTTTAATCTAGTCTGCAAATAACATTAACAGGACGGGAAATGGCTGTTTTAATTGATGGCAGACTGAGTTGTAGTTTCCAAAGGCCATAGTGGCTTTTGAAGCTTAGGAGCTTCAAGCTTTGACAAAGGAAGGTACAAACAGAACATCTGAAAATTATTGTGTGTGCACTGACTTTTAATACTGTTTCAAAAGGAAAACATATTTTAATATTAAAATATTTTTATTTCTAAAGAAGCTAGATATATTATTATATTATTATTAGGTACATTATTATTATTAGATTATATTATTATTAGATATATACTAGATATATTTTTGGCAAAGGGGTTTTCTGGGGAAAGCAACTGTTACATAAGCAGATCTTCAACACCAAAGTTGGCACTAATGTGTCTATGGTCCAGATGAGATGCAGGTCTAATTCTGGGTAGATTTTGTATTTTAGAATGATAGTGTGAATAACAGCAGTCTCATTTATTTTGGGTTTAAATACAGTCTTTATGCAGCTGACAAGTCCAGAAAGTGCTTTTCTTTCTGGTCTTGCAGAAACTGAAATCTGTTGCCGTTCAGACTGTGCATTGGGTCTATCTAGCTGCAGAGCAGGTGCTGTGAAGATGATGACTGGGGGAAGCTTTTGAATCACTCAGCTTATTGCCAGTTTTCTAAATTTACGGTTCCATTCTTTTATAACTGAGGGCATACACCAGCAGTGACCATAAACAGATGATAGCATGATAGTCTGGCAATCGGTTTGGCAGCTTTTCTGGAATTCTTTTCAGTTGTGAGGCATATAAATGAAATCTCACCATTGCCCTTTGCAGGTTCTGACACAAGGCAACATGCTGTATTATCTCAGTTGTTGCCAACATGTAAGGTGCAAGCAGGTCACCTATCCCTTGAGACTAGAAGCAGATGTGTTTAAATTTACTGCAGCTTTAGAGTAAATGCCTGCAGTGGCTGCTTCCTACGGTTTGGGCAGGAAACATAGGAAGGGTTGTATCTGTTGTTTGAAGCCATCCAATGGGGTATCACTTCCCCAGCCCCATGCAGATGCATGCCTCAGCAGCCTCGTGTGGCTTCAGGGGAGCTCCTTCTACCTCATTGGAGCGCTGGGGCTTGTCCTGGCTCTAGAAGTTGAGTACTTCATAGGTCAGTAAAACGAGCCATATCCATTCTGGCTAAGCAGTTTTACTAAATTCACAATCACTGCAGGGGTGATAGCTCCAACAACTGTACTTAAAACAAATTTAGAATCATATAGATCAAGTTCTTTGATGTAGCATGTGTTTGCATATTTTTTTTAGATACCTCGCTATAGGGGTTCTGGTTTTTATTTGTGTTATTCTGAGGATACTGGTATCAAAAGCTGGAATTATAAATACATCTGGAGCAGGGATTCTTTGGGGTCCTCAAGTACCCGCTTGGAATCAGGAGAAAAAAAATCTTGTCTTAACTCATGGCTTACAAGAAGATTTAGAGCCTGCAGTGCAACAAATCCATTCTTTTATGGTACTTGACCAAGATAATTCATTTCACGAGGAGTTTAATTTCGTAAGCAGTAGCAAACATTTAGCTCTTTGTTTTTCTATGCAGAGAATAAAAATGAATGCTTGACATTAGCACTGAAACCTAATTTCTGTATTCACATTCATCATCTGAAAGATAATTTGACCTCAGCCACAATTACCGACAATCAATTTTTTCTTACTAAGATAGAGCAGAAGGGAAGTTCTTTTTTCATTAGACTATTTCTGTGATTTTAACAACAGCAATAAAATGGGCGCATGAATGTTTACCTCCAAAAATGAGATCTTAGTATGAAATTGAACTTTGAATAATTAAAAAAAAATCATTTAAATGTTCACTTTAGTAACGTACAGATCTAAGTTGGGGTTTGTTTGTTTTTGTTAATTAAATGCAGTCTTTTAATGACCTACTGAAAACTGATTTCTCTCTGTTGACTGTAATAAGGTGAAACACTGTAAAGCATTTTGTCAGTCATCTCAAAGTCCAGCTTGTTATCACTGGAAATTATCATCACAAGTACTAAGTTAAAAGCTCTTGTTAAGGTCTCTGCTCCTTTAGCCCATTGGAGCAAGCCACAGCCAAAATGTTGCTCATTTCAACAGAAAGCAGTACCAAGTAGAATATAAACATCTATGTAACCTTCTCTTGGTGATTTTTGGCATGTGATAAGACTATATTGTTTAATGCTCTGCTCATCAGCGTCAAAACACTATTTTACAAAATAGATCTTGCCAAGGATTTCAAAAACAGCTAAGAATCTAAGATCCACCATATCCAACATCTTTACATAGCAAGAACAGACAATTTGTATAGGAGAGTAGGGGAGGAAGGAGGGAGCAGCCAGGACAGAACATAAAGTCTTGAATGTAAAGCTTTGGCTGTTAAGGAATGACTGTGGAAAGCTAATTTATGCTTCTCTTTGTAAGTAATGCAGATAAGCAATAGGGAACAAAAATCTGGAAGCAGGGCCTGTTGCACCAGCAATGAAAGTCCATTGGTCATTTTGAGGGAAGAAACTCTTCTTGGCTGTAACTTCCTTCTGTGAGGGGGAGGGTGCTCTTTTTTTTTTTTTTTTTTTTTTTTTTTAATTTAAACATCTGGTTCACTCAAGGCAAGAGTAGATCTCATTGTTTACACAGTTCATTTTGTGAACACAGACACTTTAAAATAGTAGCTCTCTCTTTTGGGATGTTGTTCATGGAAAGGCTTTATTTCTGGCATGATATAAAAGGGAAAACTACCATAAGCAGCTAATTATTGGGGGAATATTAATAGAGGAATGACAGTTTGGGCCCCCTCTCCTAGGTTAAGATGCTAATCTGAAAACATGAAGCTGAATGTCTTTATTTGAAGTGCATTATTACTGCTAGTGAGTCACGACGTCCTGTAGATTTAACAGTGTAAATCCTGTTATTTCAGGTGCTTGAATAAACTGCTCAGATGATGCGTAATTCTGCAACTCCTGGTAAACATAAGGCAGAGAGAACAGAAATAGCCACCGGTTGTACTCAAACCTTCCCCAGTGAAATTCTGTTTTAATTAGAGGGTATCTAGCTGTCGTGAGTGGTTTTGTTAGAAAAAGTATACAAGATAGAGTCACCTTTTTTTCCCCCTTGTGCCACTAGAAAGATCCATGAGGCCCTGAGGCAGTTCACCAGCAGGCCCTCACCAGTAGCGCTCCCCGGGCTGCAGGACAGACTGTTTGGGAGCTAAGAAAAATATTTAAAGGCTATGTAAATATACAGAGCATCTTCCCTGCTGGCAACTAGATGCTGACTTTATGTTCACTCTACAAAAGATTGGAAATGAAGACCATGTTCTGCAAGGCATCCCTCAGCACAGGATGCGGGCCGTTGTGGTTGCTGCACAGAGCTGTGCCCTTCTCTGTAAATGGGCAGAGGATAAGTTGAGTTCCTAAAGGTATTTTCATTAATATGACGTGTCTAATTGTAGACATATTCATTGTTGTTGTCAGCAGTGAGCTCTAGTAATTTACTAAAAGAAAAGGTGTACGTTTTATGAAAAGTTTCTTTTTTTTTTCCCCAGCTAATTTCAAGAGATTTCTCGGGTTTTTGTTTCGGTAACTTTTCATCCATCCTAGCAACATTAAAGAACTATTTTTCAAGGCCAAAAGAACAGGGAAGAAGACAGACTAATGGCAATTCTCAGAAGGAAAGAAGATTAATTTTGCCACAGCTCATGCAAAGCCTCTTCTGCATGGTGAGATGGGCTCTCTTTGAGGAAAAAAAGTAGGTGATCTCAGATCTCTTCAGAAAGGAAGGTGAAGTAACACATAAGTTGTCTTTTGGTTAACAGTTGTTCTCTTTACAAGCAAGAACTAGCAGGCACTAGAAAAGATAACTGGAAGCTCTTGCTACTTCCCAGATGAATCAGTCTTCCTGGGAATATTCCCTTTGCCATTTATGCAATGATCAAGAAAATGAAACTTAAAATAGAAAGCCAAACAAACAAACAAAACCATTGCCAATTTCATTTATGGATCAACTATAATTTTAAACCTGCTTTACGTTGCTCTTTCTCATGTTCTCTAATGAAACTTCAGCATTGCCAAAAAAGCCTAAACTACCCATTTTTTTGTCATGCAGTCCTGGACCTTGACTACAAAATACAGCCCTGGTGCCTGATAAGCTCTGACTTGCACTGATCCAATGGTTTATATCCACTGTGTTCAGAGACACCGTCCCAAGGAAGGCCAGAGCTTGGGAGCTATTGGTGATAGGTGAACGGTTGAACTGGATGATCTTTTAGGTCTTTTCCAACCTTGGTGATTCTATGATTCTATGAGCATCCACCCATAGGGAAAACCCATGGCATGAAACACCAGGCTGAATTGCTGATAGCTTAGACTAGCCTAGTTTCTCATGACAGGCAATTTGTTTGCTTCTGGACACAGGTGACTGCATTTATTGTTTCTGTTGCTTGATGTGTGCTGTGGACTCTGTTCTGCCCCATGTCCTTATCTCTGCCAGACAGAGGATAGTGTAGGTAGGGGCAGACTTTGGTTGCCAGGCACATGGCCTGTTGTACCCATCATCCTGTCATTTCAGAGACATTATTAACAAAGCCATTTTGTATCCATGTGTCTTTGTTATCACATTGGAAATTAGAAAGGGAACTGTATTGTGCTCCATTGGAAAATGTGTGTCATACACAGTGCCAAGCCACACTCACCACTGGAGCTCCTTTGACAATCAGCAGCTGTGGTCAGGTGTGCAGATTAGTGCCATGAGCTATTTTGATTCTGCTTTGCTCTTGAGGTTGCAAGCACTCTGACCTATTTCTGTGCTGCTATTCCGTTCTCATCCCACTTCATGCATTATCCTCCTCCAGGCTTCCACCATCCATGTCCAAAGGGGCACCTGCATGGCTCTGGCATGTTTATTTTTGGGAGGCCTGAAGAGGCAGCAGCTTATTCAGACTTCCTTGGACTCTGCTGTCAAGAAGACCAAGCAGTGCCCCCATGTTTCTTCATAGTAAAACTAGTGTGATGTCAAAGCCTGTAAGTAATTCCTGTCTAGCCTCACATAGATTTCCTGTGAGCTGTTCTTGGATAACACCAGCAGCAGTAAAATCTTGGGTAATACCTGAAATCTAGCTCCCTTGCCCTTACTAGTGTAATTTGTAATGAGGTACAAGGTGTGCATTGAGGACACTTTTCATCATATTGAATTTCTTGGGATGACAGAACAGACACATAACTGTGGGAAAGCAAACACTCTTGTTTATCTAGGCTGGTTGTGTTCATCTGCTTCTCCCTAAATGTAAAAAGCAGATTTAAGTTGGAGATGATTCCCAGTGAAAACTTACCCACCGAGTGAGTGGCTGGAAGTTTCTCCTATATATAGCTCTGCTGCTTGTGGTTTCAGTTTTTCTATTTACACCCCAGTAGCTGGCTCAGTGGACATGTGAACTGAGGTTTTAGTTCCCAGCTTCACAACTCAGTACAAACTCAGGGTTTAATTCTTTCATTATTGTTATTATTGTTCTTGGGAGTACTCTGACTGCACAGGAGCAGGCAGAGCGGAGCCAGGGCAGCCCCAGCGGCAGTGCGAGCCTGTCAGCCGCGTGCAGGAAGGCTGCAGGAGGTGAGGAGGCATCCCTGAGTGGTTGTGATTCTTTGGGCCCAGCTTGAAGTTTGCACCCCTCGCATCAGGAAGCTGGGTGGCTATGAGAAAGCAGACTTTTCACCTCCTAATCTTCCCAGAACACTCCTCATTTCCTTATAGCTGCCATTAAGAGAGCCATCAGCCACTGAAAGTAAAGTATACCATAAAATGTGGCTGACTTAATTTCTGTAGATCTTTTCTGTTGTTATTTGAGGCTTTTATTTTTCCCTAATATTTTTTTCATTCAGCTTAGAGGACTAAGCAGCCTTTTTTGTGTGTTACTCTGTTCACAAAGTTTTTACTTAATGCTCCTGAAAATAGGCACTTCAGTAATGCCTAGCACTTGGTAATATTGGCAGAGGATCACTATTAGTGGTCACAGAGGAGATTACACCTCCAGAAAACGGATAAACACAAGTAAACATTTTAACAAAATGATAACCCACAAGACTCCACACATTAGCAAACAATGACTCCACTGTTCAATATTAAATTTACTCTGAATAAACCTACTCTGAGCGTGTCACACCTCTGATTTTCAGTTTACAAATGGCTTTGTACAGCTCAGATATAAATGGAGATTTTGCTTTTGAGGTTTTCTGGATGATGATATCAAAGAGTGGAAAGGGAGCACACAGCTGGCTCTAGCCTGAGCTGTTTTTTTTCCAAAAAGAGACTTTCATTCTTCTTGCCTCTTTCTATTTGCTGTATTTATGCCTATCCATTGAATTTAAGAGGATTTTATAGCTGGTGGCAATACAACTAGTGCACACAGACTAGATTTTCGTCTTGCTAATGACTTGCTGAAGTTCAGTGAATTTGGATTTAATTTGATGGATTTTATTTAAGCTGTCCTTACATAGTGCTGCCCCTGAGATGTAACTCTGGAGTAAATTTGCATTACTTCTGTTTTGCCATTGATATAACTGAGAGCCAAGTCTGATCATCCTTGATAAAGACATCATCTGCAGTTTAAAAGGATGTCTGGAAGCTCACTGAGCTGTGAATAGTATTGACAAAGCTTGTTGTGCAAATCCCTCAATTTTTCTTTATTAAGAGATAAGGTGAGTTAATTCAGTTAACAAATAGACTTTTTAGTATTTTTTTTAACTCATCTGATTTCACAGATTTCCAGAAAGAACAAAATGAAAAGCAAAACTTGTGGCACGTGGTTCATTTTGTGCACACATATGAGCTTTTCTCCTTCCTCAAGGGAGAGAATGCTTTCAAATGTACATGTTTTTTACATGCCTCTTTTAACAAAGCTTGATCCTGCAGATAAATCACTACTTACTGTTTATGTTATCACTGTGGATAAGTTTGGAAATCACAGATTTGGCAGCATGATTTCACAAACATCCTTGGATAGGGAAGCATCATCTGGAAAAGTTAAACATTTTATTTCAAATTGCACTCTCTGCGTAGATGTAGTATCTGCTGAGGCACCTCCAATCCTTGACAAAGATACAAGACTAATTTCTGCGTTTACAGTATTGACTTAAAGTCTCTTTTACATTTTTAATTTCAGCCTGGAATACCTTTGACAGCATTAGTACAGAAGCTAGCTATACTTCTTTTTATTCCTGGTGATTTTTAGGTAGGGGAAGATGAGGGTATTAAACATGTGACAGAGCAGGTTTAGTGCTGTGGGTCTGCCCCAGGAAAGAACACCATGAGAGAGACAGAAGCCATCATCTGTGTTGTTAGAGCAAGCATGGAGCAGTGCCAGTGAGAGATTAGTAGAAGTTGTTGATGAATGTGGCATCCGTTGTGCTACCAGAGGTATTTTGTTACTTACTGCATGAAATGGAAGCAGACTTCAGAATGAAAAAAACTACTTACTAACATCTCAGTAAATTTTACATTTTTTTCCATCAGCTGCTCTTGAAAATAACTTTTTTTCTCCCTGAAATACGTTGAATTACGTTCCACTGTACAAGTAGTACTTCTAAGACAGCCAGTAACTATCATATAATTATTATTTTGCTGTTCGACTTACTACCTCTAATTTGGAACCAGAAATAATTAAAAAACTGCTGCACATGGAAAGAGAGCCTTGTTACCCTCTACCCCCAACCTCTCAGCTTGTGCTTGAGACAACATTTGCATTTGGCTTACTGAATAAGTTTTATTTTTCTCATAAATATTTGACTTGTTTGCAAAGAAGGTTAATTGTGGTTAATAGTTAGCCAGACAGTGACAGATAAGTAAACAGAGCTTTACAAACAAGGTGTACAGAAGGCAGTACTGAATGTTTTCTGATATATTACGAAAAGCTCATTTATCAGCAGAGAATGATGCAGAGAACCTTAGTGGCTGGTATGGCCATCTGAATAGCTTTTTAAAAATATGCCCTTTAAAATTACTTGGATTTAAAAGACCAGCCTTCCTTATTTCTCTGTAAAGGGTGTGAACATCAGAAAATTGCACTGATTAAGGAAAGGAATTTAAATTTTATACCATTGTGAAATGAATTACACGGTACTAGAGACACACAGGACATTTGGGTGAACAATGAAAGGTACATAGCCAGGCCAGTATATGTGTGAAGATAATTCTTGGTGGATTTTCACATTTCTCACTATGAGATATGTGCCATCTCTAGTTTTCCCAATGCTTCCTGTTGCACCGTACTTGTGTTAACCTCCTATTATCACTCAGCATACTTTGTTTAAATTTAATAAATAAATTAATAATAAATAATAAATTTAATAAAGAATTTAATAAATTAAGCAATCATAATTCTAAGTATTTACACAATGAAATGATGTCCCCATATACTCAAGGACTGAAAGAAGTAACTCAGCTGTAGAGCCATTACTCTGCCTTTGAGACCTTAGCTTCAGAAAGCATATCAAAGGAGAGGAAATTTAAAGGCAATAAAGGAAATGCAAAACAGTCAAAATTCAATTGCATTATTGAAGAGCAGCTGTACCAGACTGTCTTTCTTCTTGAGATGGCTGGATCTTTTTATTTGTTTTATTTCAGGGAGATAATTACTTACTTGAACCTGAGTAATCTAAGTAAAATAATGCAACAATAGAAATTACAACTTATCTTTTAGGAGGTAGTTTAGTATAGAAGTTTAAACTTGGATAATTTGGTGCTTAAAGAGGACACAATAGATTGTGTCAGAAAATCTTTGGAGACAGGTGTCTTCTGGGTTTCCTTCAGAATTGTTCTTGAAACATGTCTAATTAAATATTTTCATTAAGAATCTCAGCATCGGACATAAGTTTGTCCCAGCGAAGTTTCACAGTGGAGAGGTGAGAGGTGCTGAGAAGGAAGAGGAAGGTTTGGTAGCATTTAAGAAGAACTGCAGGATGCTCACAAATGGAAGAGGAATTAGATAAAATGGTGCGGAGCACAAAGCATGCACTGATTCTGCTTTATGCAGGAAGGAGACACCTTGTGTCTGTAAAGAAAACAAAGACTCACTGTACGGAAGGTGTTAACGTCAATTTCAAGACTGCTAAATCTGCACCAGGAATACTGTCTGCAGTTCTGGTCCCTAACTTAAAGGAGATGGATATTGAATAGAAGGGATATAATAAGAGGAAACTGAGGGGAAAAAAAAAAAAAAAAAAAACCACAAAAAATTTTTTTCTTAGACAAGGCTAAATAAGTCTGGCTGATTGAATAAATCCAATGAATGTGGGATTTGACATATGCATTAGAAAAGAAAATACCAAACTGGGGAAGATGCTCCTTTAACACAATGGACATTGTGCAGTTTATGCAATTTATCCTGTATACTTTCATATTGTTTGATTCAATACTTGTTTGTGATGAGGTAGGTGACCTCCTCCTCCGTCTTCAGCACTTTGCATAATATCCCTGCCACAGTCCAATTTGCCCTTTCTGGAGGGGAAATACCTTGTGAGCTGGTTGTGACCAGTCAGAGTAACGCACTCATTAAGGCACTCTATAATCTTGTCAGAGGAAGTGTCAATTTTATAATCCCATGCAAGTGAATCACTTTGAGAAATACATCCGAGTCTTCAGGAATACCTGTAAGATTGCAAAACCTAAATGGTTCCTTCATTTAAAAGGCACTGAATCTCTCAGAAAACAGAAGTTATATGTCAGAGCCATGTCGTGATCTTACACTGTTACTTGTCCTTTGACATTTTAGCCCTCTTGAGCAAGAGATTGCCAGGCTGTTTAAATTGCATGTGTTTGTCTGAGCTATATTTGCAGGATGTATTTGGTAGTAAATTTCTCACAACAGAGCTAAAATCATGTGCTTTTCATAAAAAAAGAAATAAAAATTAAAAAAAATCCCTTTTATTTCTTCCTAATCAAGACAGAACATGACTGTAGAGGAAAAACACTGAGTCAGGAGTTCATGGAAATATCCAGTTGTGCTAGAGAGGATAAGATATGGTTTTAAGTCACTGATAAATACACTGGTTACTTTTATTTATGGGTGTACTGTCACATGATTGATAAGAAATAATTATTACACTTTCTAACTCATGCATTTCACAGAATCACAGAATGGCCAGGGTTGGAAGGGACCTCAAGGATCATGAATCTCCAACCCCCCTGCCACATGCAGGGCCACCAACCTCCACGTTAAATGCTAAACCAGGCTGCCCAGGGCCCCATCCAACCTGGCCTTGAACACCTCCAAGGACGGGGCATCCACAACCTCTCTGGGCAGCCTGTTCCAGCACCTCACCACTCACTGGGTAAAGAATTTCCCCCTGAGGTCCGACCTCAATCTCCCCTCCCTCAACTTAAAACCATTTCCCCTCATCCTACACGTATCAACCCTTTCAAAGAGTTGATTCCCCTCCCCTCTGTAGGCTCCCTTTAGGGAGAAAGGCTGTAATGAGGTCACCCCGCAGCCTTCTTTTCTCCAGGCTGAACAAGCCCAGCTCCCTCAGCCTGTCCTCATAGGGGTGGTGCTCCAGTCCCCAGATCATCCTAGTGGCCCTCCTCTGGACCCTCTCCAACAGCTCCCTGTCCTTTTTGTACTGCGGGCTCCACACTTGGACGCAGTATCCCAGATGGGGCATCACAAGAACAGAGTAGAGGGGGACAATCACCTCCCTGTCCCTGCTGGCCACCCCTCTGCTGATGGACTCCAGGATATCATTTGCCCTCTTTGCAGCTGCGATGTTTGCCCTTTCTTGCAAGTAGTTTTTCAAGAAGCTTTTCATGTTGCAGCAAGGAAATTGTCACAGTGTCTGGTTTATGTGATGATAAACTCCTGTGGAAGCAGAGACAGCATTTATTTTCACTCTTAGACAGGTATAAGTTTGAGAGAGAATGTCCAAAAACAAAAGGATATAAATAGTCTTCTCACCTATTTCTGATTTCCAGTGTTGCAAACTAAAGAGCTGCCTGTCCTCTATAGTCTGTTTGTGCATGTCTGCTGAACAGGAGATGTACAAAAATATGCTAAGGAGCATTTAGCAAAAATAAAGTGCCAATAACACATTTGGACAGTAAAATATGCTCTCTGTCAGGCTACCCATGCTCCAGAGGAGCACACAGCGGTAGCTGCAGTTTCCAGGCTCACTGAGAGTGCTGATGGAGTCAGTGAGCAGAGACACCAGGGGCTTGTGATGCTTCAGTGCAGTAGAGCTGACTTTCTACCAACTAAAATGCTAGTTGCCCAATTTCATTGTTCTACTTTTAATCATAATTAGGCATATGCATTCTTTTTGTCTATGAAATGACAATTTAATCTTATATGCCAAGCCCAAGAATTACAAGCTTAGTTGTCCTTTTAAGTACTTCAGGAAGACTCGTATATACTTCAGAAAGCCTATTCAGTATATACTGCATATAATAAAATGTATGTATATGTGTGTTTCTATGTTCTGTGAGGGGTGGAGCAGAAGGAGCTACTTGAAAGGTGTACACAGCACACTTGGAGTGGGGTTGTGCATCCCAGTGTTTTGCAGTCTTGCTCAGTATGCAGGCACCTACAGCATTTCTGAGGGCAGCAGGGCTCTGCTTAGTGAATGTAAGCCTGCTTTCCTTATTTATCTTTCATGGGTGCAAAAATAGTCCGGAGACTCCCAGGGAGATGCAGTGTGCAGGTTGAAAGTCACTGGTCCGTACAATAGTGAGGAAGCACTTTAAGTGTTGAGTTGGAATGCATGAGATGATGACACACTTTTGCAATAATAACCACAGAGACCTAAAAGCATTCCTCTGCTAAAGTACAAGAAAAAATGTTTCCAGTGCTCTGTTTGTGACATACACATATTTATCCACTGATACTGAAATCCTCTTACCTCTCTGACTTATTGCATAATGATTATAATGAATTTTTTTTCATGAAGACATGGCCTTCCAGTTCTGTGCTACAGGATGCAATTATTAAGAGACAAGTTTGGGTCTAAAAAGAAGCTTGAAAGTGAAAACAAGGGAGTCAGGCTTTAAGGCAGAATTTTTGAAAGCCATCAGTATTGCTGTCACAGCTTCCAGCAACATCATCCTTACCATGATCACTGATCTTGGCCAGAGCAAATTTCCCACCATGTGAGTTTTTGTTCTTGAAGCGTAGAGTGTGTTCTGCATTGCTGATGAGAAGCCAGATTTTGAGGTGATGCAATTAAACAGAAAATAAGAAGAGCTGGCAATTTCGCATGCTTGCAGACATGTATGATTAGATGTGTTAACAGGAGCAGATAAGAATTTTATTTGCTGTTGATGAGCATCCCCATAGATCTGGATAAGACTGCTTCCTCACAAGAAAGCCAGCTTGGTCCTTGCATTCCAGAAACCAGGAATTTTACTGTGTTCCAGCATACTGTGCTTCAGTCGCATGATGTGAAATGCAGTCACATAGGACATGGGACTCCCCTGCTGCTGTCGGCTTCAACATATGGAGGAAAAAACAATATCCTAGAATCACATTGGATTTACTGTTGGACCCATATTCTCTTTTCTGGGCTGTATTAGGAGCATGTATGTAGCATGGAATAGGCACATGTTGTCAGAGCTTATTCCCCCAGGAATAAACTGCATTGCCATTTACTGGGAGACTCCAACAGAATGTAGCAGAAACTTTCCACAGGCTACTTAGAGACTTTCAGTGGAAAATAATTTTGGCAAAGTTCTGAAAGTACTCAATAAATTTCATTTTGAAATCCAAAAGCTAAAATACAAAATCTTTTTATGAGAGACGGCCTTGTAAAAGCAAGTGTAGTGCAAGCAGAGATGTGTCCCATAGCTGTATAATGTACTCGAATCACAACTAAGATTTTCCCATGTGTTTTCTCAGCGCCTATGCAAGAACCTTTTGAGAGATTTTAAGCTGAGTGAGAATGTAATGCATCTACCAGCAGCTGTTTTATGTCCATTCTAAGCCTGTCTTTCTTTTTTTTTTTTCTTTTATCACTGTTATTTTTAAAACTTCATTCTGTTTTGTTTAATAGTGCCCTTCAAAGTATTGCAGCCTTGTGCAATGAAGTGAAGTCATTCTGAAGTGAAATGGCCTCTAAAGGTGCCCTTGTATGGCAACAACACCGGAATTAAGTATTTGGGAAAACTTTGTGCTCTCATTACTTCAGGATATTCCTTCTGTAAAGACATGGTGGGCTTGGAAACGTTACTGTTCAGTGGCAGATCCTGCGTCCTTGCTTCAGTAACACTTAAAGACAGAATTCTGAGAAACCAGTTCTGATTTCTGATGTCCACTTTCCACTGGTGTGAAGCGTAATTTGCACCAGCTCTGCTATTCCCACTGTGTAAAATCTCCTAAATGCTTTGTAGTTTGGGTTTTGTAATGCAAACTTTAAAAAAATATATTTCTTATTTTGGGAAGAAGGTTGTTTCACTTTTTTTTGAGGGGGAGACTGGTCAGTGTTGCACCATGCTTACACTGAGCACTACAAAATACTTTATTACTCAGTCTGTGGGAGAAATAGCTTGATTTGTTCAAGATGGATATTTGTTTCCAAGCTTGTGTAGGGGTGAATACCAGGGCAAGTGAGAAAGAGAGTATTTCTCATGAGAAGAACTTCTTGAGAAAGAAAACTAAACTGAGAGCATTTGAACAAAAAGCACATGTGTATTGAATTGTGGTGAGACAGTTCCCACTGATTTCAATGAGAGCACCATTTCCCTCCAGCTTTCTACAGAAGCTAGCATGATCGGGAATCAAATAGACCTGACTTGCCTCTCACTTATGCTCGTGTAAGTCAGGGATGATACCTGAGGCATCCCTCACTACTGCAGAGGAGCTCCATGTTTAATTAGGCTGAACCTGAGCGAGTTGTAGGGTGGGAGGTGACCTCTGAAGCCCCTGCTCTGTTTCCAATCTTTATTATTTTCCTGTTTCCACCTCCTTACTTGCAGCTCCCTCCTCACTGCTTTCATCTCACTCACTTTAACTTTGAAATCTGCTCATTGATTGTAAAAATGCATTTTTTTTCTGCTCCTGGAGTATACTGGGGGTCCCATCTGCATCCCTGAAGGACAAAACTGCTCTGTTCCTGGAGCTAGTAGAATCATATTGCATGCAGTGAGATGATCCAGTTCTCCCATGAAATGATAGATGCTGATGGAAGACTGGCAAAAGCATCAATGGCAGCCAAACAAACCTATGGCTATGAACACTTGACAGGTGTCATTTAGCCAAGATATAGTGGCTCTGATTTTAGTGAGGCTTATGAGAAGTTACTTAATGTGGGGAGAAAATCCCCAGCTGTATTGGAGAGTTGGCCATGTGACATGCCTGTCTGCTCCAAAGGTGTCTCTTTTGCAGTTTCGGAAACTTTCTGGAATGTAGTGTCCAAAAATAGATACTTTATGAGTTACCATCATGTCATGGAAAAATAAGTGTGATTTCTTTTTTTTCTGCAGTCTTTCATAAATGCATGCCTCGCGTAGGTATTGTTTTTCTGATGTTTTTATCACACAGTCTTTGGATGCTTAAAGAGTCAAACTTGAAAATACTTCAAGCAGTGGATCTCAAAAAAATGTAACACCTTGACTTTACATTCTTCTTCTTCCCCTTGTTTTTGCTACCCCAACAATTCTCTCTTTCCTTGAATTGCCACACAAAAGATAGGCTGCAGAAAAACATATCACCTCCCCACAGTGTGCCAGAAACTTGCCAAAATGTGATTTGAGTTGTTCTGCTAAAGATGCTTCCCAGAAAAAAAGTACAGGGGGCAAGGAAGTGCTGGGTCCATCCATCCACCCACAGTGCTGGAGGTGCCCTCCAGCAGAATCAGCTCTACAGGAAGGTACCACTCTCCATGCAGCAGCTCCACTCCTTGTTATCTGGGTCATCTAGAAAAAAAGCCAAGTCCATGGGTTTCAGAAATCTCCAGCCACTGAATGCAATCTTTCTCAAAAGCAAACGTGGCAGGAGTGGTGAAGCAGATAGGAACAGAAGTGAATTTGGTCAGGCTTACAGCAAGTTTTCGTGTCTCTACATGTGTTCTGCTGCACAAGTAAAAGGCTTGGCTTTTTTCCCCTCAAGACATCTTTGGCACAGATAAGCATAGTGCAACTGACTGCTACCAATAAAATTTTTGCAATCAGTGTTTTAACTTACACTCTAGCTAATGTAATTGCTTTCCATACAAGAGGAGCATTTATTCCCTTTTCATTTAATTGATAACAGCAGTTTCTTTCTGACAACTTTTTGTCCGTGGGATTTATGTCTGCATGTTAAGTGCATTATCATATTTGCATGTAGGTTTTTTGTGTTTGAGAAAGGCGCATGGATTTTTGCCTACCTGGCTGTGTGGAACTGATCCAGGGAGACACAAAATCAGCATTGTTCCTCAAACTGCGGGGGCAGAGGAGCTGCAGAATCAAATTTAGCAGCTGCGTTCATCCTTGTGATGAATTAATAATTTCACCTAAAGAAAATTGTTACAGGTTGATGCCTTTGACAAAGCCACACTTTAATTCTTTTTGGAAAAGAAGGTCATTTATTTCATCAGTTTGTTAATGTTCCTTCCATTAGTGTTTTCAAAGACAAAAGGTAGGTAAGGCATTCTCAAAAGTCTACCACAAGAACAGTTGTTTGATAGGCTTTTGTGCAGCCCATTGCACATGTGGGCCTCAAAATACTTCGCATAGGAGCCGTGATGTTTCCTCTGCAGTGACAGAGTAAAAGAAGCACATGGAAGTGGGAGGGCTGTCTTGGCAAGGTCAGAGAGAAATACAATTTGTGTCTGTGCCCTGTTCTGTAACAAAAGATTAACTCCATCGTTCCTTCTTCTCTGACCTTGGCAATTGTGCATTATGAGCGTACAACTCTGGGAGCACTAGCAGAAGTTTATCTAATATGGCATTATTTTTATGCAGTTCTGATTGCAGAGTTTCTGAGATCACTACTGAGCTACTGAGGAATTTATTTGCTGAAGAGTGCTGGCTCTGAGCTCAGGTTGCAGGGCAGAAGCTCACTGTTCAAATCAAGATGGAGAGGGATCTTTTCAGAGTGTGAACAGTCTGTAATGTATTGTACTGTGCATTTCAAGTACATTTTAAAATGTTCAAACTTGTTTACATTTCTTCACAGAACTGAAGTCTGGCATTAAATGCAGCTGAGATTCTGTATTGCTAAATAAGGCCAACTCTAAAAGCAGGGCACTTGCTGTAACATGCAACATTTACAGTAGCAATGACCAAATTGGATGTTTTTCCTTCCCAGACTGTAGAAGATAAATTGGTCTCTGTGTTCCAAACTTACCCAAGTGCTGTTAAATCACTTTGTGGCTGTTTAGCGGTGCTTTCAAAACAAAGTTTTAGCTCTCCTTCTTCCAGAAATAAAAGAGTGGTATGTCTGTTTATCTCATTTATTGAATTTCACACAGCTGAATTAAGTGAAATAAGAGTTTGATTCAGATCCAATTGATTTCAATAGCATCTCTCCTTTTAGTCAAGGCTTAAATGAAGATCAAACAACAATCTGGAGCATATGTACATTTAATATGCTCTTCAACTATTCCTTTTAAACTTAAATATTATTGGAGTTTTTTCAAACCCATGTGGCATGCATTAACTTGCTTGCCTGTCAACATATGCAAATATCCAAATTTCTACTGGAAACCCTAACGTAAGTGTTAACTGTAGGGTTCAGTCACATGAATACAACCTTTTAAATTTATCAGCTTTTACTTATTTTTCTTAGTTATTTGACAGGGTCTGTTTGCTCTGTTAGTACAGATAACAACAGTACCTTTATTGTTTAAAGGAGCAAAGGAATTATTTATCTTGGTCCTGTCTTGTTTTAACCTCACTCAAGAAAGCGATCTCATTCTTAAGGGACAAGATGTTTCCTGGGAATTTTGGGAGCATAACTCCCTCTTTCTGTAGCTTTCCTGCTTGAATCTGTGTGAGGCTGAAATATGCAAAGAGTTACTTTCTACAGACCAGCTTCAGAGCAAGCACTGTGCAGTGACAGAGCGATGCAGCCCCAGAGGCTGGATTCACCATCCACTGTGGTTGCTGGCAGTGTTCGCATGACTTTGGTGGACAGGGTTGTACATGGAAGTGAATGTGCATACCATGGAGTATGGGCATGCATGGCTCAAGGTGGTAAATGAAACCTGCGTGGTTGCTCTTGTGCTTCGTATGTTTTGCAGTCTCTAGAGATCATATAAGCATTTATGCATTTATAAAAATATTTGTAGGTTAAAAATTGAGAATATGTTGTATTTGTAATAGCTACTGTTAGTCTTCTATTTGGAATCAGATTGATAGGTTTATCTTACCCTTTCTGAGTTTGCATATGAGTGCTCACCTAGAACAAAAGCCTCGAGAACTACGTATGTAAAGGTTAAAATTTGTTACAATAAAAGGCTCAAAATTAGCATAAGTCAAGAGAAACAATTGTTTTCTTTTAATTGGAAAGTGCAAATGGACATATGCAATTGCAGTATATTAAGAAACCCTTCATGATAAAATGTTCACAGCATCATTTCATGTTTTAAATTTTGTTTCCCAAGTTTTAACTCATTTTGAGACTGTTTTAAACAATTCAGTTGTGATGTCATTAGTCACTGGTCTCACATTGTCATGGGCACATTTTCTTTGTATTGTGCTATAAAACCCTGCTGCTCTTTGGATGTTGCTGGAACAAATGACAAAGAATGTATTTTCTCAGATGACAAGGCACAAGCTTGTGTATCTGTTGTCATCTTCTTGTTTCCTGATATATTCTGGCGTAGATCTCGAAATGCCACACCCCTGCCGTGCATGTCTCTCAGGATTGAAGGCTCAGTGAGCTGTGTTGTAGGTCTTCTGGCCACTCGGTGCTGGCCTTTACGCAGACTTTTGGAACATTTGCAGCAAAACTGGAGAGCTGAAGGGCTATTGACCAGGAGCTATGCTACCTGATTGGGCTATCTGTGGGAAAAGCACTAGGAGGACGCAGGGCCTCTTCCTTGGATTCACAGTAAGGTTGTTTTGCAGTACTGAATGAACTTACTTTTGTCAGTGTGTGAGTTTGACATAGCATAAGGAAACAAAGGCGAGGTTATTTGATGTGTGGACAGTGCTTCCTATTGGATGACCTGCTGAAGTGCTTGCATCTGCTGTTACCAAATGCACCACCAGCACTGCCTTTTCCTCTTGATTTCCTTCAAGTTGTTTCTAAAATTCCATTGTTCTTTGCAGTGCTTGGTGTTGCTTTGCCATGCAGTATGCTGCTTAAGACACGTTTGAACTTGAAGAGTTTTGTATCTTCAGGCATACACGTTCAATTGCTCCACTCCAAGTTGGGAACTATAAGATCATCACTGTGCTCTGCCAAGTTCACACAGAGAAACTGCTGTGGGGGAACTTCACATCCAAGTTTGACTTTAAATAACGTGTTAATTGTGGCTTTGAGTTTCTCCTAAAAGCGTTGGGGGATGAATAGGAGAGATGTGTGTTTTTCTGTAGATTCAATCATTGGTGTGTAAAAGTTACAAAGCATTATCATTTCTGCATATGTGTTTGCACAGTAGTTGATAAATATGAAGTTTCCTTGTCATCGTAGGTTCCTTGCTATTGTAGCAGTATCTCATTGTTGAGTTCATTGGTAATTGCACTTCCAGTAAACCAAAACCCATGCACAAGCCAAGTCCTAGGTGTACAGCACAGCTCATCAGTCTGGGGAACCCATCTTGGAGAATGATTGAAGCCAGGATGGGCATTTCCGATGATGCAAAGAGTTGCTTCACTAAGACTGGAGAGCCTTCTAGTGCAGAGGCTTCTGCTCTCAGCACACCAGGGCACAGCTAAGGATGAATGCTGACTGCAGGTCTTTACTTGCTTGGTATTTTCCTGCTGATGCATCCAGTAACTGTGCATCAAGCTATGCACTGCTCACCCCTAAGTCCTTCTCAGGAAGCTTGCATCCTAGGTCCCCATTTTCTAGTCATGCCCTACAGTCTAATGTGAGACCTCGCCTTTGGCTATAATTCAGATAAATGTCATTCAGAGAGGTTGATTTCCTAAGTTATACAAATCAACCTGTGCAGGTTACTCGCCTCTTGTTATTATTTAGAGCCCCAGCATTTGTGTCATCTTCAGTCATAATCATCAGTGATTTCCTACAGAACACTGACAAAGCTATCTGAGGAAAACTGGTCTAAAATCATGTACCTTTCAGGATCTCACTAGAAAACCTCCCCAGGAAAAACAAACAAACAAACAAAAACCCTCGCCCTTATTTACATTTTGAAATTGATTTTTTAATAGAAAAAAATGGTTTTGTGCTCTATCCCTCCTACAATAGTTTTGTAAGGCATTTGGAGGGAAATTTTAAATGCTGGACTAGCCCACACTCTCATTATTATTTCTTCATCTTTGTCAATCAGAGAATTGAATCCCACATCCCATTCTCAATGAAGCCAGTGGAAAGACTGATTTTGGAACATTAGGGAATATACATGCTGAATTAAATATTAACAACAGAGAAGAAAAACAAAAATGTGAGCAATATCGAGGGAAAAAATAATAGGGAATTCAAAAGACAGAATTTCTTATTGGTAGAAATGCTAGAAATGCTTCTATTTTGGAGAGGTCTTTATTGAGGAGCAAGATGATTTTGATTTTTATATTATTACCTATTCTTTTAGACGGAGATACAGGCAATCAGATCATCCGTCTGTCAAGCTGCCTCTGTGTCTACAATTTAGGATGTGACTTCTGCCATCAAAGGGCAGATCTCCACTCCTAATCGGAGCAGGGGAGACTTTAGATTTAGCTGGAAAAGTTACTTTCATCAAGTAAATAGAAGTAAGAAACCATCTGGAAAAGTTTTTTTTAGAGCATAATCTTGTTCTTTGCTGTGGCTCTAGTTTTGGGTCACTTTTAGGATTAGCTTCTGTCAAAGTATTTTTAAGAGCTCTTATCATTGCTTTTTCCCAGTGTGCCTAAAATCTGAATTAATCTCAGTAGTTGCATTACTCTAAACTACTCTTTTTGAGTATGGATTTAAAACAGCCACATGTGGCTGTTTTTCATGATGCTTCGAATTACCAAATTTGAGTATGTGCAAAAATGATTGTATTCTGTGGTGACATTTCCAGTGCCCAAGTGCTGACATTAGGCTGGTCTTTTTAGCTGTTGTATACATTTGCAATCACTGTTCTCAAGGGAAAACATCTGCCAGCATCTGAGCACTCTTCACTTGTTTTCTAGCTTTTCCTTTCCATATTGCAACTTTTCAAAGCACATTGCAGCAGCTTTTTCTTTTTGTGTCATGTAGTCTTTCTACCCCCATGAAACTGACTCAGTATGAAAAATGCACTCAAAACTCAGTAATACGGGAAGTTCTCCATCACGTCTCTGTCTAACGTTGAGGAATATGTAAAGTATTACTATATAAATAATCACGTATAACAAAACGTCACTTTCTTTTTTGAGTCTCTGACATTTCATTCCTGTTTTCTTTGCAGAAATAGTTATTAATTATTACAAATGAGTTATCTGCTCTCATTCTGCCTCATAATCTTAAATGCCGTTATCTCAATCATTTAACAGTGCTAGTTCTGCACATACCAGGTTTCCACAACTATCTGGAGGGCCTTTGGGGAGCTGTTCAATAGCTGTAAGAGAGAGCTTTGGGATTGGTTAAAAAAAAGTCTAACGTACAAGACCTGTCCAGATTTGTGCCTGAATACACGAGGGGATCCTCACTTAATTAGTAGGGAACAATAGAACTGCTTGAGTTGGAGGAGACCTCAAAGATCATCAAGTTCTAAAAGGTCAGTGGGTGCCCTTGTAAGGGGCGAATACATCAACACAAAGCCATTCCTATCTGTGATTGCCCATACATAAGCATGCTGATCAGTATTTCTTACAAAATGTTTCTAGTTCAATTGAAGTGTTTCTTTCTCCACACTCTGGTTGAGGTGAATTAGTATTGGGCATCACTGATGTTAGAAGACCGAGACTCATTTTCCTCCCTGACCTCTGGAGGCAGCTCTGCATCTGGAAGAAGACCCCTGCAAGGTACTGCTCTTCCAAGAAATGCCGAAATGAATCAAAAATGAACTTGCAAGTGAGTGAGAAGAAGGGACTTATTAGAAATATTCTGGCAGATTAAGCAAAAAAATCTCTTTTCTGCAGGTTTTGCATTATCATTAGTGGCTGGAAAAGATGCAGAAAAAACATATATGTTTATTATGCCATGTGGAGTAGAGCTATCAGTGGTGTACGAAGCATGGAAATGGACTTGCATGTCTCTGAAATTGCCTTATTGAGTTATTGTTTCAGTGTGTGTGTCAGAGCAGCAAGAGGGTATATCAGTCAAAACACAAACAGAAACAACTGATGATTTGGGGATTGGTAATAATTTGGGTTCAGAGCATTCTCCAGGGTTTCATCAAGTGTGGGACAAATATGCATGACAGGATTGGTGCTTCAGTAATCAGAGATTTTCTGAGAAGTAGAAAACAGACTTCTCTTGTATCAGTACGATCACTGTAGGGACCAGCTTATTTAATTTGAGATTGAATGAATTTGGGAGGATATAATCACTTGGCATTGCAGAGGGTTGGGTGCATTCTGTGCCCCTAAAATTGCCAGTGGAAAAATGTAGTTTAGGAAATGCTTTTGTTTTACCCTAGTTGTTTGCACAGCAATAGACTCAGCAGAAACCAATGACCTTTCCAATAGTCCTAGAAGATGAAGAATCAGAGGGTTGCAGAGGTTGCATCACCTAGAAATTCTACTTTGCAGCTCAGTTTGAGGTACAGTAGGGAGCAGGCATTACTTTTAGGCCATTTGTGGAGGTAATGCTGTAAATTACTCAACACTGACTCTACACTGACATTTAGGAAACCCAGTACATTTGCTAAGAATAACATCCCATAGAAAAGAAGTTGCTCTCTGGTGTCCCACATTGTTGCCCTGGAACAACATTTCCACACTGGCTGCATTTTTGTTACAGTAACACAGCATCTCAGAGCAAAACTTCCCTCTTTTACTGATCAGCCCACTTTTCAGATCTGGATCTCAGCTTTCCTTCTGCCTGGGAACAATCTCACCCTGAATTGCTATCAGAAAACTGCTCAGTTTTTTCTTCATTCTCACTTTTATCTAAAATGTGCTGGAGACACACGTAATGTCCTCATTGGGGATTTACTGTTTAGAGTATGCTACCACACTACTCAGCAGTACTGTGGAAGGATCCATTCCCTCCTCTCCTTACACTGGATAGTTTGCTCTGTTACTCACTGAAACAAAAGTATATAATAAATGTTGCTGGCATCAAAATCTCTGGAGGGCAAATAGATCAATCTGAACAGATGTTAAATCATAATTCCTCCATCCATTCATGCATACGTGCCCCCCTTTGACCTCTGCTGAGGCAGCCAGTACAACACTGTGCTGGACTGCCTCTATTGCCTGCTGACCCGTGCAGATGCTCAGCATAGGCTAGAAGAAATGACCTGCTATGTTCACCTGATACGTGCAGTCTCAGTCTGCATTGCCTATTTCTGAAGATTCTGATCTGTAATTTGTCTTGTTTTTTTTTTCTTTTCCCCTCTGGCCAGAATAGTGTTCATGCATGTATTATATGCAGATAATTATAGCATGTATCTTTTCAGAGCATGGTTTCCATAAGAAGAGAAATTGCAGGATAGTATTATTATAGGTAGTATTATTATTAAGCAAGTCATTCTCTTTTCTTTCGAAACCTTTTATTTGGGAAATTGGGCAGCAGATTAGCCTGAGTTCAGTAACATTGCTCCATGGATTTATGTTCTTCTGTTTGATTCAACTTTCTCAGCATATACTACTTATGACCCTAGTGCTCATCTGGTTGGTATTACTGTAACTAAGTTAACTTTTTTTATGCACTTAGATCTTTTTATGGCAAATAAGTGTTTGGCCCCATATGTATTTGAGCAAACAAAAAATTATGAGGGGAGCTGCTATGGGGTGATCAGAATGCTGCTGGCCATATACTGTTGAAATCTTAACAGAAGCAAACTATTTACTTTTGCTGCCCAGATCTTAACAAACGTTTGTCCTTTATCTTCTGTTTACTGCATAGAGGACATGATGCGCCTGATGGAGGGGACGTATTTTGCATATGGTTTAAAACATGTTTGGTAGGAAGCCATCAAAATTGTCTGTCCCCATAGGACAGGGGAAGATAGCAAGTCCTGGTGGACCAACCTGAAGCCTCTTTAGAGCTTGTTATGTCTACTTTTCCTTTCATGACCTCACAGACTGGCAAGGTCCTTCTGCTGACTATGTACTCCTGCCCTCTCCCTCTCCTTGTAAGAGCTGTTTGCAATACAGAAGTACATGGAACACCACGGTGACCCAAATTGACAAGCTTTCTTGAGCTAAAAAAGCCTTCATTTCATTTACTTATTTATTGTTCTGCACTATTAGGGGTTTGGATCAACTCTTTGGCACGATTCATTGAGCGATCCCATGAGAGAGGGAGAAGTGCGTGAGGAACCATGCCCTCAGCCTGCTGTGTCAGAGCTAGAAAGCAGTGAAAAAGGCTGTGCTTTTTGGGTCAACTGAGCCAACTTCAGAGTTCTGGCTCTTCTGTGATCTCAAGTCAATAGATCTGCAGGCAAACTGTTTCCCTAGGGCTCGTTTTGGTGACCTGGTTGTCTCTGGTTCCACAGCTGCCTAGTTGGTAGATGGTAGGCATGGGCCTGGAAGACAAGGCCATAGAGGGCTGCTCTTTCCACCTGTCTTTAAATTCAAGCTGTAAAAACTGTGTAAAAACTGCACCTTCTGCATAGTTTTGTGTTCTTCCCTAATCCCTGGGCAAAAGCTGGACAATAACATTGCTTAAAATTCCAGAAGAAGTCGGTAGGACTCCTACTTTTCCAAACAGTGCAAGGCCTCTTTACTCGCATCCCCAACAGCAGTGCATTTTCCAGTGCAGACCAATATGTGAAAATTTTTCTAACTTTATACACTCGAAATATGATCATGTCACAGAATAAGACCTGTCCTGTGTCTCTGTCTAATAATCTGTGATCCCCATATGCAAAAGAACTCAGATGCAGATTTTAAACATGAACACATTTAAACACTTAACTTTGAAACTGGAGCAGAAAATCCTGCCTAGGAAATTCTCATCCATTACAGAAATTTGAGGCAAATATAAACAGGGTCATTTTCTACACTTGATGCTCTTGTAGGTGGTGTAATCGCAGTCCGTGTTAAGCTGCTCCCACGTGCAGCTGCTACTCTGATCACAAATACAATAATGCTTATGTAGATGTATAATGAGAAATAACTGAAGAATGTAAGTGAATGACCTGTTTCAAACACAGATGAAGAGTATTTCGTCTGTAGTTCGTCACTGTAGCTCCTTAATGGTGATGACTGTACTGAGAAGTAAGATGTGTTCAATGAATGGTTTTGGCAGTAGATAAGTATGTTTTTTTATCATTGATTATTAAGTTATTTTTCCTACTAGTGAAACATCAATTGTTTGGTAAATCTTCAACAGGTGTCTTCCCTCTGAAACTTGTATCCAGCTCTGTCAAGTATATTTGTTATTTGCCTTATGGCACCCCATACAATGGTGTTGCAGTTTGTAACTGGTGTTTCTCAAAATTATGGCTCTGTGAAGGCATAATTTCTTGAGATCAGGCCTGACATACATTATAATAATGATGAGATGAAGGCCTCCTTTTGATTCCACCCAAGAGCCAAGTTGGGTTGAAGTTTTCTACCTGAAAGGTGTTTTGAAGTCTTCTATAGGATTTATTTATGTATTACTCTCCCTTCCTCCATATTGCAATAACATAAAGACGTTTTAATGTTTGATGGATGAGTGCAGAGTTTCTGGGGCTTGCCTGTTTATAATGCTGATGCATCTGTTTGCCTAGGAAATATTGTATGCTCCCAGTGCTGTTGCCATTAGGTTCATGCACATTAGACACATCTGTGTTTCTCACTGTGCTGATGCTTCAGTTACGGTGATTCTTGTAAAAACTGGATGGGCAACACGTTTTGGAGTTGTTCAACTCTCCGTAGCTGATCTTGATTTCCTTCATGAAGCTTTCTTCTTTCTTCCACAGTATGTCAAGGGACAAATAACAAGTTGACCCAGCTGGGGCACGTGGAAGACCATTTCACCAGCCTGCAGAGAATGTACAACAACTGCGAAGTGGTACTGAGTAACCTGGAGATTACCTACGTGGAGCATAACCGTGATCTCTCCTTCCTTAAGGTTAGTGGTTTCGGCCAACATGGCTTATTTCGGTAAAGGAATCTTACTGCATTTCTGAGTGCAAAGGATCATCTATCTATCTATAAAATGCTGTAGTGATCCAAGAACAGTAATTGTCAGAGATATTGCAAATCACAGTCACAACATGTCTGTAGGCTGCAGGTTATGCTCAGCCCAATTACACAAAATCATTTACTTTGAGAAATAGCTTCTCAAGTGTGGACCTGACCTATTTTGGTTGCCTATTTTTGGTTGCAGATGGGTTTGTAATTTTCAAAAATTATCACATGCTTACCCTTTGTCTCCCTCTGAGAGGGCAAAAGTCTTTGTTATATGATAGGGCAAAACAAATGGCAAAGTGAGTGGCAAACACTGATCGCAGGCTTTGATGTGTGGAGGCTGTTACCCTTCTCTGCAGTCTGTGATCCATTTCCACACGTGATGGTGAGTGCCTCACCATCTATCAGCACCTGTGTCCCAAGGAAGCAGGCAGCTGCATTCTGCACCAGCTGTGTGCTTTTTGTGACCTTCAAGGTAATCCTCTGCACTTAACACACAGACTATTCCCATCACAACATTTGTTCTGTGCACAACTGCATGAGCTACCACAGCCAACTGGGAAGAGAACAGACAGGATGGATGTTAAAATGCCGCCAGAGCATGAGGAGGAGAAGTCTGTCATTGGCACCTCCAGGTTCCCCACCAATAGACACTGGGTAAAGGGTACAGTTCTGCTCCCCCCTGTCAGAATGCACTAATGGCAGCAGCACTGCACATTAGGGTTTATGTTTTTAAAGAAGTTTTAAATGCTTTGCTTTTGGCATCCCTGGTATGTCAGATTAGGAGGTTTACAAAGAACAAGGCAGAAGGAGAAAATGCATGTTTTACATGAAAAATGTGTGTCTGGTACCAAGAACTCTTCTATGGTGGATCTGAATAAGCAGGTCAGTCATCTGAGTTTAGAGAAATTTTCATGAGCTTTCCTCCTCACAGAACAAAGAAAGGGAAAAACACTGCAATAGCAAGCATGAACATCAGAAAATAGTTGTTTCAGACATACAGGTCATAAATATGATGGTATTGCCATTTTTCTTTCCAAGCACTGCTTGGCCATGAAGATCAGTGTCTCCAGGAACATAACAAGTCTTCTGAAAATTCACTAATAGACTTCATAGAAGAGAAGAATATCCTAAGTAGCCTGAGGGCTTTTTCATTTGCAGGGATTTTTTTTAGAAGATAGAAATTCACAGTACAAGACAGGAATTAACCTACATCCATGGTCAGCGTTTCAGTTGTCTTGTTGTCCTGTAAACGTCTATCGCTTGAGAGGTGATTGCATGATCCTCCCCTCTGTTGAGCATTAGAGTGCTGGTTAGGGAAGAGGCATAGAAGATAAAGTATAAGACTTAATCAGGTGAAGCGTCTGTGCTGCAAATGGTTGAAGGTAAATATTCAGAGAAAGCATCATACACAGTTAGCATATCATATGTGCTTGCCCTCTTCTCCTGCATCCTCTGAGTATGCCTACTTGCTTGGGAACAAGATACAGGTAGTGACCAGCTGTTAGCTACTTTTAGGGTCATTTTATACCTGCTTAGCACAGTTAATCAAGCACAAAATACAAACATGAAGATGCATTTCTTCAGCTTCGTTTTTCATGTAGTCCCTTCTTGTTCTCCAATTTACTTAGTTCTTCTGAGACTGTTTTTTTGTTCATTAAAATTCAAAGATTGCA
The DNA here is from genome assembly GCF_019232065.1 of Centrocercus urophasianus. Classification (NCBI taxonomy): domain Eukaryota; kingdom Metazoa; phylum Chordata; class Aves; order Galliformes; family Phasianidae; genus Centrocercus; species Centrocercus urophasianus. The sequence continues at coordinate 280,144 of NW_024885022.1, forward strand.
TTGGGGGAGTGGGAGAAGGAAAGTAACCTTGTCAAGAGAATGAAAGATGGTTTATAAATGCTGTGGATTAAGTGTCTTGTTTCTTCTCTCAGACCATACAGGAGGTTGCAGGCTATGTGCTCATTGCACTTAACATGGTGGACGTTATTCCCTTAGAAAACCTCCAGATTATCCGAGGGAATGTGCTTTACGACAACTCTTTCGCCCTGGCAGTTTTATCCAATTACCACATGAATAAAACCCAGGGACTTCGAGAGCTGCCGATGAAACGGCTATCAGGTAAGACCAGGGCAAAAGGTGGAGGCACCCGTAAGTAAACTTAGACCATTAAATTATTGATATCAAGACCAAATTGAAGATTTACTCTCAAAGTCAATGCTTAAAAAACTGGGTGCAGTTTTCCATTTTTCTATTCGCTTTCCAGCTGTACAGCCTTTTTCAGAACATGAAGAAAGTTCATAATTTGCCATTACAAAAGGACACGAAGTCCAAAGCATCAATAGGATGCTGAAATTTATTTGTATCCCCAAAATGGAAAAGAATCATCACTTCTTATTTTTTTTTAATTCTAGTGTAATTTACTATTTTCTGTTAATTTCCAGTGGGAGCTGGTGGTATGTGAAGAGCTGCAGAGTTGGGGTCTCATACAGTCTCTGGCTGATGGGTCAGGCTGTGCAAACCATCAGTGCTAGCAGATGCCTAATTCACTCTCTATCAGCGATCACAACCACTGCAGTGGAGGCACTGTAGCGGATGGCAGAACAGGCGATATGCTCAGTCTTCTGCCATACCGATTTATTACAGACTTTGTAGCAGCACACACTGAAAAGAATTGTTTGCATGAGGAGACTCAATCATGAGCTGAAGCAGGTGAAAACACATTACCTTCTGCTATGTCTGCCAAAGTCAGTGGCCTCTGGACGTGTCACTGTGTGAAAAGCTATATGTAGTGGCTTCTCAGTGGCATCCAACAGCAGGTACCCCTCCAGAACCTGTCAGTCTGAGCCTGGAGTTGGTTGCACTTCAAGTGTGCCTGTGCTGTGCAGGTTGTCAGCATAGTGTGAGTGAAATGAAGAAATCTGATTTTTGTTTCCCTTTCTTTAAATCACAGAGAGAGGGAGAAAACTTAAGAAAGGTGCTTCACTCATTAGTGTTTTTTCTTCATGGCAGAAATTCTCAATGGAGGTGTTAAAATCAGCAACAATCCCAAACTGTGCAACATGGACACTGTTCTGTGGAATGACATCATCGATACAAGCAGGAAGCCTCTCACAGTACTTGACTTTGCAAGCAATCTTTCTTCTTGTAAGTATTAATTTACCAAAATGCTATGAGCTTCCTCATTTCAGAGAGAAGAGCCAGCAACCAAACTCTCAGCTTTGGATTTCATATCCACCAGTTCTTATACACAGAGCCATCAAATCCAGTTCTGAGGGAAATCCATTCAGTTCTTCATCACTGACATGAGATTCAATGTTTTGTCATGTCTAGGTCCTTAACTCATAGCTCAAAGAAATTTTTATTGATTCCACGCAGTACCTTATGAATGCTTTTTTTCAAAGATAGCCACACAACTGAGAATAACATGCACTTGCATGTTTTCCAGGAGTCTTTAAATTTAAAGCAGCTATACAGGCACCTTCACATTTTTGCAATAAGGCACAATTTTCTATCAAGAGTGCTGTAAAAAAACTCCTATGTTTTGTGATGCATGAAAAAATCCTTGAAAATGTCATTATAAGAGGTAAATAAATCTGAGCAAGAAGATACGCATGTGTTTAAAAGTTTGTGTAGGATATGCCTAAGGTAGGCTCACGCTAATCACAGAATCACATAATATCAGGGATTGGAAGAGATCTTGCAAGATATCATGTCCAATCCCCCTGCCAAATTAGGAACACCTAGATCAGATCGCACAGGAACGAGGCCAGGAGGGTTTTGAATGTCTCCAGAAAAGGAGGAAAGGAGGCCCCACACCCTCTCTGGGCAGCCTATTCCAGTGTTCTGTCACCCTCACTGTAAAGAAGTTTTTTTTCATATTTATGTGTTCCTGAGTTCCAACTTGCACCCATTGCCCCTTGTCCTGTCATTGGATGTCACTGAGAAGAGCCTGGATCCTTGAGCCTTGTGAGTTCTTGTGAAATCCCCTGTTGCTTCAAGGAAAGGAGTTTATTTTCACTTCTGAGCATTTCATTTCTGGCACTGTAAACTGGCGGGAAACATATTTTCTTTATCTTCTAGTTGTGTAATCGACAACTTCTGTGTTGACATATTTGCTGCAGAGCCCAAATGTAACCTAGCATTGCTGCAAACAGTGCAAGTCAGCACAGGATCCTGGCTCTGAATATCATGGAAAGTTAACCTTTAACTTTTTAACTTTGGAAAAAAAACATAGTTCTTCAGTCCCAGAGCAAATCAGTCGACTCCTGGACAAGTACTGACATTTGTTCAGCTATGTGATCAGCAGTGAACGGGGGGAGGATCACGTGCCACTAGCAGGAGGAATTACTCTAATATGACGTGTCTCTTCGGTGTAGTAAATTCCAGATTAGTCTGCATAGAAAGCCACTTATGGTCGATGGTGATAGTGATCCTGTAATCTAAAATATGTTATTCCTTTGGGACACTGCTTGACACTGAAAGGGAAAAAAAAAAAGGAAAAAAAAAAAGAAAGAGTACACACAGCAGGAAGAGGGAGGAAAGCAGATAAGAAAGGGATGCTTAGCAACAAGAACCCAGTGCTGAACATTGAAGGTGTATATCTGTACCGATGCCTCTCCAGTGACAGCACAGACCTATGCTGAGGGATGTTTTTGGTTGAGAGCAGGAGGAGAGCGTAGTTCAGACAAGTCAAATTGTTTTGTGGCAGGAATAGCTGGCAGTTACCTGTGAATCCAGTTGGTTTTGTTTTCTTCTTAGAAACATGTTGTTCAGAAACATTCATTTCCACATGGCCTGCAGCAAGCATCTGTCTCATGCCCGAATGCAAGCCAGTAGTGACTTGCAGCTTTATGCAAATCCAAGCCTGAGAGCCAGAAGGGCAGTTGCTGAAATTCCTGTACCTGGGAAAAATACTCATCTTTTGTCTTGCCGGATCAGCAGGGTATTGCACTTGCTTGCTATGAGGAGTCTTGTAGTACTGCACAAAGGAAACCAACTATGAACAACAGATAAGGATTTTAGTTCCAGCACTCAAAATTTCTGAACATAGAATGTGAAGGCTCAAGGTTTTGTTTCCTGTGACACATATGGTGTTGTCACCCAGATTTTAAACAGGGTTTTTTATAATACTCCAATCTTATGTTTTAGGTCCTAAGTGCCATCCGAACTGCACAGAAGACCACTGCTGGGGTGCTGGTGAACAGAACTGCCAGACTTGTAAGTGTACAGATTAATTAGGAATTATCTGAATGCTACAATCTGACATAGTAATCTTCTGCCTACTGAATAATTTACCTGCAAATTGAGCAGCATGTGTTTTACACTTGTCCTTTCTTTGTCCTCCTATGCTCATGCTCCTTGAAGCACAACACATGGCTTGCTTCTCCTCACAGTCTTAGTAGGCATGATAAGTGGCAATGGGTCTGAAACAAGTCTATATCACACATGTGCACATATGGCCTTCCTGCTCTGAAAAAAAACTCAGTCATGAGGATCATTGAATCACAGAATGATTTGGATTGAAGAGACCATCCAAGGTCATCTGGTCAAAACCCTCTGCCCTGGGCAGGGACAACTTACTTAAATCCAGTCATGTTGCTCAAAGAGCTCAAAGAGTATCCAGCTCCACTTTGAACACAAACAAGTTTGTTTGTAGACACAAGCAATGTCACCATCATATGGGCAATAGCACTACGTATTGTACTCAGAACACCTTTTGAAAACTCAGTTATTTCTTAGTTTGTACATTTATATATTTGCGATTGTGAGCCTGTTCAGTTTTGTTGCATATGCTTTACTTCAAATTTTTGAAGGTAGCCTATTTTCCTGAAATTACAAGAGTAACATGCAATCAGAGTTGCTTGAGATTTTGCAAGACTTTATTTCTCCTAAGGTAAAGATTGAGGAGGAAAGTTTTCTTTATACTTCATTATTTTCTTTTTCTATAATAATTGGGGAAAAAGACAGTTTCTAATTTCTCTTGCTTGTCAGTTTTGCATAACCATGTAAAGCTCAATGGAAAGTTTGCTATACTTACACAAACGAATGCAACATTTTCCATTGTAAATAATGTCTTAAACCTAAGTTTCATGCTTCTAAGTGTCAGAACAAGTATGTACAGCTTCTACAGCTGACAGAAAAATAAATGTAGAGCCTTTCTCTCTTATTTGGCTGCAAGCTTGGTTTTTTTTCTTGTGCCATTGCTGAGCTCACCAAGTTGCTTTCAAGGACAGTGCTCCCCACCACTAAGACAGAATAGCTGTTCCAGGGGCTTGCAAAAGATCATATCTCAATCCTGCAGACTTCCAGCATTTGCAAACACTTGCTGGCTTCAGGAGGGTTATGTGGAGTACATAAAATGAAACCATTTGCAAGCTTTGGCTCTACTCTTGAAGCATTTGAGAATCTGAGCAGCTGAAAATGTATCCCACATTTTCATATGTGGGGAAGTTTGGTCTGCTATGTGTCTTTCCCCTTAGATGAATGTGGGATGTTCTGTACGAAATATAAATGTTTGCCATGATACATGTTTCCAGCAGGAAGCTTCAGTCAATAGCTATCAAAGTGATGAGCTGTTTTACTCCTATGCTGATGCTTATGAAAAAGTTGTATCAAAATGCTGTCCATGTTGAACAACGTACCTTTTTTTTCCCCTGTTTCTGCTTGAACAGAGGAGTTGCTGCCAGAGAAGCTAATATGTATTGTGCAAATCATGTGTTTCCTTGAAAAGACAATATGTTGCTTACAAGATACAAGAAAAATGGATAATGGAAAAATATAGCGTGGTTTAGGAAAAAAAAAGCCAGTGATGGTTGTGTACCTGTATCAGGTTGTATTTTCTGATAACTCTCTGTTAGTTAACAACCATTTCTGAGTTACAGGATTTCCTGGTGGTGTTGTAACTAATTTCTGCCCGGGAGGGAAGCTGGTAGCAGTACTGCACTGTACAGGTGCTCAGGGTGCTGTAGTGAAGCACAATAGCAATCCCCCACTTTCTCTATTGGGGACTCAGTCCCCTATTGCCTGAGTGCTGATCAGTGATTTTATTGTGGAGAAAAAGCAGACCACTTTTGGCCCGTGGTACTGACATACACTATCCATTAATTTCTGCATTTCGTGGTGTTGTGCTTTTTAAAATTATTTTTATGATTACTATTCTATCTGCTTTGATATTCAAATTGAGATTATATCTGGATCTAAAAAATTATTGCAGGCAGCTTTTCCTCTCTTGTTAAAAGCTGACCCAGGATTAGCTTTTCCTTCGGGTTACATTGGTACAAACCCTGAGGAAGTTGAGTAATGAAGATAAAATTTGGCCAAGGAATTGAAGCTTAAAGAAAATAATATTGTATTCATATGAGATCAGTTTACTGAGTGGATGTCCCCTCTCTCTCCAAATTTCAGAAATATTTTTAGTCATCAAAGGAATCCTAAGACCGCACCAATGATACATAATTTCCCACTATTGCCCAGAGTTCTGGCAGTTCTCCTGTCATGTTGTTTTTCCCAAAGCTACCACCAGTAGTAGCAGGTTACCTCAATAAAGCAGAGCCAAGCTGAAAGTTGCCTGACTCCGTGGAATTATTCTCGATTCAGACAGCGATGCCAAAGCGGCCTGGATGCTCTTTCTAAGCAGGATATGATTTGCTGATCTGGAACAGAGTGCTTTGCACCCCACAAGAGCTGTATACATCCTCTTTTTGCCACCACCCACACCAGCTCTCACCCTTCCTAGCTTTTGCCTGATTTGTGGGCAGAACATGGGGGAACTAGCACAGATACTGCATCGGATGGTTGTTCTGCATTTATTGATCTCATTGCAGCCTAAACGTTCCTCATTTCTGTTCTTTTTCTTTCTTTTCTTTCTTTTTTTTTTCTTTCAGTAACAAAAGTCATCTGTGCCCAGCAATGCTCTGGGCGGTGCAGAGGAAAGGTGCCCAGTGACTGCTGCCACAACCAGTGTGCTGCAGGGTGCACGGGACCTCGGGAGAGCGACTGCCTGGTAAGGATGCTACAGCTTCATCAGTGCTTAAATCCCTAAACAGAGGAGCAGGCAGGCAGCTGAATGTCTTGCAACCTTCTTCCATCTGAGGAAGCTTCTGAGATATACTGACCCATAGGATGCCATTTGGAGTGGGAGCAAGCCATCTCTGAAACAGGCAGGGAAGAGGACACAAACCTTTCAACACTGGTCTTCAGTAACAAAGTTTCCCTGCCTGATTCTCAGTTGCTACAAACTTTGGGGTCCCTGGTGCTGTGGATGGGAAAAGGGCAAATCCAACTTTTTTAGGAATAAAAAATGTTATTGTCTGTCTACAAGAGTTTTCAGGGGTTAATACATGCTGTGCTTTTAACTTGTCCCTGGCTTTGCACTAAATTTAATTCTGAATTAAGTGATGCTTATGTAATTCCCACAGAAACTGTCCAGTCTGTGTCTTGTTGCTGTTATCTGTATTCTGGCCACCCTAAGAAATTGCATAGCTAGGATGATCTTACTGGCTTGCAAGGAAGAGTTATTCTGTCTCATCTGGAAAACCAGGGACAAATAAAGGGGAAAAGGGACTGATTATTAATTTAATGCTGGATTGGGTTGGAAGAACCAACTTATTCTTCATAAAGAGCTTCTAGGTTGTTCATTACCGGCAGCCAAATAGAATGGCTTCCTTTTAATATTCAGCCACAAAAGTCAGTAATTGGCAGGAAAGAACTTGATTTGATTGAGGTTATTAAAAAGTGGCTGGCCAAGAAAAGTACTGTTTGTCTTGATCTGGTTACGGCTTGTAGGGAAAATTTCATCTAAGGCATGCAGATTCGCCCATGTTCCCATGTGAATCCCAGCAGTTCTTCTCCAGAGTGCCAAGTTTTCTTGTTCAGAACAAGAAAACCTTACATTTGCTCTTTTTTTTTTTTTTCAAATGTCATACTAAATTGCCCTACCTGAAGTAACCTTTCACATCCTAAGCACTAGGGACCAGCCCTGGAGATGCTCAGGATTCCCATTAGAGCTAGGTGAGAAGCAGCACAGCTCACAGAAGTGTTTTTAAACAGCTAATGTAAAGACCTTGTAACGTTTTAATGGGTGCTGTTGTTTGACAGGCATGCCGCAAGTTTCGGGATGATGCTACCTGCAAGGACACGTGTCCCCCACTGGTCCTCTATAACCCCACCACCTACCAAATGGATGTCAACCCCGAGGGAAAATACAGCTTTGGAGCCACTTGTGTGAGGGAATGTCCACGTAAGTTCATTTCAGCTTGCAGCCGAAGAGAAGGACCTTTGTCACCCTCTGCATTACAGCCCAGCACATTCCTATTCTCTTCATTTCCTCTGGGAACTGAGAACAAGTGACAAGAGTCAGAGAATGGCTTATGAAGACAATCAGCCTTTTTTAATCTTTCTGAATCCGTCAACTTCTCTGATTATTAGCAGCTAAATTTTGACTTCTGGATTTTTTCTTAATGGAGAGAAAAGCGTCTTAATAGAATCATCAACTCAATGGCCAGAGAAGACATATGGGAACAATCCTGTGTATTACTGACACAGTACCAACTCTTAACTGGTTCTTATTTAGTACAGATGGAAAGTCATTGGTTTAAACACTCTTTGAGAACTCCTGTGATCATTGCTTCCTTTACAGATGCTTTCTTTCTTTCAAGGTTTTCCATGACCATGGTCTTTTAGACAAATAAGACTTAAGTGTAAGAGAGAGTTCAGCATATAAACCTGGTATCCTTTTCTGAGGTTCATCGTTGCCCTTAGCCTGGAAGGATGTGTGAAAGTGAGGGTTCAAAAGGGCTGTGTATTGATTCAAATAACAACAGTGCTTGGAATCTGTCTTTTGCAATGTTGTTTCACTCTTCTGTGACCATTCTCCTCTGTTACAAAATGGTAATAGCACTCTTTGTCTGTCTATCTTCAAAGGATGTGGAAATTAATAATTAATGTTTGTGTTTCACGCATGGCCAAAGGTCAAAAAACCTTATTTTTCCTAGTATTGAAGTACCTGTATCGCCTCCGGTACATGTCTCTTGTTTTTCAGTGTTCTCTGTCATCCTTGTTTTTCCAGACAACTATGTGGTGACAGATCATGGCTCCTGTGTTCGCTCATGCAATACTGATACCTACGAAGTGGAAGAAAACGGCGTTCGGAAGTGTAAAAAATGTGATGGGCTGTGCAGCAAAGGTATAAAAAGCATGGTGTGAAACAGTAAAGCTTTGAGATGATAGATGATTTATTAGAATAAATAGATGGAGTTCTGAACTGAATTGAGCCCTCGAAGTGCAAATTCAATACACACATCCACTGCTAGTTTGAAGTTTTGACAGGCTGTTTTCTCAGGAAGCATGGCAGCAGAGCATGCTTCAGCTGGGATATGCTGCAAATGTGCTTACACAGACAAACTGCACTTAATGTGTATCCTACACATCAGCATCCTTTATGTAGCCTTCTCAGTTCTCATCAACAGGAATAAAATGAAAATGGGACAAAGAGAAGGGCATGTATCAGAATGTGTGTGTGGAGATGCAAAGACCAGGGCTGTACAGGTGTGCAAAAGAGAAGTGTTTTTCCTTTTGTGATTTCTGAAAAGCAACAATAGGCAAAAGATTTGTGACACTGATCTTACAGTGGTAGAATTGACCAAGCTTTTTGAACAGCAGTATTTTAGTATGTGTTTCCTTACATGTGATGATGCTTCTCACTGCCAAACTTTTGTGTCCCTATTTTAACAGTGTGCAATGGCATTGGAATAGGTGAACTTAAAGGGATCCTATCCATAAACGCCACAAACATCGACTCCTTCAAAAACTGTACAAAGATCAACGGGGATGTCAGCATTCTTCCTGTTGCATTTCTGGGGTGAGTTGCCTGCTGGTCACTGAGGACTGGAAGAGAGGGAGTAGGGAGAAATTCAGGCTGATTCATTCTTCTCCCAACACCTCCTTCTGTTTGTTTCAGGGATGCCTTCACAAAGACACTACCCCTTGACCCTAAGAAGCTGGATGTCTTCAGAACAGTCAAAGAAATATCAGGTCAGTGACATGGGTTAAGCATGAGATATTATCTGAGTGGTACTGCCAAAAACCTAAAGCAAGAAGAAGAAAGTTCTCAAAGTTTGTGAGCAGAAGAGCAGGCAAATGGTTTCTGTTCCTGAGCTTGCAGGGTCACTGCTCACACTGGAGGTCAGCAGCATCTTGCCAGTATTGTACCCACCCTGCCTCCCATCCAGGGATTTCCTTGGATGTTTCTGGTTTTTCCAGATCATCCCTCCTGCTGAATTGTCAGCCCCACCGAGGACTAAAAGTAGAAGCAATTCTCAGCTACTCAAGAAGTGTGTGGTGATTCAGGGGCATGCCACTCTATCTGAAAATAGCCAAGTGTTTCTATTTGTGGAAAACCTTTCTGCAGCTCCGTAGGGAACCATGCTCAGTCTCTTGCATCATCCTCATGGAGACACATGGAGATACTCTCTCCAGCCCAAAGAGCCCTGCCTGGAAATGAGCACAAAGTGGCCAAGAGCCACAAAGTATGAGAGTGCTTGACTGCGATCTTGCTCAGGCATCAACTTGAAAGTAATTTTGTTCATCCAGTTATAAAACAAATGTAATGTCAGAGCCCGTGGATATGACTCCAGGTCCACTTCTCTTTATCTCTTTTACCTGTCTTTTTGCCTTCAGGGTAGCAGTGACTAACTTCAGAGTTTCATACTTCTTTGTGCAATTTCCCAAATTCTTTCCCTTCTCCAGAGTACCATACCCGAGCAGAGAAATTTGCTTGTCATAACAAATGTACTGTGAGCTGCTGGCTGTTCTGTGCCTACTTTTTCTCCTACTGAAGGGCAGCTCACAAAGGGGACAATGCCTCCTCATGCTGCAGGAAGCCCACAGCCCCTCAAGCAAGGTACTCTTGTATCAAGAGCCATCATTGGCAGCTCAGTGTGTCAGATGCACAGCCCCTGACACACTGTTCTCTGATGTTCCTGAGCGTTATGGTGGACTAAAGAGTAAACAGTAGAAGAGTTTACAAAGCAGTGTTTACAAATATCCCTAGCATGTCATGTTTAATTTTGAGATTCTCAGAAAAGCACATGGAAAGCACAAGTGCCTTCTGGCTGAAGAGAATCTCAAGAAGGACATTTCACCTCCAAGTACTGACTGTGTTTGCATTATTATTATTTTTTTTAAATCTTCTTTTCTTTATTTCAGGATTTCTGTTGATTCAGGCCTGGCCTGATAATGCTACTGATCTCTATGCTTTTGAAAATCTGGAGATTATCCGAGGCCGAACCAAGCAGCAGTAAGTAAATGATGTGCCAGGATGCCTGTAAAAGGAGCTCTGCTGGGAGCTGCATTTCTCTGAACATACCAGGGTGCCTAGCACCGGGATATACGGGTGTCACAAAACTCATGCAAAACAGGAAATAGCCTGAAAGATGCTGAGCACCATTTTGGTAGCAGTAGAGTAACATCAAATGTGCAACTCTGTACTGTTGTTAGAGCCTGCACGCAGCACCTATTTGAGTTTGCCCTGAGAGGAAGAGTGGCTTTGGACCAGCACAAAATAGCTTCTCTGCCTACTGCTATCCTTACCCATCATTCATTTGATGGAGTGCATGTGTCCTGCCAGATTTAGTTTAAAATTCCCATTAGAAAAAATTGATTACACAGCAATACATACCAAAAGATTATTTCTCCAAGTACAACCCTGCTTACTAATTCTCTTTTTTATGTGTCTTCTTTTTGTCCATTTCAGTGGCCAGTATTCCCTTGCTGTTGTTAACTTGAAAATACAGTCCTTGGGGCTGCGCTCCCTCAAGGAAATAAGTGATGGAGACATTGCCATTATGAAGAACAAGAACCTCTGCTATGCTGACACCATGAACTGGCGCAGCTTGTTTGCTACTCAGAGTCAGAAAACAAAAATAATACAGAACAGAAATAAAAATGACTGTAGTAAGTCAATCTGCTTTCCTGCCCTCGCAAATGCTCTTGATGAATTGGAAGAGCAATTAATGCAAAATTCATCAGAGATGCTGCTTTATAGAAGACAGTGAGGAGAAAAGGGAGTTGGTCCCACAGGGGATGTGGGCTTCATGATGATCATACATCCTGTTACGGACACAGTGAGGGACAGAGAAGCCAGCTGTAGACATCAGGCTTGTTTGATAAAGTTAGTCACTCAGCAGTGGTTCCTGGGCCAAAATCTATTTATTTCTTTTAACCAGAATGTGAATTTGCTACACATCAGAAAAGTGTCTCCTCTGGTACTGGTTTTGCTATACTATAGGTCTGGTACATGGTCACAGTGGATCTCATTTTAATTTTAAAAGGCCAGAATTTGCTCCAAAAATAAAGGCCAGAAGTCAAGTTTTGGGAATTAGGAAAATTGTGATTATTCCTCTTCTACTAAGGTCATTCGTGTCTGCTTTGGAATAGTTTGAAAAAAAGTGATTGTCAGGATGAAGTCATTTGCCATGCTGTATCTGCCCTTTCTCTTGCCCTGAAGTTCATGGTTTCTCTTTTCTCAGCTGCTGACAGGCATGTGTGTGACCCGCTGTGCTCGGACGTGGGCTGCTGGGGCCCAGGGCCTTTCCACTGCTTTTCCTGCAGGTTTTTCAGTCGCCAGAAGGAGTGTGTGAAACAGTGCAACATCCTGCAAGGGTAAGGGGCTGCGGGCTCTTGGGGGTTTTGGTTTTAGAATGCGTGTGGCTAGAAAGTGAGCAAGACGAAGGGTCTTTGGATTTTGGTGTGTTGGCAGAGGTGTTAGCCTGAGCAAAAAAGATATATATTCGGGGATTTTTTCAGGCATGGGGAAAAATTCAGGCCAGTTCTCAGCATTGGTCATACCCACTGCTCCTGAGCATCCGGCCTGCTGCGAAGCTGTCAAGGAGGTGAAGTGCTGCCTTTCCTTCCCAAATGGTACAAAGGAATTTAAATCTCCAGTCTGTGCTGGTCATGTTAAATGCATCAGGCAAGAGTCAGAGATAGCTGTCACCATCAACCACAGAGGCAGTTGTAGAAACACAGCCACTCCCCATAGGTTTCCTTGCTGCAAAGGCTCTCCTAGTTATACTCAACGTGTTGGATTTGCTGAACTGCAGCACGTTTCGTTAGATCAGAGCATACCTGGTGTGCTCTGCGGCTGTCACTGAAGGGACAGGGCGATCTTGCTCACCAGCCAGATTAGTAACTTGCCCTCCAATGTGCAGTGTTGCAGTTAAGGGAAAAATAGGCTCCATCTGCAGAGCACCGGGTGCAGTAATTTGAGGCAAAATATTGCTTCAGTTCTTCACAAGTCAAGGAAAGCATACCAGTGTCTTTGTATCAGGGCTGTGGCTGTTTTTTTTTCAGTCAGTTCAGCATGTGATATAGGCAGGGAAAGCATGGCTAGCACCAAAAAATATGCTGATCTTCAGAAATGCACAATAGACTAATGCTTTGCCATCCACAAATTTGCTGGTGTAAATACTTCTGCCTTTGTTTCTTACTAAAATCTTTAGTGCTAAATAAGAACTTGAGAGGATGCTCATGCCAATGATGATTTGTCTATCAACTTGCCATTCAGCAGCTGTCTTTTTCATAAGTGAATTCCCTCCAGCAGCTTTTATAATCTGAAGGACAGATCTGGGCATTTTTTGTGTCCTGTGATGTGTAGATGTAGTTTAATTAATAACTCTATTACTTGAAGGAGAACAGCTTTATTGCTATTGAAACCATCTGCTCCCAACTTTCATATTTTAGTGATTAACTGTGTGTTGTAGGGAGGGCATGAATTTAATTATCAGAGCATTGCTGTTTAACTTTCCTAATTATTATTTGGAGCTTTAGAAACACTTGAAATTATTTTGCTGTTCTCTTTGCATCGCTACCATTTAAAAGCTTCTGAAAATCTTTGAGAACATTCTGTGTCATGAGCTTAAAATGGAAAATAAACTCATTTGTAGTGTGTGGCCTGGAGTGCCATGTGTTCCACTGCCATCTAAATTTCCCTTTCCCTTACCTCTCTGTAAGCTGAGAAAGTGCCCCTGGTGTGCTGACATCAGGCAAGATGGTCCCTACACCTTCTCTTGTATCAGGGCAATCATCCTGATGGATTCAAGCTGGGAAAGACAGGAGGTGGAGAGACGAACAAATTTTAATCCTCACTAATTAGCCGGGGCTTTATTATTTCTCTTTTTTCTTCTATTTCAGGGAGCCACGTGAGTTTGAAAGGGACTCCAAATGCCTCCCCTGCCACTCAGAGTGTCTGGTACAGAACTCCACTGCATACAACGCAACCTGCACTGGACCTGTAAGGATAGACCTGGCTTAGCAAAACAGTACCTTGGGCTGTAGTTTGTTATAATGGGATGATCTTGAATTCCCATTTACTCTTTGCCACAGTCAGGCACAGGTGGGGGAGAGGGGAAAAAACAAGAGAGAGAACTTTAGGATGTGTTTTTCCCCCATCACATGTGTTATCCACATAGCCTCATAGTCACAGGCATTGTAGGGTCTTTCTTTCTTGTGTCTTTGTGGAAAAAAACACACACAAAGAAAACATAAGTGAAGATATTGTAATTTGGGGATGTGTAATTACTGAACAGCCAAGTTAGCATGAATAAATTACACTTCCTTGCTCGCAGGAAAAGAGTTGTTAAAATAGTGGATCAGCATCTTGAAAAGACCTGTTAAAATTGAGATTTAAAAAGCGCTTACTGAAAAATACCCAGGATACAGTTTTTACTTAAAACTGTTTTTAACTAACTAGGCTAAAGTTTATAGCCAATGTTAAAGTAATGTAGGCATAAAGTATGATAAAAGAAAAGCACTCAAAACAAAATGATTGGATTTTCTTACTTTATACAGTTAGATATATGTTCATACTTACACAAAATACTTTTACAAAAGTCAAAACGCTGCAGTCTTGCAGTCAGTCCTGAATCTTTCTCAGTGTTTTTTATATAATTTTTCTTTAATTTTTAGAATACACTTATGTGTTATGAAATGTTCAGTTTGGCAACTGTGAAAAATAATTTTAATCAGATAAAATTCATGTCTTAATGATAAACCTGTATCTCTCCTTAATCTTCCTCTGTCTCAATAAGCTTTTCTCACTAACTGAAATCAAATCACTTGCTTCTTCAGAGCACCTCTTGCCATCTCCTGCAGCCTCTGTATTTGATCCTTGCCCATCAGTCTCAGGAGTGACTGCTCAGCAATGTGAACTATTTCCATCCTCCCTTCCAGTTCAGACCACCTAAGGGATGCCATTAACATTATAAACTACTTCAGGTGGTGGCCACCCCTTGTTCCATATTTCCCAGCATCTAGTAATTAGTCAATTATATTAGCCCTTAGATATTACAGTAATTAAAGTAATCTTCACATCGCATGTCTTACTGTAATTCCACTGAAACAAACATTGTGGATCTGGCGTGGGTTTTTTGTGGGTTTGTTTTTTCTGTAGAATTCGACCCAGAATTACTGTTTTCCCTGATTTAAAATACTTACAGCATTCCAGATGCTGTCACAGTCTGAGTAAAAACAGCTCTGCCAAAAATGGCCAGAGGCATTGCCTTTAAACACAAATGAAATGCCATTCAAAGCAGAAAATGCATGGCATCCTTGGGTAGTTTCCATTTCCTGTGCTTCTCAACACAGAGAAATCAGGGAAATAACGATTTGGGGCCAGTACTTCAGAGAGAGATAAGCAGAGCCAGCCATCATTTTAAATCATGTGATGGTAGACTGCAGCAGGAAATAGCTTGGCCTGCTTTTCAACTTACCCCTTAATGGGGTTTCATTAAATTGTTCCCCATTTTAAACAAAAAATGTGAGCTTTTCCACCAGGCAGAGGGCAGACAAAAAGGGCAGCAGGAACTATGCAGCAACAATCCCAACTTGAGGAAGAATTAGCTTTAAACACCAGGTATTGCCCTTTGTACAGTCCATCCTACAAGGGCAAAAACTCGTAAGCATTTCAGGTAGCAGGGTAATGAAATCACAAAATGCTGAAGATGTTCCAGTTGAATGCACAGATTTTATGTTCTGCGTTTCTTCCTGGAGGAGCATAAGGAAATCGTAGATGAGTTGTTTCTTTTCTTCTTTGCAGGGCCCAGACCACTGTGTGAAGTGTGCCCATTTTATAGATGGTCCCCACTGTGTGAAGACCTGCCCCGCAGGGGTGCTGGGTGAGAATGACACCCTCGTCTGGAAGTATGCAGATGCCAATGCTGTTTGCCAGCTCTGCCATCCAAACTGTACACGAGGGTGAGTGAAACCATGTTCTGAATGGAGAGGAAGAAGTGAGAAGCATAAGAACAGCTTGTTTCAGGCTTTCTCCCTTCCTGACTGGTCCCATTTCAAAACACCAGGAACAAAAAATAGCAGGAAGTGAAAGAGGTCAGGCATACACAGGTAATGTAAGCAAAGTGCAGTGGACTTTGTAAATAGGAAAAGTTCAGTTGCACTTCTTTACACAGAAGGATCTGGGTCATTTAAAACAGGGTTGTTTGCTTACTTTCTGGTATTTTACAGAGCTTTGCACTAGTGGTGCACTTTTTTTTTTCCACCTGGCTGGGCACAAGGTCCTCTGTTTTTGGGAGGAGCATCAGTGACATCTGGTGGATGCTGAGCTCTTGGGGCACCTTTGATTTTTTGGGAGGGAAATTCCAGTGGGCGTACCACAGTGATTTTCTTCCCCTTTTACTTTCCACATCCTAGCACATCCCAGAGTTCTTCTCCCCTGTTTCTCTTGTGACTGTTTGGGGATTTTGTACACCAGCTTTCTTCTGCTCTGCTTCTACAGCTAGGAATATATGCTCCATTAAAGAGAGCAGTGACCCAAAAGCCCTGGAATTAGTCAGTTTGTATCTCCAGCAACTAACAAAACACACCAGCTTGATTATTCTGCTCCATGGTGAGGGATCTGATTTTCTCATGGATTATGAGAATCAAAATCAGCCACATTCAGTGAAGTGGAAGAAAGGGGGACAGCACAACTGTAATTACTAGGACTAGATGATGAGTCCTGCCTCAAGAGTCTTCACCAGTGCTGTGTCTTATTGGTCCTTATGTTAAATACGAGGGGGTTTTAGGGGTGGGTGAGAAAGTGGGGTCTGATAAGGAAGCTTGCAGCTGCACAGTTCACATTCAATGCCTTTGTCATGTTCTAAAGGTTAATGACAAAGAAAAGGTGGAGGAAAATTCTTGTAAGGCTTTGAAAAGCCCAATGGTTTTCCATTTCTTTTATGATTTTGAAGTAACTTTGGCTGTTAAAACACAGTCCCCTCTGAAAGGCCATAAATCATAGCAGTGTGTCTGCATTACATCAAATGAGGATCTGTGGGTCGAGGAGAAAGTCATTCAAATATTGATGGATTTGGGAAATCTATAGCTGTGTCTGAATCGGGACAAGGAATATGTACATAGAGAGAGGAAATGCTGAGTTCAGGATGTAACACTTTCAGGGATTGTACAGAGCACAAATTTTGCAAAAAGTAGAGAAATATTTCAGAGACTACAACTGCTGCTAGATTCCACCCAGTACAGCCATAAGATCTTGAGGCAGTTTATTTCTCATTTGGGTGTCATCATAAAATTCCACATTAAGAAAGATGGTTATACTTAGTATTGGATAGATACGTGTCATAGTCTTTATTTCTTCTTTGACTTGTGAAATGAATCAGAAAATTATATGGGATTTGAAAAACATACGCTGATCTGTCATTTTATTCCCAAACGCCTTTTAACTTTATCCCACCAGACTTAATATTGATGGATTTGTGTGGGAAATACTT
The DNA here is from genome assembly GCF_019232065.1 of Centrocercus urophasianus. Classification (NCBI taxonomy): domain Eukaryota; kingdom Metazoa; phylum Chordata; class Aves; order Galliformes; family Phasianidae; genus Centrocercus; species Centrocercus urophasianus. The sequence goes on from NW_024885022.1 coordinate 297,084, forward strand.
TCCTTAAAAAAAAAGAGCACAGATGAAAATTTACCCCTCTTTTCCCTCCACGTTCTGGCCTAGAAAAATAACTGGTCAGTCATTCCTCAGACTTCAGGTACTATTTTTTTTGCTGTTAGGAAGTGCATAAAGGCTTTGCTATAATAAAGTAGCATGAAAAACAGAATTTTTAGAAAGAATTAACTTGGAGGACTATGGTCACATTCTGGAATAATGCAAGAGTGTTTTTTTATTTCATATACCTAACAGGAGAAGTTGCACACGCTTTGTTACATTAGCATATAGAAATTCACATCCAGGTGACTGATAGAGTGTGATAGGCTGAGATCTTGGATTCTAGATCACTTTTCTTTTAAGTACCCAAAGAAATAAGCCTCGTAGAAAGTGAGATACATCTCCTGTGACCACAGGCAAGCTGGTGATTCTGCTCTGCATGTGCAGCCTCGCTTTGTTTAGTTACACAACTAAGCAAACAAAACAAGCTGTAGGCAGACAGGGAATGCTAACAAAGAGGACTCCCAGGAACCAGTATGCACAGTACTTCCAGTATGTCCAGGACACCAGGATGCACATTCTTGCATGGGAGACCAGTGAACTCACAAGACCTTCCAGATGCTGGGTCTTGGAACACTGTGTTGGCCTCTGAACAAGTCAAATACATGGGGGAAGATCAGAGTAATGAAACCAAACAAATAAACAAAAACACAATAAAATGAGTACTTGCTTCCCCTCCTTACCCCCCTAGACCTAGGTCACTCCATGAAATAAAATCTTCAGCTCCACCTGCCATTTTGAATTTTTTCTGTTTCCTCTTCTCAGTAAGAGGGAACTCAGAGCACCCTTCCTGGAACAGGTTTACTTCTTAACACATGCATGACCTCCTCTGTAGCTGCTTTGGTATGATGGACCTTAAGTCAGCACAGAGAGCAGATACCACAAGCTGAACTCTCTCCTTGCTGTGCTCTGTTTTTCAGAGATGATGTAATCTCCTCTGTAATGCTCTCCTTCCTCAGCAGGCACCACAAAGACCACAGTTCCTATGAAGAGCATACATCTTGTAGCCCAGCAGCACTTAGGGAATGCACAGTGCCCCTCAAGCCTGTTAGAGCACAATGTGAATGCAGTCACTGTGTTTTCATCCATGTTGTTTTTTATATGAAGCCTGCCAAAATGAATTTTGGACCTTTTAAATTCAAATGCAGGGAGAATGACTTGCTAGTAGAGTTTCTGGCTCTTTGGATAGCTGTCATACCTTTTTACATTACCAGTGGCACAAGATCTGAGATTCTGAAAGAAAAATATCATGGACACTGTAGTCAAAGGGAGTGCTGTCAAATCCTGTTTTCTGATGCAAGCATGTATCTGCTACCGAAGTTTTCCTTTAAGTCTGGAAATGGGAATCCTTAGCTTCTCAGGACACTGGGATAATACAGAAGGATCTACAGCTGTGCATTTCCTTGTAGCTTTCTGTCATCTTGTATTCCTCTTCAGTCAGCCCTGAGCCCTTCTTTGCTAGAACAAATGACCACATAGAACCAGAGCATTGCTGATAGCACACTGTCTATCACACAGCTGTCTCCATGGCTGTTTATTTTTGTGGCCTCTGAGTCTAAGCAAGCTGATCAGTTCTTTTGAAGCTGGTGGATAGGACAGCACATGTAGAAACCACAGAAATATATTCAAAATAAAGAAGCAGGGAGTCCAGGCCCATTTGAAATCTGTGTATCTGTGTTCTCTCCCCACTCTAACACATAAAAAGATCTTTTAAAATATTCTTTATAATGGTTACATAGCATAATTATACCTCTGTGTAAAAGGTTCTGGAGCAGGGCCATTGTGTGATGTTTGTTAGAGTGTGTGATTATTATAAATACCTGTGTTAGTGCTTGTACTGCTCTAAAACATAAAATTTCCATCAGTAGCACTCTTCTTAGTTGGAATTATAGGAGTAGGTATGCTAGAGCTAACATGTTAGTAGCACTCATTTGTTTTTACAGGTGCAAAGGACCAGGTCTTGAAGGATGTCCAAATGGGTGAGTATTCCATCTGCTATAATTTACAACAGAGTTTGAAAGAATGCATGTGTGTCTACATTTCTGCAGTGTCTGCTGGATGCTGTAACATTAGGCTGAAGCTTGGTAAAGTCCTGTTTCAGATTTGTATGAGGAAATGACCTCATACAAATATATAGAAAAACTATAAAAATGACTAAGTAATTAAGAACTGCTCCTACTGGCATAAGATTCCAAAACTTGTTCTGCTTACTTGTCAAAAGAAAGATCAAGATGAGACCTGGGTTCTGATACTGGAAAGGAAAAGGAGGAAGCTGGAAAAAAAAAGGGTAATGGTTTAGAGGCAGAAAGATACATGTTTAGAACTGATGTAGTTAATTCCCTGCATTATAGGGACGTAATTGCAGAGAACGTGGGGGCTTCTCCAGTCCGGAACCCCTACATCTTCAGCCTCTCCATGCAAAAATAGACATTCATTCTTCTCATGAGATCTTATTTTGCATTGTTTGGCCTCTTATCTTGCTCAAGAACATGCAAGAAGTCAACATGTTTCTCGGACTAAGAGAGGAATTTAGTTTCTGACAATTATGTTATGCTATGGCAAGACAAATCCAGCTTAAAAATACTGTTAAAATATGACCTTTTTTAATAGTAATCCCCAAGGAAATCTGATGGATTTCCAAGTACAAACCAATAGTCAACCTTGGGATACAGGTTCTTCTTTTCAATTTAAGTCTGAAACCAGCTGGACTCTTATAAACAGGCAGCTATCAGTGCATGCAACACAGATTGTTCACACGCTACCCAGCCTCAGTCATTTTGTACCTGGGGAGAAGGGCAGATAGTTTGAAGTACATCGTGACCCATGCATCATGCACTCTCACAGTGATGATATAAATACTGCTGTCAGCTTCATCAATGGTATTACAGCTGTGTATGCCTTCTTGATATCACTTTACCTGTATGTATACAAACCTGTAAGTACCTCATCTACATGGAGAGCTTTCTCTTTTCCCTCCTGCTTTGTGATGTTAAAATCACCAGGGTAAACAAGCAGACCCATCTCTGCAAGGCTCAGCACTTGGCCATAGGAGCACTTTTTTCCTGAGAAAATTGGTTTATTAAAGGTTGCTTTGCAAATATGGAAAGACAACTACAAAAGCAAACAGCACAGAAATGGGAGATACAGAAAAACAATCATCTGCAGGAGGAGGAGATGGCAGAGCAGTGGAGGAGAAATCTCCAGTGCAAAGCACAGTAGAAGTACAGATGGTCTCAAATCAGCTCAGTTCTTTTGATTTTTCACTACTCCCTGGCAATCAATAAACACAAAGGCTGGGTGAGGAACTTAAAAATACAGTTACACCAGACTCCCAAAATGTCAAATTGTTGTAGGGAGGTGTCCAATCAAAAATCAGAAATGTATATGCAACCTCTGTAGGTTTTTCCTGAATCACACACCTAAGCATTTTCTTCTCTTTCTGCATCTCTGGTGCCCGGCAGCTCCAAAACTCCATCTATCGCGGCTGGTGTTGTCGGAGGACTCCTGTGCCTGGTTGTGGTTGGTTTGGGCATTGGCCTGTACCTGCGGCGACGTCACATCGTGCGGAAGCGCACGCTGCGCAGGCTGCTGCAAGAGAGGGAGGTGAGCACTGCCAACTGCCAACCCTGCCTGCTTTCCTGAGGGCAATGGAGCCGGACCACCTTAAACCTGAGAGCTGCAGCACTGGGATCTGCCTCGTAATTCAATAAGCCCAGGCTTGGCTGCCGTGGCATCTGCCACACTCATTGGAAAAGAGGCAGTGGGCACCTAACACCTTCTCGTTTAATCTTAAGTCTGATCTCTGTGGATATAATTTTCCAAAGCCATAGGGATTTAGATGTATAAATCTCAGTGGCAATCACTGAAAATTGCTACTCGAGGAAAAGACTGCCTGAGGGGTGATGTGTAATATGCTTGCCATGTAAACCCTCAGCACTGAGTCATTTCTCCCTCCTGAGAAGCCAAGTGGCAACAAAAGAAAATCAACAAAGGGAAAAAACTGACTTACATATCAAAACAAGTGTTAAATATTTCTGTTTGGAGGCCATTGCTACTGTTTGCAACAAGGCTTAGATCAAATTTTAACAGTCAATTCAACTTTTCCTTTTCGATTTATACAATGATTGTGCTCAGAGTTTAAACTGTTGTTTTTAAATGCTGTGGTCTGGGGGAGCTACTTCCAGTACTATGGGAATTTCATCTAATTAAACAAGAGCAAACCTGAAAGGTTGCAGGTGGTTCTTGCACATTACTTTAAACATTTTTATAATTTATATGCAAGTTGAAAAAAATGATCTTATTGAAGATCTGTGGTAATTGCACTGTTCTTTGTGCCATATTTTTTAAGTCTTTTATGTCTAAGTCTTCATTTGAACAGCAGTATTCCTTCATTTTCCTTCAAAATGGCAGCTGCTGTTCTGCTCAATTTCAGTGAACAGAAATGGTGTAGTGGAGCTTATTTTGATTTATTTTACCTCTGAAATTTGAAACAAATCTAGATATTTATTGCTGTAAGTCAGAGCAGATCTGCCCTCACATAAATTTCAGCTGGAATAATATGTTCATTATTTAAATGTAGGATTAATTTCCTTCCCAAATTGTGCTGCTTGCTGTACCCCAACCTGCGTCCTTCTAAAGCCTTGTTCTTCTGTCTGCACCAGCTTGTCGAACCGCTGACACCCAGTGGGGAGGCACCAAACCAGGCCCACCTGAGAATTTTAAAGGAAACAGAATTTAAAAAGGTCAAAGTTTTGGGTTCTGGAGCTTTTGGCACTGTTTATAAGGTAAGATCACAATGTTTCTCTTCCCCTCTTCCCACACGGGAAAGCCACCCAAACAGAGCATGAATTGAGAGCTGAGGTTACTGTTGTAGATTTTTTTCACTTTCATAACTTGTATGTGTTGAACTGGCGGAGATACTACTGAAATTGTCATTAACTCATTTATTAATTTGATAACATGGGATTTTTTTGTGTGTTGCTGAACCAGTGATTTATAAACTGGAAGTGGCCAGGTTTTCCTATTGCAGACGCCACAATGTGCTAATTAATTAGATTTCTATCCAAGTAAGGTGTTCCTTATGCATGTCTTGGGCTATCCATACAGGTAATTAACATGGAGTTTTTTTGTATTTTTTTTCATAAAAATACGGTAGAAGTAACAAAAAATGAAATGTCATTCCACTGACAGGATTAATACCCGCAAGACATAATGACTTTTTGCATATTGATTGTCAAATTTTTTGTTATTTGCTTTGCTTTCCCATTGCTCAGAATATTTAAGTCTACTCAGAAGATGTAAAACGTGTACATAATTGTGAGAATGAAATTGTTAGGCATAAGATCTGAGTAATTCTTTGTTCTTCTTTTTGGTAGGGACTTTGGATCCCAGAAGGGGAAAAGGTTAAAATTCCTGTTGCTATTAAAGAATTGAGAGAGGCTACATCACCAAAAGCCAACAAGGAAATACTTGATGTAAGTGTTCATATTTGTTTTGCCAAGTTGACAGTGGACTGTGGATTTTCCCCTTTAGCAGCTAAAGGGATTTCAGAACATTGGCTGGCAAGAAATATTTAACATCCCAGCCAGAATTCTTCATATAAAATTGCGGTCATAATGCGACTGTTTTGAATCCTGACATTGCAGATTGTTGTCACATGGTTGCTTAGTTATAAAGGAATAAGTTAACTGTTAATCCGCAAAGAAAAATTCCCAGCTAGTTTCTCAGCCATGAAAAGTGAAAAATTGTCTCACTTCCTGAAAGAAGCTTGGGAATTTTACTTTCTTACTCGGATAAGACTTGCAATTTCACAAAACAGGGAAAAGGCTGTTTTGAGGCACTGTTTCTCATATGCTTTCAGAGGGACAAAGATCAGCAATTCTCAGATGACTGAGATCTCTGTTAGACCTTGCCAGGTCCCCAGGAGCTGCTGACAGCCATGGCTAAACAACTATGGTCTGGAAATTGTCTTCCAGATTTTGTCTCTGGACTTCTGGAACAAGCTTCCTAGCATTATCCCATGGGGAGAAACCACTTGTTTCCCTTAAGCCATTGGACAAGACACAAGCAGCACAGACCCTTTGCCCCCAGGCCAGTCTTACGCTTTTCCAAGTCCCGGACCACCATGGGTCCTGCTACTGCTCCACTGCATCCAGGGCAGGCCGATTTCCTCCTGCATGGGCCTTCCAGGGGCTGTTTCACAGTGATAAGGAGCACAACACATTTTTCACAAATTGAACTGTGTCAAATTCCTGTATAGTGAAGGAAAAGTTAATTTATAAGCCTGTGGCACCACATCCTGCCTTCAGCAGAGCCAGATGCCCAAATGATACATTTGGTACTTGCGTGCACTGCATGCTTTTTTGGTGGTATCAAAATACTTTCTGTTGAAAGAAGTCAGAAAGACGATTCCAAAAGCTTTTTTCCTTTTGCTACACAACCAATATTTTAAGGTCACCGAAACATCAGAGATAATGACAATCAATTAAAGGTGATTTCTCCTACAGAAACATGCTAGGCATCAAACCAGCTCATCAGCTTTAGTTCCTGTAATCCATACAAGGTCTCGCTGACTTTATTAGGGTAGGGCTAATTCAGAAGATTGTTGCTGAATACCAAGCATACTTGGAGCAGGTCAGAGCATACACAGAGACTTCCAAGATAAACAGTTGAAACAAAGGCTCACTTTAATGTCTACGAGTACTTGGAGGGATGCTGGATGTGCAATAGCTCCCCTCTGCTCCCTTTGAGGAGGCCGTGGCCCTATTTCCCTATTACCAAATCTGGGAGCTCTCTGAAAGCTGTGTGGCCGAATGCCAACTCCACGCCTCCAGCTTCCCTGCTCTGCCCCAAGCCAGCCCAGCAGGGGCTGTGTGGCAGATGGGCAGAAAGCAGCTCTGAGCCTGCAGATTTCTTTTCCCCCTGCAGAAATTAATACAGCACGGAGCTGAATCCCAACAGGAAGCAACACTAGGAAAAGACGCCCTTAATCATCATTGCTGCTGGGTTTTGAGGCCTCTTGAGATGAGCGTATTTTGCTCTCTGCTTCCATCTAAGCATCATAGTAAATTCACAAGATTGTCTTAAAATCGTAAATGTTTACGTAATTAAAGAGCACATTGTATTCTTTTTTTGTCTTTCCTCAAGCTACCTTACTCAGCATTCTCCTTGACAAAATATAGTTTTTTGGTTACCTGCTCACATTCTGCAGGAGGTTGAGGATCCCTTAATTTGAGTTCTGCTGGAGATCATCTTCACACTGGCTGCCTGGAGGCCACTTGCATCCCATTGGCTCTTAAACAAAGAAACCAAATGCAGACTTAGCACCTCTGAAGAAATGGCGTTATGTCATGTTTTGTTTAGGCTGGCATGTCATACAACAATTCCAGGGACAGAATGTATTGCTTAAGAATTGGGATTGTTTATTTCTTGAACGTCATTGCTATAATATCTTTGTTTAATAATAGTTCTTACCAGCTACACAGCTATATGACGTCTGTGGAAAGCTGGTTAGGTGGTGAGTTTACTGCTGTGGTATTTCATTTCTTTAAGCTATTAGAAAGTGCAGATTTGCTTCTTTCCCTGCCACAATAGTGCTCTGTGGGCATTGACTATTAGTTTAGGCTTCTGGGGGCTGCTGACTTAATGCTGAAACTTTCAATGGATGATTAGTTGGTGCACTCTAGATACTGAGTTAAGATACCGACGTAAAAGCTCACTGCATGGAAAAATCCCCATTTATTTATTTAATTGTATCAGTTTTCAATCAAAGGTCTTTTAAGATGTCCAAAACAAAAATACTGCAAAATCAAATGGGAAGTTAGTTAAAAAAAAACTTCAGCTTTGCTTTTTCCCCTATTGTATATAACTCATAGAATTGCTCAGGTTGGAAAAGACCTTAAAGATCAGCAAGTCCAAGCACAACCTAACCAAACTACCCTAACTCTAACAACCTACCAGTAAACCATGTCCCTGAGCACCACATCCAAATGGTTTTTAAACACAGTCAGGGATGGTGAGTCAACCACCTCCCTGGGCAGCCTATTCCAGTGTTTAACAACCCTTTTATAAAGAAGTGTTTCCTGATATCCAATGTAAACCTCCCCTGGTGCAACTTGAGGCCATTTCCCCTCATCCTGTCACCAGTGAGAAGAGACCAGCCCCACTCTGCTGCAATCACCTTTCAGATACTGGAAGAGAGCAGTAAGGTCTCCTCTCAGCCTCCTCTTCCCCAGACCAAACAGCCCCAGTTCCTTCAGTCTCTCCTCACAGGCCATATTCTCCAAGCTCTTCCCCAGCCTTGCTGCCCTTCTTTGCACCTGCTGCAGCACCTCCATGCCCTTTCTGTACTGAGATGCCCAAAACTGAACACAGCACTCAAGGTGAGGCCTCACCAGTGCCAAGTACAGGGCAGGATGACTTCCCTGGTCCTGCTCACCACACCGTTCCTGATCCAAGCCAGGATGCCATTGGCCTTCTTGGCCACCTGGGCACACTGCTGGCTCATATTCAGCCCACTGTCCATCACTACACCATTCTTTGAGCTGGCTCTTGACAGTGGATCTCAATACAAATACAAATCCCAAATTTTAATCTGTAAGTAGTTTTTGCATAAAAAACTGTGAAGTCTGAGTGGCTTATCCCTCATGTCCATGTTAAAAGGTGTATTCAGTTTTTCCAGAGGCTACAAGAGCCTCTCGGGACCTCTCTTGTCTCTTAACTGCAGACAGAGCAAAGAAGAGGCACCGTGTTTACCTTACTCAGGGTGTACAGGCTTGAAAGAAGAGTTTTTCAGGTATTTATGAAACTCAAGCCCAAAAGGCTTTATTAAGTTTTTCATAAAATGTATAACTATTTTCTTGATATCATAGACAAATATTTTGGTTGTACATAAGGGAGTGTTTCACATCCCTTTCTTCCCTTCTTTCTTCTCAGGAAGCCTATGTGATGGCTAGTGTTGACAATCCTCATGTGTGCCGCTTGCTGGGAATCTGCCTCACTTCTACTGTGCAGCTCATCACCCAGCTCATGCCTTATGGCTGCCTCCTTGACTACATCCGAGAGCACAAGGACAACATTGGCTCTCAGTACCTCCTCAACTGGTGTGTGCAGATTGCAAAGGTAAGTTGACCGGCTTGGCTTTGGGGCGAGCTAAGACCCAGGCTGTGACAGAGATATCAGGAAATACATCATGTGTTTGTTTACTTACCTGTCTGCGCAGGTCTCCGTGTTTCACTATGCCCCATAGTTCCTGGAAACTTGATACACATCACCAAGCCGTCGCTTTGTTTTAAACAATTTGTTATTTTCAAGCCACTGAGCAAACAAATTGCTCCTAGGCAGCATAATATTGTCACCAATGAAAACTAATCACCCAGTGATGAAACAGTCATATAATTAAGTTGTGACGGAGAAAAGAATCCGTCATTCTCATAACAAAATGTTGCTTCAAGTTACCGTATTTATTTGGGCTGTGCCACAAGGCAAATAGTAATGTTAAATATACTTTCTAGCATGCCCTGGAGAATGACCCTGGCTTTTCAGGCTGAAATCTGTGTGGTCTGGGGATCAAAACTGCTGATTAATAAATACCATCTGGCTGTGACCAAAGACATTCCAGGCACCACAGGGATTTTTGCAATTCAGATACAATGAGTTGGTGCATGATCAAATTGCCACAGTGCTAAATAAACATCATTATCACACCTGGCACTGGTTATCTGCCTGTGCATGGAACTAAGGAGAAGAGAAGCAAAGGAGATTGAAGTACAGCCCTTAGCAGCAGTATGCTGCGTGAAAGATGGTTCGGTATGTAAGAGTGGGACAAAACCAAGCTGCAGTTTGTGTAAGGCTTGTTTTGTGAGAAAGCATTATTTGCAAAGTCTAGATCCTTAATGCTGCTCATTTCAGTAATACCAAGTTAACCACACACTTACCGCATTATTGGTCCCTTGAGACCTTGTATACATCTCAGGCTCTCCTGGCCATGGTTTGCTTTCAGAAATGTATCCACCAGAAGTATACAGTGCATACTTTTCATCTAGTTAAGTGTACTTTTTACAGCACACTCCACAGCAAATTAGTTTGTGTGTCCACCGGTAACATGAGCTGCCATTATTCTGACTCTTGCTCTCTCATTTGAAACCAGTTATTGCTCTCTCCTGGTCTTTCTTCCTGTGGATGATGAACCGGAGGCCACATTTCCCTCCTTTTCTTCCTCCTCCTCATTCATTTTTGAGGTGTCAAAATCAGTCCCCAGACTGATCCTCAGAACACCCCATTTGTTGTGCGCTTGCCTGAAACGTTACCATCCACAATAGTTGCTTCTTTTTTTCTTTTCTTCACATCAGTTCAGCATTCACCTATAGCAACCTTTACCCTTCCCAGTGTTGCTTGACCTTCAGCATCCTCCTTTGTGTTGCTCCATACTGAAGTTCTCCTCAAAGTGCTTGTAAATAGCGCATATGGCTTTTTCCCCCCGATGTGTCTGGTGTTTCTGCTGCACTGATAAAGTCATGCCCCGTATTTTGAATTTCTCTGACTCTGAAAATGGGGAGAAAAATTATAACAATATACTTGTGTCTGGAAACTAACCAGAAGGTAACAAATTCACTGCGAAGTTTATTTTTGTTTCTGTTCTCACAGCTTTGAAATAATTTCTCTTTGTATCTTTCACAAACATTATATTTTACTAAGCCATGTCCTTCAGACAAAATGAGTCTATCCACACCATGTGGAAGTCTCTTTGAACATATTAGTCTCACACTTAATGATGAAAAAATGGCTTAAATCAGAGACTTGAACACTAATAAAGATCTGTTGTACTTTCTGCATGAGCAGTTCAACATCTTTGGTGTATGCTTATGCATGTGTACAAGTCCTTTGGGTCCCAGAGTCTTAAATAGCTTAGTGTGAAACTGATATTCTGCTTTTCAGTAGCTTTGAGTCCTAATAAGACTCTGCAGCAATACATGCTTAGCAGGAAATGTTTGCTCCACCGGGGTGAGATTTTGTGATTTTTTTAAGATAGTCAGTTTTCTATTGGTAGCTCATTTTTTTTTCAAGAACTCTGCTCATTAAAGACATATTTGTATAATTAAACGCATGCTCACAGAGGCTTTGTGCCAGTCTGTTTGGGTGGTTTGTTTTGGCAACACAAGCAGCTCTAAGCACAGGGGTGAAGTTCTGCTGAGAAAATGCAGTGGAAGATTCACTGGTGGTCCAGGTTAACAGTGGGCTTTAGGATGGGAGTGGAGTATGGAAGGGAATTACTCCCTCCAGTGCCCTGTCATCAAATTTTGCTCGTTTTGGTGTTAATTCTGTAGGCCAAAAGCACTTTTTAAATGAATTCTGTCTTTGTAAAAATACAAGCATGTAATCTACTGCCAGCAGAAACCTATGGACTGGGAATAATTGTGGTTTTTAGAAGGGATCTCACAGGAAACTTAGAAATCATGGTTTTATTTAATTCCGTGCACCACAAGATTGGAGTTGAGGGAACAAAGAATTAACTCTATGGTCAGAGAGGCAGATGTTAGGATCATGCCTTAAAAATCAAACCAGCACAATTAGCAGTTTTATCTGTCTGAGAGATCTGTAGTCACTCCAGAGAAAAGTCTGTTCTTCCTTGAGAGAAGTTGTACCAAAAAAGCACGTATGCTATGGCAATGAAACCAGAAGAACTTGCCTTTACAAAGAGGACTTGAAAATAGGTGCAACTCTGAGCTCAGCCATTACATGAGGGTTTTTTAACTTTTTTCCTTTTATTGTGTTTGCAGAGATGCCTAATTGCTATCTGTGCAAAGGCAGAGTTCATTGTAACAAGGCACAGAAATGGCAGCTTTGAATAATGAATTTATTTTTGCTTGGACTCTTCTCCCAGGCAGTTTGTGTCTAGATTCTCCCAGTGAGGTTTGCCTGTGTGAATAAGGATGGTGATTGTCACCAGATATTGTGCTACCTTGAGGTCATAGGAGTTGCACAACCACACCTGAAAGATGGGTTTGCCCGCTCATTTGACAGTACTGTGCTGATTTTATATGTCTTGAACAAAGTCCTAGAGGAACCACATCCCCTGCTATACCTCCTGACATCCCTTATATCTCCATGGTTCCATTTGAATACAGACCCACAGAAAGGTTACTACAAGACAGTAACGTAACTACCTCCTCCTCTGTGTAGTACATGCCCTCATCCTGCAATCAGCATCACAAAATTCAAAACAGCAAATCTTTCTGAAAGGGGAATGTGTTACCACATGTATATGGTGGTGTGTATACAGTTACCATAGAGCAGCTGAAGTTTGGTGACTTATTTGCGCATCAAAGCCCGAAGTATATGAGCAAGAGGCTTACCACCAGTCTGTTGTTTTGCAGGGAATGAACTACCTGGAGGAACGTCGCCTGGTGCACCGTGACCTTGCTGCCAGGAATGTCCTTGTTAAGACTCCACAACATGTGAAAATCACAGACTTTGGGCTGGCAAAGCTGCTTGGGGCTGATGAGAAGGAGTATCACGCAGAGGGAGGCAAGGTACAAGGCACTAGAGGATGAACCATGGCGTGTTTATCGGTGTGTTCGTGTGTTCATGCATGAGTCTTCATGTTAAAAATAGGAAAAAAGAAGTGGGCTTTTCAGAAGACTCAGCTGCAATCTCAGCTTGCTGCCTTTGAAGCCTGTGGAAGTCTGCTGAGCACAGCCAGAGCAGCGTCAGGCCAGTGTGACTGCAGTAGGAGCAGAGGTTGCAGAGCAGCAAGGGCTTTTGAAATTCCCACCCTGAATGTCTGGAAAAAAACAAGGTTATTTAAAAAACAATAAAAATGAAAGCATGTCTGAATTCATCACAGAGCCAACACCAATAAAACAGTGCAGTCTGTGAAGAGAAAGGGAATGCTGTATGTTTATAGCAGAAGAAAGACCTGTCAGGCTTGGTTCAACATGCCTTTATGTTGTACTACATGCTGATGAAGGGAATGTGTCCTGCTGAGAAATTAACAAGAATCTGCTTGCAAATATTGCAGCAACCATAAATGGAAATCAGATGAGCATAAATCAGTCTGTGTCATACTGTCTGAGATTGGATTTCTATTCTGTTACAACAGGAGAAAGTTAAAAAATTAGTAATTTAACTATTAAAAATATGGTAAAACTAACTTGTAAGAGATATTTATAATAGCCTCAAAAATTTCACAAGTTTCCAGGTTTAGCATAGTAAATTAAAACAGTAACAAGGGACTCAGAACTTGCCTGCTTTCCACTCAAATAATTGTGTTGTTTCACTGTGTTTTTTGACCCCCTTCTACAACCAAATCATTGACTTAAACACCACCTGGTGGTAAAGGTTGCTGATAAAATTTGGTTCAGCATCTTACGGCTAATTTGTGGATCTTCCTAGGTTCCTATTAAATGGATGGCATTGGAGTCAATTTTACACCGAATTTATACTCATCAAAGTGATGTCTGGAGTTATGGTGAGTCTGAAAATATAGTTATAGTTTTTGTAGATGTGTTGGAACAATTGCAATGTCATTGAAAAGAGTTCTTTATTCTTCCTATTATCTGAAGATTGAGAGATTAAACCTAAATAATGGGCCAAAATCACCTATTCACTAAGTAAAATTCCCACAGAACTGAGCAGTGGTGAGATGTAAGAAGTTTTGCAGAGTATGCTTCCACATGGTGAGCCCTTCCCTGACAGGAGCTACACGTGGGAGACTGCACTCCTCCAAACGGTGAACTGCTGAAGACCAAAAATCAAACAGTGTAATGAGAGGGAGGACATAAAACCATTGGCCACACTGCCAGTCAGCATCAGTCAGTGTAACTCCACTTTCTCCTCTGGCACTATCTGAGGTGATGATATAACCTTATTTTGTCACGGTGGCCTAAAATGATTCAGAGTAGTTGCAAAAAGGCAAGGAGTATGATGTGCTCTCTGGGTACTGAGAGGACAACAAGGAAAGAAAAGCAACTGAAATAATTCATTTTATACTTTGTACAAGAGATAAAAGAGCTGAAAGGAAAATTTTCAGAGCAACTTGTTGCAAAATTTCCACTCCATGGTGTCATACTCCTGGAAGAAGTACAAATGTCAGACGCTGTATCCATTTAGAAAAAGTACAGTCTCTGGTTCCCTTAATCCATTTATGTATCTTGGCATCCGAAGTTTTATTTTGTATCCTAAGCTACTGGACAATCACAATAGCTACATCACAGAGTATGTCATCAGCAAACAACACTGAGGCAGATGGTTTACACATCTTTCAACAACTGCTCTTGCTGGTCTCCAAAGAGACTGTTTTAAACAAAAAGACAACTTCCATTTTTCAGTACCCTTTCTAAGCTGAGTCAGGAGTCTGTAACCTATATTTCCTTTCTTTCCTGCGGGGCTGGAAAGTCTGTGAGATGTTCAACACTGAGACACTAGTTGCAATTAAAAAGAAATAAAGGAAGGCAGGATGATTTCAAACTGTTTTATTAATGTGTATGTCTTTAATATCATGGCAAAAAGTGCTTTGCCTGGATGAGGATCTGTCAGTGTTTTTCTCTCAATTGACAAACACATCCAGGCAAGCCTCTCGGCTTCCTCCAAATTTCAGTCACTTTCTTCTCCTTTCCCTGCAGGTGTGACAGTTTGGGAGTTGATGACATTTGGGTCCAAGCCTTACGATGGGATCCCTGCAAGTGAAATCTCCTCTGTCTTGGAGAAGGGCGAGCGTCTGCCTCAGCCACCCATTTGTACCATTGATGTGTACATGATCATGGTCAAATGTGAGTTCAGTGGATTTGTGGGTGCTTTCCTAAGCCCAATAAGTGGCACAGTTGTCTTCATTATGTAGGCATTTCTGTATGTTGTATTCTTGGTGATGGCATGGAAATTAGGTTACATGAAAAGAGCAGTGACAGGGTGCATTCCTGCACCTCATGCCTTAGGTAGGAGTACAGGGCACGATTTCGTTAATTGCTAATTCAGCCAACTAATGGTTTTTCACCATTCACACTGCTGGCTGATGTTGTCAATTATTTTAAGATGCCAGGCAGTATAAATCAGTATAACATTGTCCATGTGACCTGATACTCTGGTTTTAAACACCTAGAAAATAAAACTAACAATGACTTCTCCAGGCTCAGCCTTAGTTCAGTAATATGCTGTCAGGTAGGGCACACTGAAGGGCTTCTAAATCTCAAACCCCTTTTTCATCTATCAGTTGCTAAAATGTCAGATTGTAACCTTGCTTCCTAAGCCAAGATTAGGCTGCATCCCTGCCAGTAGAGTTTGTGAGGATGCTGAGAGGCAGCCCACCAGGTGGCATTTAAGATCTTTTCACTGGAACAGACTGTAGCTTTTGCTGAAATAAAAGCTGTGCTACAACATCGACCCTGTAGTATAGCACTTTGGATAGGCCTGGAGAGCCTGTGCATTGCTGTGCTGGGAAAGGCACTTTGCAAGGAGAGTCTGATCCTGTGCTCACTGTGGTGAGAAGGAACCACATCCAGACATGTCCATCTGCATCCATCAGCAGTGCTCAGACCCATAAGCATTCTCCTGGAAGTCCCTCCTCAGCAATGCTGAGCCCTGGTGACACCTGAGCCCTACCAGATTTTGGCAATCCTGTCCCAGATCTTCAAAAGCTCTGCACAACAGTGTGTCTCCAAATGCTGAGATTTTGAGTCCTGGCAGCTCCATTTCACTGCCCTTCTTTAAAGCCAGGCTAGAGCTAGAAAGCAGGCGTTTTTCCAGGCACTCAGTCGGGTACCTCTTGCTTATAAAACACTACCAATGGAGTGTCACTACTCTCTTTTATACCAGTGCACTAAATTTAAAAGCAAGAGCATGCGAATGTGGGGTTTGAGCCTTCCTTGTCCCACAGGACTCAGTGGCACATTTTTCACTGCTCTGATCAGACCTTGTGTACAGGTTGCAGTGCAGACACTGCTGAAGCCATGCCCTCTTGTCTAAAAGAATTTGGGATTCCCATTCATCTCCTTTTATAAACAGAGAATATAAACTGAAAAGTTGGAAGTTATTACACACAATTTCTTAAGCTATATTTAAACACATGCAATTAAAAGATAAATTCAGAAGCAGTAGATGCTGCTTCTGCAAGAGCAGCATACTTCCAAAAGGTCCACTTTCTCCTAAAGTGAGAAGAATTTCCTTAATTGGTAAGAACTGCATTGGAAGAATTTAGCACACATAGTATCTTCAATGTGACAAAAAAGCCACTGGCACTGATGAGATTTTGTCCAGTGCAGATTTCAGATGGCGTATTGTCACTTTGCTCCTCCATTGCCTTGGATAAGCTGCTTTTATGAGTTCTCTCAGACATACTAAGATTAAGCTTTCTTCTAATTTCAAACACAAGTGTCTATATATCACCACATCTGTTAGTTGATATCGGAAAGTGTGGATTTTTTAAGTCATCTCACATGTAAAGCCACCAGTATCAAGATTAGAAATCTCTTCCATCATTGATCCACCCTAAACTGTAGTTAAAGTTCACATACTAATTAAATACAACTTAGGTATGGTTAATCTTTCAAAACATTTTGTAGATGTAAATTTTAGAAAATATCTGGTACGGGGTAGAAAATTGCAGGTCTTCTGCAAGGATTTCATGAAGCAGTGCAGTAAGGAATAGGCAAATTATCATATATCTGCAGGATTCTGCTGAAAATACTCTGCTTCTCTTCCTTCAAAATCCAGACTGGCCCCAATTAGCTGTCCTCAGGTCTTGTTCCTTACTATCACGTTGTAGGACCTTCTGTCCAAGCAGAGACAAGCCAGGAAGAGAGTGGACAGGCTTAGGCTGCAGCTTATCTGGCCTTGGGATTTTACTGCCTCCTTCATGCTTCCCAAACTGCCAGGATGTACTTCTTAAAGGCTGACCTTCGCACCAGCTAGCGTCTGGTTAATTAATTTTTTATGGTGATCTCTTACAGGCAGCTGCTTTCTTCTTACCATGTATAGCACTGCTCTTTTAGCTGTTACACTTTATTTCAGACTCTGTGTCTGATTGCCGAAACAATTTCAATTGTGCACTGCTCTCCCTGCTGTCCCTTCAGGCTGGATGATCGACGCAGACAGCCGGCCCAAGTTTCGTGAGCTGATTGCAGAGTTCTCCAAAATGGCTCGTGACCCTCCCCGCTATCTTGTTATACAGGTACTGAACAACATGTCTAATGGGCGTTTAATATCGGGTCCAGAATGATTAATGATGAATAGGAAAATAAATTCCTGGTTTGGACAATTTTTCCACACAAAAGATGCCAGGCCACACAGGCCAATGTTCCCATGCTTTGCTTCCTTCCGAGGCGGAATGATTTATCCTGCCCATACCACTTCTGGGTGCTACAGCAAAATTTTTTTTATGTTGACATTTACTTCAAGCTAAAAGATCCAACACAAATGGCATAGGTATGAGGATGTGAAAGCTGACTGAAATGGCAGAGCTCTGTGTTTTAGAGAATCTGTTGGTCTGTTTATCTCCTTGCCAGTGAAGGATTATTTCCTGTGATGTTTGCTGAAACATGATGTGGAAAGAGAAGCCATTTAGGAAAACAAGAGCAGTTTTAGAATAGATTTTGAACATCCTCTCTGGCACTGATGGTAAGAGGAAACAGCACAGCTGTTTTTGGCAGAATGTGAACTTACATTCAGTAAGTAACAGCATGAGTTGAGAAGGTATACTGCAAATAATTTCTAGCGCATGCTGATAATTTAAGGACAGTTCTTGCCTTCCAGGTCTTAACACATTCAGCTAGAACCACAGACAGAATTTCAAGACCAATATTTTCTTAACACTGGTCCCGTCTATGCCCAATAACTTACTGAAGTTCTGAAAGGCTAACGGAGTTGGAATAGTTTGAATATTACAAAATATTCAAAAGATGTTACAAAAATGCAGATATTTTACAGCAGCATGGACGTCGCAAGTCCAAATTCTATGGATAGTGAGGGCTTGAAGGAATTCAACTTGATGGAATCCTCTCTCACTCTGATTTGTCTCACAGGGAGATGAAAGGATGCATTTGCCCAGCCCTACAGATTCCAAGTTTTATCGCACCCTGATGGAGGAGGAGGACATGGAAGACATTGTGGATGCAGATGAGTATCTCGTCCCACACCAGGGCTTTTTCAACAGCCCATCTACATCTCGGACTCCTCTCCTGAGTTCATTGGTATGAAGCTTTTCCTCTCTGAAAACAAAAAAAAGAAGTAATGAGAGAGTGAACTGTTTCTCATGCTACCTGTATTTTCTCTCTCCTCCTTTTCAAAAGAGCGCTACTAGCAACAATTCTGCTACAACCTGCATTGACAGAAATGGGGTAAGTGGAATGACTCATAAAAAAGGAGTAGCAGCACTGTGTGACCACTTTCCTATTGAACCCCCCCCTCCCTACTTTTATACCTCACTTATGCAAGTCAACTTCTACAAAACAGTCCCTGTAATACTGAATTTCTGCATTTCCAACCTAGCAGGGGCACCCTGTGAGGGAAGACAGCTTTGTCCAGAGGTACAGCTCAGACCCAACAGGTAATTTCTTGGAGGAGAGCATAGATGATGGCTTCCTGCCTGCTCCAGGTAAGTACTTCTCCTATGTTTCCATCCTAGGCTATTCACTCACAAACCTTTTGATCAGTTAAGACTCTTGCATGAATTCAGCTGTCTTCCTTACTCTTTGAGAGAAAGGAAGCAGTCCAAATGTTTCCTACCTTTTGCTTTTACTCAGTAAACAAGAGTGGAAACGCATGCACATATCCTGTTCTTAAACTTTTTCTGGTTGCTTTTGGCCACCTCTCATTTCCACTCCTTCATGAGCCAAGTTCCCCATGTTTACCACGTGTGCCATCTGGTCAGGAAGTTTAGGTGTGTCAGTCTATGTTTAAAGCTTTCTACTACTTCAGAAAATATCATGTCAACATGGATTTCACCCCTTATACCATTTCTGCCATATAAACAGTTTTCTGGTCATGTCACTGCTTTCAGATATTGATACACAGAAGGAAGCTCACAGGTTCCCATTATCTTACAGCACTGGCCATCACAGAGTAAGACAGAAGGCAGAGAGGGTCATGGTTAAGTAGTATCCTCAAAAAAAATTAACCTTCTCTCCCTTCCCACATCTCTTTTGAAAAGACTGACAAGAGACTGCATATGAGTGAGATGTGGAATCTCTGTTACTGTCTGTTCTGTATTTCCCAGGTAGTTGCTTCATCTCTAAACATTTTTTGAGGGATATGGCTTCTGACCGCCAAACTCCCTACTGAAATTTCAGAACAGTGTCAGGGACATAGCTGCTGAAATCAGCACTAGCTATCTTGCAGCCAAGTTTCAAAGCTACTGCTTTGAAACTTGAATTTTGATGGTGAGCTTCAAGGCAGTATGCTTCATGTACCGCTTGGCAGTCATTGCATTTAGCTCTCTTCCACTCTGGATGCAGAGCTGGGAAGTCTGGTGAGATGTTGCATTGAAAAAAGTGTTGCAGATGGATTAAAACGGCAGCTAAAGTGGTACAAATGGTTGCATTAGTCATACCTCAGCACTTCCATTATCTCGTTTGTTTGTTTTTAATTCCAGAGTACGTAAACCAGTTGATGCCCAATAAACCATCTACCGCCATGGTCCAAAATCCAATCTACAACAACATCTCTCTCACAACAAACTCAAAGCTCCCCATGGACTCAAGCTACCAGAATTCCCACAGCACAGCTGTGGACAACCCTGAATATCTCAACACTAACCAGTCCCCACAGGCCAAAACAGTTTTCGAGAGCTCTCCTTACTGGATCCAATCAGGCAATCATCAAATAAATCTGGACAATCCTGACTACCAGCAGGACTTTCTACCAAATGAAACGAAACCTAACGGTCTCTTGAAAGTTCCTGCAGCAGAAAATCCAGAGTACTTGAGGGTAGCAGCACCAAAAAGTGAATACATTGAAGCTTCAGCATGACCACAGAGGATTTCTTCTTGCATTGAGGCAAGCCAGACTGGTGAATCATCTGGCTGCTGCAAGAGCAAAAACTGTTCAGCGCGAATGGCAACCACAATGCATCAATAAGCACACTTCAGCACGCAATCTGAATCTGCAAAGCCAATCTCACAGGACAGTTTGGGTCTTTTCTTGCCCATTTCCATGTATAGCTGAAGCCCATGCCCTGCACTGAGATGTGTGTTGAAATGGAGCGGGACCTTTCTTGTACAGAAAAAAGATGGATGCATTCCTTTCATTTTCAAATGGTAGCATGGTAAGAAGCCACTCTGGGATGAACTTGTGAGCTGTACACTATGTACAGTCAAATTTCTTTCTACAATGTGTATTTTTATAAATGTTTCTAACAGATTTTTTGGATCTTTTACAAGATCAGATGCTTGTACTGCTCATCTGTTAGTTGGTGATCAGATCACCAGCAGAAAGAAAAACAATGTTACTAAATAGTTTTCCAAAGGTCCTGGAACAGAAATAGTTATTCCAAAACACAGGATTTTTACACATTGGCTCCACATACTGCATCTTGGCATGAATAGGAAAAGTGCATCTGGTGGATGTATGGGAGATTCTGTCCATGGCAGGATGAAGCAGATTATTCTGGGGAAAACCAGCACAAGGAGTGAATGGCAAGACACACCACCTACTGACCACTGCTGCTAAAAACTGACAGGAGGAATGCAGCTCACAATAATTTGTAGATTTTTACAGAGCACTCACTCGTCTGTTTTCTGATGGTAAAACACAAGGCGTTTTTCTGATGTATTATGCTATTGTAGAGTTGTCAAAATGCCTCTCTTCTTCAACAAAGCTGTTAAAGATGTTGCCATAACTGAAAAAATAAGTGTCAAATAATGTTTAACAGATTCTAATTAAATGTCAAGGAAATGCAAATGTTTGCAAATTGCAACCTTCATGAGACAGACAGGAAGACTGATACTAAATTAAACTTCAGAAAGGCAGGAAACACAGGTAGCTCTAGCCAAATAGTCTCTTTTAGAGACTCGGAAATCTTTTCGCCTACATTTGGCAAAGAAAATGGTCATGCCCATACTAGTGCTTTCCTCACTTCAAGGCAGAATATGGCCAGTAGCTGTATAATGCCAGGGCAGAGGCTAGGGCTGTACCTTTCCCGGTGGGGTGACCTCTCACACCTCAAAGCAACACAGGAGAGTCAGTGAGCATGGGTTCGGAAGAGTAAGCTAGAATGGTGGAAAAAATTGCCTACCTCTTGTGAAACACAGCTTCTGCTTCTTCAAAATTCCCAGCCCAGGCTTCTGTTGTCAGTGTGGAAGAGGCAGACTAGCCAAGGTTACGACTTTAACATAATATATAAATACTGTGTATACTGATAGCATGTCAGTCACCGGAACCAAAGCAGGTACTCTTTCAAGGGCTCCATGTTACAAAACTTCTCTAGCAAAGATATTTCTTTGTGAAGTAGGAGTGAAATGCCCAAAGTGTGACCTTCCAGCAGCTTGGCAGCAGTGCAATTTTAATCAAACCATCAGTTCAGAAATTAAAGGCGTGTTCATCAATTTTAGAACATTGTTTTTACAGATTTACTGAGGAGTGAAAGAGTGGTCATGTGAAATGACCCTTTTTATAGATAATGCAGTGAAAAAGGCATCGGCAGCTCCAGTGTGTGCTGTAGTTCATCAGCTGCCTTTCATTTTGAGGTAGAAAAGTGTATTTAGTCAAAATCCAAAGGTTTTCCTGGTCTGCTATTTCATAGATTTGTGTCACTGAGACGTGAGTCCCAGCCACAGTGCTATGGGGAATGCAGTGTCTGACTTTGATTATTGCTGGTTTGTGTTTAAAACAATAACCAAAATATAGTTCCCACGTCCAACTAGTGGCAGATTTCTCCTTGCATTCCTGAGAGCACATTTGTTCTGTTGCTCTCAAAAGCAATGTGAATGCACAGGCAGTGCTTTTCTGCCCACCCACCACCCCAAGAGGAATGTATATAAAACCAAAATGTGTCCTAAAAGAAAGCACAGATAATTTTCAGTTCACTAAATCTGTTCTGTCTCCAAGCAGAACACTAGAAAATCATACAGTGTGTGTCCTCCCATAGCAAATTTTCAACACCATTACATGGAAGAATGTATTGATGTTTTAATCTGTCATCCAAAACAAGAAAGCCACTAAGAAGGAGCAATATCTATAACCAGTGTTATGTAGCATTAAAATTGTTCAATATTGGTTAGTTTGCTTGCCCTTCTAAAGCTATTTAGGAGGAATTCAGTAGAGACTTATTACTAGGAACAAGGAAATACATCTAAAAATTATTTTTATATATCTATATATATAAATATATATTTTTTTAATGAGAATACTAGGAAAGAGGATTTAGCTCTTGATAAAAACATACAGGAAGATTCCAGATTTGTGGGATTAGCTGCATTGTGAAATAATTCCACTAAATATGCACCCTTTAAGCCATGATTTGTAAATAGGCAGCGCAGCAACGATTAAAAAGCCAGCAAAATAAAATAAAAAAAAAGGCAGTGCCTCAGGGGGCAGATACAGTGGCACTGGGGTGAATGAGATTGTGCAGCTGCATGGTTGGCATGGGTGCTACACAGGGTAGTGCTTCTGGGTAACATGCATTAGCAAGGTACCCAACAATTGCCACTGAAAAAATAATTAATAAGCAGCTGAAATGCATTCTGTGTTGTTTTTTCTTTCCACTGCAGGTCACTGACCGTATAACAGCAAGTAGCCCCATAGGTGCTGGTAAAGCCAAACTGGGCCAGGCAGCACTTTCACAGGCACCTTGCTGGTGCAGCGTTGTACAAGATGCAGGCTATTGAATGGGACAGAGAAGCTGTGGGCTTACAACTTTTAGGAAACTAAGTATTAGAATTTTATTTTCTGAATACTGGAAAAGATAAAGGCACTGCATCTTGACAGCTTACATACATCAGCATCCAAAAATAACTTGAAAGCGCTGCTGTTGTCTCTCAGGATACGTGGGTATAGAACACTGATTTTAAAACACAGCTAAACAGGGTAATGGAACAGGCCACAGCCACTGGTAAAAGCTAACAGACACTTTATAATCCAGAAAATAAAACCTCAGTTTTCACTGTATTTCTCATGGAAGGCAAAATGACACCACTTACAAGTTACTGTCTCTTAATCATAAAGCAGCAATTAGTGACAAACTATTTGAAATAATAATTTAAGCACTACATGCTTGGATATGAAAATGTAAGTCACGTCAAGAGTCTTCATGTCACTTCGATGTTTTCCAGCAATCTGTGTGCGGTGTTGGTGCACTTTATTTCACTTGGGCCTTGGCTTGTTTTCTTCTGCTGCAAAGGAAATTGGCTTGGGAATTCTCCTACATAATGCATTATAAAATATGCTCCTGGGGTTTACTTGAGTGGAAGGGCAGAGTAGTGCCAGGCTGAGGACACAGACAGCCAGTCCACATCTGAGACAGCTGCCGAGTTTGCAATGAATTGTTCTTGCAGGCACGGGTGGGAATAGCTACACAAATGGCTCTCCCTGCTTCCACCTTGCAGAGAAGTCCTCTATATTTCTAGAGAGACTGTACAAAAAACAGGGCTCAGCCTCTGTGCTTCAGGAGGCTTGAGGGTGTACCTGGGGCTGTGGCAGTGTCTGTGCCCTCATACAGTGTCTGTGGTGTCCTCGGGCTGTCTGGGGGTGCTCCAGGCTGCCAACAAGAAACTTTGCATTTCCAGACAAGCAGTCATTTTTCAGAGTTCCAGCCTCTTCTACTAGTACAACTGCCTCTCCAGATGAGGAGTTAGAAAATGCCAGTTTTTATTTCTGCCCATGCTTCTCTGGGAGAAGTAGTCTGAATCAGGACAAGATATGAAAATGTACCTGTGTCCTCCCTCCTGATGAAAACCACATACTGATGAAGCATCAAACTCTGCATGTAACACTTAGCAAGAATGCTTTGTAATGTTTTATCACCACTGAATCAATTTTCTATATTGGAATCCCATTTTCTAGTGTTCTTTTTGTAAGTTTTTATCTCTTTGTTCCAACATACACGTTTTTAAAGAGACTTTTTAAAAAATAACAGAAAAATAAAGTTTATACAAAAGAAAAATATGACACTTTTAAGAAGCTTTTTTAATAAGCTGCATTAGGACCAAAGACGTAATATCTTGTTTTCTTGCTTTAAAGAAATAGGGTATTGATCACCACTTCCACACTATGTCATTACAAGGAAAAGCTGCTGATCTCCATCCTGCACTGGGACTGGCCAAAGCATCACTGTGCCAGGTGGGCTTCACAGGTCACTGAGGCCTGTCCATAGAAAACCAAACCAAACATCAGAATCAGACATCACTTCAGGGACAGATCTACAACCTCTGCTCAATTTTGATTCATTTTTCATTCAACGCGATAGCTAAACAAGGACACAGTAAAGAAAAAAAGAAACAACTGCATTATATTTTGGCTCAGATTTAGGAAAAAAAAATACAGTGATGAGACATGATTAGATAGCTGCCTTTTATGTGAGTAAGTGCATCAGCAGGCAGGGAGACTTTAAAATGAAAACACTTTTTGTTATGCATTACTTTAATTATGTGAAGAAGTTGAAATCACGACACTTCCATGATAGGTTTCACTTTCTGCCACACATTCTCCCTAGTTGGGCATTGTGTGCATTTGCAGATCACCTGTGTTGCCAAAGCCTAGTGGACTGAAAATCATGGTTCATTCACATCAGCAATAGCTACTGTACATAAAGCAAAATGAGACTGGGAGAGGAGACTGCAGAGACAGCAGGCTGTACTGCAGTTAGAGGAGAAGGAAACCTCAGTAGCATTAGAAAAAAAAAAGTTTCCTGAAGAAAAAGAACTGAGGACCTGGCTAGAGACATGTTAATTGCATCACTGAAGTCAGCAGGCAAAATACCTTCGGCAAGTTTTGGGGCTGGTGTTCCACCACCTTTGCTCTTGTCCTCCTGCATGCTTCAGCTTTGTTGTACATGGGACTGTCTGGATGCAGTCTGGTCTCTCTGTATCTTTCTCCTTAAAATGATGAATTTTCTGATTAATAAGGTGAAAAAAATTAAACACAAAACCACACCTGTGACCTATCAAATTGCTGATTTTTTTTTCTTGTGTAGCTGAACGGTACATCATTTCCAGTTGCTCTGGAATTGAGCCAAACCATACTCCTGACCTCTCGCAATCTAACTGAAAACTGTGGATTTTCAAATAACATCAACGCTATCCTTGTATTTAATGAAAGGGACATGTGAAGTAGTTGTGTACAGTGATAGGAGGGTTGGCTTACATACCTAAGTTTCTTTTTAATCCTACATTCCTAATTCTGTTCCCCTTGCAATTAATGGGATGTTAAACTTGATTTCAATGAGAGTATAAAACAAGGCTAATGTTGAGTGATTCTGATAACCAGAGATCCTATGGATCTATTGCCCATTTTAGGCTGCTTGGTATTGATGCAATCAATTGAATATAAGGAATAATGTCTTTGTTTTAATGAACTATCAAGCAATATATCCATAGATACAGGTGGTACCCTTGCATTGTAAAGTTACTCAACTATGAAAGCACTATTTGTACAATAAGAAACTCTTGACTTTTATATGGTTTAATGGTTTATACTATTGATCAAAGATTGTTTGTATATTGAGTGAGAAAAATGAGGTGTATATTATTCTTTTTATTTGTTTTTAATTTGTTGAGAACTTTTGTTGTGATATACTGTTGTACTTGGGGGGAAGCAAAATCAGTGGCTAGCTTGCAGCGTCTGTAGCCAGAGAAGAAATCACATTAGGGATTTTTTTTGGTCGGCTTAGATTTTTGTAAGAGCGGTCACCTAAGGGATTTGTCCAGTGCTTAGTGAAGCTAATAACAGAACCTCTCCTCTCTTCAATAATCTTGGGCTCTCTCTATTGATAGTGCAGCAGTTCATAATGTGAGAAAAAATCCAGCTAACAGTTGCGACCATTGGAAGTGTAATATAAAAGGGACGGTGCTGCTTATCAGGGCGTTAAGAAAAGCTGCTCTTTCAAAATACACGGCAGGTTCTCACTTCTGTTTCATGGCAGCAAAAGCAGAAGAATAGTCAAAGAATCCCTCAGATTCTCATCCTTGTGGCGTTTGGCATACAAGCTATACTTACTAATGAACATCTCTGAATTTCATAATCATGAGTTATGCAACAGCAACACAGCACAACTCCATGGAAAGGAAAGTCAAAAGTTTCAATTAGAGTCACACACATGAAAAATATTATTGTACTACTCTAGCAAAAAGGATAAATTCTGTTATCAAAGCAACTGAAATAAAGCCTCAAGGTTCCCCAAGTATAAGTATTTAATTATCCAAGTGGTGGAACACACAGCAGACAAAGATAAAAAGAACTGCGAGATCTGTGATATAATGGAGCAAAATACATTGGGTTTACAGTATAGTAGAGAGGATCTAGAATTGACAGTACACACTCAGCCTGGATAAGTCCCTGGTATCATCACTAGTGAACTAAATCATTATTTCTCTCTAGAGATTAATTTTGTACAGAGGGGAAAAGAAAAAAGAAAAAAGAAAAAACAAAAAACAAAAAGAACCACTACAGCACCTTTCTCATTTTCATCTTTCCATCCAGACCTTTCCAACACATAGGCTGCATGTTTTACCAGCTCAACTTACTTTATTCAGAACTTATGTAGTCTTAATATTACTGGTTCTCAGAAATGTCTAATGTGTATTAATGCATGATATTTTTATTTTAATAAAAGTAATTAAATAAATCTGCTGCTTGGAAGCATGTTTTTTTGTTGTTTTTTTTTTTCTTTTTCAGTGCTAAATTAAGATTCTGCATAAATTAGTATTACTATTTTTAACTTGAAAAGGAACTGAGATATATGTCCATTCACCTCCACTGTGAAGATTCAAGTCTTCTTCATTGGGCAGGAATACTCTTCTCTGTATTTCACAGACAGAAAAACAAAGGCACAGCATTATCCAAAGAAGTGGAGACACTGGTGGGTAAAAATCCCCCCGCTGAAGCACTAGAACAGAGGAAATTAAAAATCAAGAATGAGGTGAGTATAGAAATGTACGAATGTTTGGGAAGAATAAACATTTAGAAATGTCACTGATCTCAGTTCAAAAGCCTGAAGCATAAAAAGTGACAAAAGGTGCAAAAGGATAGGACAGCCAAAGAAACACAGTTGTTGTGTTTCCTTACTTATTCCCTAATTATTAGTATTCTCTAATTTCCTTATCTCCCTTAAGGTAAGATACAGAAAACTGCTATCTAAGGAGAGGAAGGCAAGTCTCTGCCACGTTCTTCCGTCATTATTCTCATCAGCACTGATCAAACATCATCTTTCACTATTCCCAAATTCAAGCAAGGAAAGAGCAAAGTGAGCCTTTAGGGATCTCATCCAAACCTGCAACAACTACACCAAATCCTGTAAGAAATTTCCAGGACAGCCAGTAAGAGCCATGGCTACAGTCAGAGTCTCTACTGCAATGCCTATGACAGACTCACATGCTGTGAAGATGGCAGAGCTCATCCAAGGCCACATCCTGCCCAGGGCTGAGTGGTTGGGCTCCCTGTTAGCCACATTGCTCACACCAGGAGCTTACCATTGCAGAGTGTTTTTCCATGCGGCACCAAAGCAGGCACTTACTAATCCATCAGCACAGCTCCTCTGAAGTCACACAGCACATGTTGGTGCCCACCTGAGGTAGACTCGTGGCAGATCCCCAGGTGTCTGGGCCAGCAGACACCAAGGGATGTGTCCTGCACAGGATGTTTGTGAGGTGGACAAATTCAAAACAGAGGACATTACTGCTCATATTTGAAAGAGGAACTGGAGTTAGAGGTCGGGTGGTGCTTTAAATTGTTGGGAACTGAAATCTCTCTAATACCTACCATACTTGAGGTGTTCCACATCAGAGCTTTTATTTCAGAAAGCCTTTTGCTTTAAAACCTCTTTTCTTTCTGAAGAGAGAAGTATCATCTAATGCATACATTAACCCCAGGGACCACTGTCCTGTGAAACTGAACCAGCTCACAAATAGCAGTGTTTGTCTTTGTATCCAGTACTGTATGGGCTGATTTACACTTTTCAGTTCTTTCTCATTTCTTCCTTTTGGGTATAGATGTATGGATTTGTATGGGAACTGTTGAGTCATGGCCGAACCACTGATTGAGAACCAGGGAAAAGGACCTGGTCAGCCCTGGGAGCACAGGTGAGGGCAACACAGCTGAGTGATGGGAAGGGGTGGAGCCTGGCTGCACCTCTCTTAGACTGCATTTAAGGGCTGACTGCTTCAGGGAAGGATCTCTGGTTGGAGATCTGTCCTTTGTGAAGATTTTCCTGTGAGCCTAGATCTTTGGAGACTGGTGAGCATTCTTCCTTTGTAGTAACACTCCATCTGATCTTGTTCCTTTGCTGTTATACTCCTCTAACTCCTCTATCATCATTCCTCTCTGTGAATCTTTCCAATTGTAACAGGATTACATTAGACTTCAGTGGCTCCTGTCCTTCTCAGGTGTGAGCTATGATGACAGTGGAGATGGCTGTTCTTGTCTTACAAACAGCTTTCATTTAGCTGTGTTTCTACTGGCACTCTTAACCAGTCAATATACAGTTAATAGAGATCGTAGCTGACGGTATCACTTTCTGCCTAATTGCTAAATCATCAAAAGCAGATAACTCATGTGTTCTGTGGTGGTGGATAATAAGCACAACCACCTCCGCTGCTGCCTGCGAAGAGCAAGCTGCGCTAGGGCCGGCTGCTTCGGGTCAGAAATGCCAGAGGGGCAGCTCTTGTAGGGGTGCCAAGTCCTCCAGGCCCCGATCCGCTGTTCTGTGCGGACAGCCCGGTGGGGAGAGGTGCAAAGAGCACAAACAGCCATCGAGGCTGGCAAAGCGCAGCCAAGCCTGCAAAGCCTGCCGGGCTCCTGTTGTTGGAAGGTGCGGAAGAAAAGCTAGCAGTGCCCTCTTCTGGAAGAGATTAAAAAGTGAGCAAATACATAGCTTTAAAATAGGCTTCCAGCAAGCAGAGCAGAAAAAAAATAGCTCAAACAAGCAATTTACTTTCCAGCCTATTTGGAGTACAGGTTCATGCTACATTTAATCCAGTGTAAGTACGGGCTGTTGCTGCAAAGGATCGCTGCGCTGATCCAATGGGTAATTAATCCTTCTCTCTGATGGTGTAGTTTAAGCAGATCTACAATGTGATTGCATGCACGAGAGATCTGAGGTCTGATGCGGCAGTGTGTACGCCAAGGACATGACCGGACCGTGTGACAAACGTGTATGTCCTGCCCTCAGGAGCTCCTGCACATATTCCTGTGAAGCACGCCACTTCTGTAACACTCAGTTATTTGTTTTCTTCGAGTCGTGCAGATAATGCTGTGAGTTGAAATAATGCAGATAGGCTGTGTGAGCACAAAGGGAATTAAGTTCGTTCTTGCTTTATGATTTTTATTTACTCTGCTGGTAGGAAGCAGGCTTTGTCCAAGCTTTTCTTTATCATATGAAGAGTTTCCAACATACACACAACCTTTTGCAGAGTAAATAAGAATATATTCAGTGAGTGTCAGCTTTAGAAAAGTTGTGGTCTTGTGGAACACGAACAAAAAAAAAAAATGTTATGTACATTTAAAAAATGGTTGTATGGGCTTCTATCTTGCTAACACAGAATTATTTGTTACTTGATTCTGGTTAGAATGCAATAGAGATTTGCCTAAGAAATCTGGATGCTGTACTCAGGATGCCAGAGTAGTTACCTCACAGAGTTATCTCTAGATCTGTGACTGGGCACGGGCCCGAAGAGAGGGGAAAAAAAACAAAGTAGTGAAGAAGGAAAAGAGAAGCGTTAACCATTTACTCCTATCCGGCCCGGCCCGGCCCCGGGGCTTCTGAGTGACTCGCGGGCCGGCGCCTCGGGAGAGCCGGGAAATTGGGGGGTAGGGGAAGGGTAGGGAGACGGTAGGTTTTTTTTTTCTTTTTTTTTTTTAAAAAAAAAAAAAAAAAAGGCAACGATCTGAGGAGGAATGGTAATTTACTGAAGTAGACTGCAGGAGAACTTTTCTCCTTAGCTTTTCTCCATAGCGAGAGGGAGACGCGCTGAAGCCCTGCAGGCAGCTCCGTCTTTCCTTTCGTCCTCTGGGGAATCGCCGCTCCTCCCCTGCCCTCTGAGAACCAAAATGCCCAAAAAAGGCAGTGCACAGAACCGGAACATTAACTCTTTAACTGCTTTACGTGATGTTAATCATGTGGGATATCGACAACAAAAATCACAAATCACAAAACCATGATAAGTTATAAGGAAGTGAGGTCTGCATTTGTCTCAGATGTGTGAAGACAATAAACCTAATTCCCATCACACATCAGCTCAGGAGGCAAGCAAAAACTACGGAATGCCTTTGTGCTGAAATTGACTTATTTGGAAACTTTTATATTTGCAGAAGGCAACAGGCATGTCTCTGCAACGTGTTAGACAAGGGATAAATAGCATCATGAGAGGCTGTTCATCTGTGTTCCTCCTGAATGTTGCACTGCTTTCTCCCCAGTTTTATATCTCTTGTGCATTGCAAAACCATGCCAATTAACAATTTTTTGCGGAGCAAGTGTGCTGATACTCTTGCTCAGGATGTCTTCTTGTGGTACTGGGGCATTGACCCATCATAGGCAGTGGCAAGGTCAGGCAATAGGCATTTGAAATCAGTACAAAAATACAGGCAGACAGCAAGAAATTCTTGAGAGGACAGTGATCTATGTGTAATTAGATAGTGGAGGTAACACTGATCCCGAATTCATGTTTGTAAGCATCCTTGTCAGTTTACTAATTACATAGGCTTTTCTGCTGCTTCCTTTCAATAGGAGATGTTTTAGGCTAATAGGGCTCTTCTCCCAAGGTAACAGGGGTCACTGGGAAGCTTAACATCGTTAGTAAGCAAGAGATGAGCCCATTGGGATACTGGCAGCTCAGAGGATTTGCACCAAGATGGTTTTTGAGGAAGCCAATGGCAAGAAACTGGAAAGTAGGAATGGTACATCAAGACAACTGGAAGTGATCCTGCAGAGATGATGCCGGCTGTTGATAGTGTGCAACAAAAACTGGGCTTCACTACATCTCTGGAAGATTAGTAAACACATTACACTAAGTGTATGGGAACTGCTGAGTCACGGCCTGAACCTCTGATTAATCACCTGAGTTGAGCCTTGAGTCAGCCAGAGGAGCACAGGTGAAGGCAATTCACCTGTGCTGCCGGAAGGGGTGGAGCCAGGCTCCATCCCTCCTGGACCTATTTAAGAGCTGGCTAGCAGAGGGGAAGGATCTCTTCTGGAGATCCCCTCTTTTGGTATCTTCTGGTGAGCTCAACCCAAGGGTAAGCTCTTCCATTTATTCTCTTTTGTGATCGTTGTCTGCTTTGCTTTACTCTCTTGATTATATTGCAATTATAACATCTTGGTTATACAAATTATAACATCTTGGTTATACAAATTATAACATCTTGGTTATACATTATAACATCTTGGTTATACACTAAGGTAGGAAACTGAGATAAAGAAATACCATCCGGGCTGGTGTGGGATGCCTGAAGGGAGGGAATTTTAATAACACTGATGGAAACTAGAGGGCAAGCCTGTCTTCAGCCACCCTTGGTGATTTTGATGGTTTAATTGCATTCACCAAGCAGAAGTTACTCTCTGTGGCTCGGGCTGTTTCAGCTCTTCAGGGAATACAAAGCAATGGGATCCAGCTAAAGCTCACATTCACTGAACTGGCAGTGCCTTTTATCAGTTTATGACCTTATGACTTTTTCTTTGTTATGTTAACTATAATTTTTATCTTGAAATGTGTAATAAGAACACGTTTCACA
This sequence comes from Centrocercus urophasianus, assembly GCF_019232065.1. Taxonomy (NCBI): domain Eukaryota; kingdom Metazoa; phylum Chordata; class Aves; order Galliformes; family Phasianidae; genus Centrocercus; species Centrocercus urophasianus. The sequence goes on from NW_024885022.1 coordinate 329,001, forward strand.
CGTGTAATAAGAACTTACTCTTCATATTGAAGACAAATATATAGACAGTGACTGCTTTACCACAGATGGTGAGAAATTAGGACTGAATAAATTTGTAGTCATAATTTATAATATAATCTTAAGAAAAAGAGGGGAAATTACACAATTTATATGGTACAAATGCCTTACTTCCAATGTTGTATTACTGTACAATAAAAATTTTAGTACAGGTTGGGGCGAAAAGCTGTGGATTTGTTTTTCACTGGGGAAATTCATTGTGTTCTTCATCTTGAGGTAGTTTGTACCATTACAAAATTCTCATTTTTGTGTGTTCTTCCACTTCAATACAAAGTGTCTTAGGAATGCTACGTTTTTCTGTCTTACTACTCTGGGTATTTTTTTATGAGTTTAATGAAGAGAACAGCTAGTTTCTTAAAACAGCAGAAAGATTTGAAAATATTACTTGATTCATGCTGTTACTGCAGAGCTCTTGTGTTCAAACAAACAAAAGATGCTCTAATGCGGGTTGCTTAGTACTTGGCTCTTTACCCTAAATATTGTAGTTTTGTATGGGATTTCATGAAAAGAACGTTTAACTTGCCAATGGCAAAGTTGCTGTCATATCTTTTCTGTCTCATATTACAGCCTACCCTATCATGCTCAGCAGAACAGAATCACAGAGTAGTTGAGGTTGGAAGGACCTCTGATTGTCATGTGGGGCATCTAGAGCAGGCTGCCCAGAACATCGGTGTGATTTTGGCTGTAGGGTTACTCGCACAGATCTTTTTCAATAGACTCAATTCCCTAGGTTTCAAAGCTATGTTCCTTGTAGTCAAGGGGAAACTGGTGGATTTTTAACATTGCAAACAGGAAGATTTTACCATTTGATCCGTAGTGGTGGTTGCTGGTGGTGTGCAACATGGCACTTGAGCTCAGCTTCTTCCTGAATCTCCAGGCACCCTAGCAGCACAAGTTCATCACAGAGGCATTAGCATAGCAAAAGGCAGATAGTGCGCTCACAAAGTGGAGATGGTAACCTTGTCTCTGGAAACCTGGCAGCAAACTGGACTCGCAGCAAACCACTTCAATGCACCATGCAAAAAAAAAAAAAAAAAGCCATCAAAACCCTTGCTTTCATAATAATCAACACATTTAGCATTAAAAAAAAAAAAAAAAAAAGCTTTTCATCTTCAAAGTCTTTTACAAATATTCACTAATTAACCTTCCATGTCTCAGTATTAAAGATATCATGGGAAGGGCCTCAGGGAAAACGTTAGTGAAGTTTCTAAACATCCCTTTAAGATGTCAATTGAAGCACAGATTTTTTTTTTTTTTTTAAATCACTGCTGAATGCAAAGCACTTCTATAAATACTTCAAATAGCATTAATAATGCTGTTGGAATCTGCCTGTGTACACAATCTGTGTAAGAACTTACAAATCATTTATATTACTCTTAAGTCTTTAAAACATGACTAATGGCACATCTGCCTTCTCTGCAGAGCAAATTTCTCTGCAAAGACATGCATAGGTGTTTAACTTCTTAAAGTAGTTCCACAGAAGCTCTATGAAGCTGTTCCTGGTGCAATATAAGCACGCAATACTTGCAGGAGCAAGGCTGTAATGAGCTCGCAGTTGCTTGTTTGTTTTTTGCTGGCTATCCCTTTTTTTCCTCAAAGGACACAGTGATGGGGAGGCAAGTATGTGGTTCATCTGGAGGTCCAAGCTAGCATCTGCTCCAAGTCTCACTGCAGCAGGTGTTGCTGCCGGCTACTGACAAGAGCATCAATCACTTGTCTATGTTATAAAAGCTCAGTTTAACTCATTTGCTGGTTATGGTAATTCACAAGGTAAAACTTTAGTAAAATCAATGGCAGTTTTGCATATATTTCCTCTTAGGCCTGCAGATGTCAAAAACGCTGTATAGAATGATGTGAACGCCTTGTGTAATTTCAGGGAGAGGAACAGATTTCCAAGTACATAGGTCTCTTCTAAAATGGGGTTTCACATAACCAGATCACTTATGACCCAATTCTTGGAAGTATGAACGTGCTTAGAAATGTAGGCAGTTTTTTAGCAGGAGTTACCATCTGACTCTTTTCCTTTTTCCTCCTTCACACCCTCAGTCTACTTGCTATTTGGCCCATATTCATCTTACAGAACCTTGAATGCTCTTTCCAGCTTTCCTTCACTTCCGCAAGCCACCAGTGGACTCTTCAGCTTCATGTCCCTTAACTCTGCTCTCAGCCCCATGCCCTCTTTACAGCGATGAGCAGTACGATGTATTTTTGGCAAGCAAGGTCTGACACAGTTACAAGGAGTATGCACCCTGCTGTGGAGGAGGATCTCATAACCAAAGCCTGCACCTGTCTATCCTGTCAGTCACTTGTTTTGTTATGCTGATGCTACAGTGTCCCCTCAGGGCTGTTTTGTTTGAAATAATTTTTTTTTTTTTTTTGAAAGCTGGTAGCTTACTTAATGTAGCACTCTGCAGCCTGATAACTGTGATTTACTCTTCTTTCCAAGGGGATTAATTCTATGTTATGTTATCCTCAGTCTGTTGAAGAGGAATGGTAATTGAAATGAGAGTCAGAGGGGTTGCTTTAGATCAAATTATGCAAGAATTTCCAGGGACTTCAGTTGGCCTCAGTTTTTCTCTTTTCTGCCTGTGCCAATTTCTTCCTGTGTCTACCAAAAATACTTATTTTTGTTGAGAGTTCCAGCAAAACTAGCTCAGCTATTTAGAACAGGGATGTCATGGCAGAGATGAAGGAAAGGCATTTTGTGAGTAAAGATAATATCACGTTTTTAAGAGTCCTGAAAAGCAAAGCCATAAGAATATGCTTTTCTCAGCAACTGTGCTTCTAGATATTTCACGAAATACTGTATTTGATTTTGCAGATTTTTCTCCTATGGTTGGTGAACTGCACAAGCTAGAAATCACTTCCTGTACCCACTGGATGCAACACTCCCTGTGTTGAGAAGTCAGACAGATGCTGTCTGGATAATGAGGAGGTGGTTAGGATTTCATCATTTCATTTCATGATTTTCAGCATTTTATTAAGGTAAGTACAATTCAGAGATGTCCTCCATGAACGCTGCTATGCAAAATCTAAAATCAGGTACTCCTACTGAGAAGCCTTCGGAGAACAAATTCACTCTCAAATCAAACCAAGTGAGACATTACTGCTCATTAGGGCCTGGAGATTTAGGTGCCTTTGTGATGGAGTGACTCCTCTGTGAGACAAAATGAGCCATCAATCAGGGAGCTATGTAGGTTACTCAGGAGGCATTACTTTCAATTTATTTATGATCTTCCCACCACCTAGCACCTGTGAGAAAAGCCAGGCTTCATCTTCCTCCATGCTCCCAGCAGCAGCTGTAGGTGGCACTCAAACCTCTGCTTTCTGTCCTTAATGCTGATTGAAGGCAGCTCCCTTAGCCTGCCAAGGAATGCCAGGTGCCCTGGCCCCTTCCCTCCAGGCCCTGAGCTGAGCCCTCACACCACCTGGCAATGTCTTTGGGGAGACCAAGAGGGGACACAGGAATCTACATGCAGAGTCTGGAGTTCCAAAAAACAAGAACATCTATTGTTTTGGTTATTCTTGTGGGTTTGTTTTTGGTTTTGTGCTTTTTGGTTTTTTTTTTTTTTTTTGGTTTTTTGAATTGTTCATTTTTATTACTTCTAATTGTTTCTTTTCCACTCTTGAAAATAAGTCCTTCATGCTGCTCTTCTGCCTTTTTCCTTTGAGAACTGAAATCTTGCTTCTCCACAGTAACAGCCACTTCTGTCACTTTGACAGCTCCCCACAGCCCCAGGCAGCTCAGGTACAGTGCTGCTCAGCACAGCAGCCCAGCAGATGCCAGTCCCTGCCCTCTCTTATTCCTCTTGCTGCAGAAGAAATGAGAAGTCCTTATGAGGGAAGGGTGGTGGGGACAGGAAGGATGGCTTGTAGGAGGCTTGGCTGCCAAAAGAAGAATACTGAGGAGATGGATGTCCCATGGGAGCCCACAGAGTGGTAGTGGAGTTGGGGTTCTGCTGGCTATTGGTAAACTTACAGGGCAGGAGGTTCAGTGCCAAGATTGAGGTGTGCATTTGAGGGAAGCTGGACAGGATGCTGTGCCCCTGTGATAATAGGGGTGGGGTCTGGGCCTCCTTCAGCACTGCCTGAAAGCGATAGGCTGATGATGGTTCTGCCCTGATGGAGGTAGATCCAATTCCATGGGCTCCTCATTGCTCTTAGGCAGGTCCACCTTCATCAGTTTGAGAGTGTGGAGCTTCTCCATCAGCTGCCTTATCTTGGCAAAAGGGCAATCCATCTGTCTCCTTGGCAGAAAAAGCAGCTTAAAAGTAAAGTTACTGCTGGTCGTCTGTTGCTCAGTGGCTGGAGTTCTGGACACAGGGTCCCCGTTTTGAAGGAAGAGGAGAAAGTACAGGAGAGCCTGAGGACCCCCTTCATGGGAATGGTTCTACTGTGTCATTTATCTTCCTGAAGAGAATAGGTTTCCCTTGGGCCACTGAGACCTTCAGTGGCTCCGGCCACCTCTTTGTTCCATGTGTGTGGTTCCTTTGAGAGGGTAGCGAACATGTCCCAAGAGGTTCAGGGGAGTCTCCTCTATCCCCACTCAGCTGCCTGCAGCTGCAAAGGCATGTGAAGGGCTGAGCAGCAATTAATCAGGTGTCCTGGGAGAGTTGCCGGGCAGATCTGCAGATTCCATAACTGAAGATATGAGGATTAATCCCAGGTAAAAAAGCAGAGCCCTGAGAGATGATAGCCAGTTTGTTCTGCAACCCAAAATAATTTGCTCAGACAGGTGGGTAAAGTCTGCAAGGGTATCTCCAAAGCTGTTCTTGGATACATCTGTATTCCATGTAGCTTAAAAACCCTTCAACCCATAGTTAATGAAAAAATCACACTCTGAGATGAGAAGACATCTCTGAACACTCCTCTGCAAGCCACATGCTTTGTTTGGATACCAATCTAGGCATTATCTTTATGGAATTTTAGAATATTATTTTTGCTGTTTTAAAAATTCTTCTAATGCCATGATTTAGTTGAATTTAAAAACAGGCTGCTTTGTGTGCAGGACTACTCTTGAATCACATTTCAGGTGATGTCCTTGAAGGCTATAGTGGATGTCAGTGATAGAGAAATACAGTGAATTCTGAGTTTTGAGCAAGGAAGGGAAGATAACTTTTGTATGAAAGTGAAAATAGAAGGGACTGAGATATACATAGGTTGCTCCAAATGTAATTTATTTCCTATTTATTTCCATGGAAACTACAACACATAAAGAGCATCAGGACACTATTTGGTATAGCAAACTGTTGGCTACAAAACACTCTTTCAGTATAGTCCGCACCATTAGCTATGCATTTTTTGCCAGCAATGAACAAGACTCCACATGCCACACTCATAAATCTCTGCACTAATAGAAGTGACCTGCTGTTTTACAGATGTAACAATGACATAATTGCTACAAAAATACTGTCTGCCCAATCCAGCTTTCACTGTGCTGATATCCACTGTTTGGTCTCCATAAATGTTCAGCAAGCATCAGTGGATGTCCATGGGTGCATTTTTTCCTACCTGGGGGGATTCAATTACATCCCTTCAATTCACACATACTCCCATGTCAGGTGCCATTCTGTCAGACTGCCCCTCTGCTGCCGTCTGTTGCATGGCAGCAAAATGTAACAGTATTGGCAGAAAGCTTCAGCCTCTACTACCAACATCTGCCTCTCACATCCTGGCCCAAGGTAATAAAGTAGATGTTATTTTCAGAGCAGCCCTCTTATTTTTGTTCAAGTTTGGCTGTTTCACAGTAGTAGATCCCTAATTATGTTACTGCTCAAATCCTTCAAGATTGACAAGACACAAGTATGGTGTTTCATAAATGCCTAATGTGAGAAGTACCACTGTGGGAGTAATTCATGGTTTATTATTTGACAGATCTCCATATTGCTAGATTGCATTCAACTTTTCCACGAGTGCTGCAGAATAAGAAAGAAGGGGAAAAAAGGAGTCTGTCTTCAGCTTTTCAAACCACACTGAGAAGAAGCAGGTATACTAGGAGTAGCTTCTGTGTTTTGTTAGTTTATCAGTAGTGATATAAAATTATTTTATTTCAAAGCCTTCCAAATCCTATCATATGTCCTCATGCTTTCCCAATATGTAGGTCTGTAGCTCCATTGGGACTTTCTAGCCCAGGGTCTTAATTCTACCAAGCATCAAAGACAAAATTTATTGGCTTCAGATACTACCAGTAATTCCTTCAATGCTCTAATTCTTCTATGGTATCCAAACACAAATCATCACCTTCACAGTGGCATTCACAAGATAGTTAATGTGACTGAAAAGCTGAAATGATACAGCAAATAGTGGAGAAAAGATACAAGCAGATGAAATTCAAGAAAAATGAGAATTACTAGGTGGGTTTATTTGCACCTTGCAGAAAAACAAGGTGTCAGTCAATGTGCAGTCCCTGTTTAATACTGTTATTGATTGATCTGTAAAAGGGAGTTGAGTGTACCTTCAGTAAGTTTGCAGATGGCACCAAGCTGGGAGGAAATATTGATCTGTCTGAGGTTAACAAGGCCCTACAGAGGGGTCTGGACAACTTGGATTGATGGGTTGAGGCCAACTCTATGAGATATAGCAAGACCAAGTGCTCAGTCCTGTGCTTTTGTCACAATAACTTTGTGCATGAGGGTAGAGTGGCTGGAAAGCTGCATGGAGGAAAAGGACCTCATTGCTCTCTATGACTACCTGAAGGGAGGTTGTAGTGAGCTGGGGGTCGGCCTCTTCTCTCGTGTAACTGGTGATAAGACGAGAGGAAATGGCTTCAAGCTGCGCCAGGAGAGATTTAGGCTGGATGTTAGGAAATACTACTTCTCTGAAGGAGTGGTCAGGCAGTGGAATGGGCTGCCCAGGGGGGTGGTGGAGTCACCGACCATGGAGGTGTTCAAGGAATGTTTGGATTTTGTGTTGAGTGACATGGTTTAGTGAGAACTATTGGTGATGGGTAGATGGACAGAATGGCGAGGCCGGACTCTTTTCAGTGGTGAGTGGAGACAGGACAAGGGGAAACGGCCGGAAACTGCAGCATAGGAAGTGCCACACCAATGTGTGCAAGAACTTCTTTACAGTGAGGTGACAGAGCACTGGAACAGGCTGCCCAGGGAGGTGGTGGAGTCCTTCTTTGGAGATGTTCAAGACCTGCCTGGATGCCTACCTGTGCGACCTGGTGTAGGGAACTGCTTTGGCAGGGGGGTTGGACTCGATGAGCTCTGGAGGTCCCTTCCAACCCCTACAATTCTGTGATTCTGTGGAGGAGGCTCAGGGGAGACCTTACTGTGCTTTACAACTACCTGAAGGGAGGTACTAAAGAGCTAGGAGCCGACCTCTTTTTCCAGGTAACTATTATAGCATGAGAGGTAATGTTCTCAAGTTGGGCCAGGGGAGCTTCAGGTAGGGTATTAGGAAAATTTTCTGCTCAGGAAGAGTGGTAAGCACTAGAACAGGCTTGAATGGTAGTAATGTCACCAAAGAGAGCATTTTCCTTCCCTGGGACAAAGTGATCCTTCTCAGTGATCCTTGTGAAATTGCATGGCTTCTGACCAATGCTATTGTGGACTACATCGAAGTGACACAATTGATCTTTGGCAAGATTTGCAAGCAAGCTCAGCTCCATTAATCTTAAGGTTAGAAAATGTTCAGAACAAGCACACTCAACTATGAAACATGGTGTGATCACATAGCTGGTGTAAGTAATGAATGCCACACTGCCAGTCTGTGTGGTGATAGTAAGAAATACTAGGCATTAGAAAGTATGCATTTGAATATTGTTTTGGTTTTTGGTTTTTTTTTTTTTTTTTTCTTTAATAAAAGGCAAACAGAATGTGTCCAACAGTTTTGCAATGAATCTTAAGTGTTGCTCCTCCTGTACTTACATGAACTCCTGGCTTGAAGGAAGATATATTGAATATGCATTTTCCCTAGTACCCTATATAGCTAGTAAATCATTTCTGGCTTGAACATAAAATCTGTTCCCAGATGATGTGCTTCTGATTCTTTTGCGTACTGAAGCACTTGGCAAGAATCCTGACAAACAAGGTTAAATTCAAGAGAGTCTCAAAATACCTGAGGCAGTGGGTTTCTAAGGCTTGTTCAACTGCAAAGGAGAAAAGCATGTTTTTCAGGCAGAGAAAAAAAGAACAAAGGGAAGTAATTTAAGTAATGTGAACTTGCACAGATACCAAGAGTAAAAAAACCAACACTGACAAGCTAGGAGGCAGCAGGCATAAAATATTGTACTGCTGATGCTGCCAGTAGAACTAAAGTAGCACAGGAATTAATCTCCACTGAATATGAAGATAAATTCATAGCTTTAGCAGTCAGTGAACTCCGCTTAATCAGCACTGAGAGTTTTGTATTGCTAAGAAATAATAGTTCCTCTAGCCATAATGTCATATTTTTTATAAGGGAGAGTTTACAACTAATTCTAACCTTTTCACTAAAAATCAGATCTTATGGAGAACATGCATTTCCTGTATTTTATTTGATACTGCACATTCTGAAAGTGTCGCATCTAAAAGCTACGGTCACTTTTATCAACGTGTCTAATAAGAGGTCAGGCCACAACAATTCAGGATCAGCTTTGATCCTGAATGAGATAGCAGTGATTATTGTTGAGATCAGTATCAGGCTGTGTAATTAATTAATATCATCAATAAATGTAAAATGTGCATCCTAACTATCACAAAATTAAGCATATTTTATTTAAAGGAGGAATAACATATATGCATTTGAATGAAAGATATTTCTGTCAGTGTATTGAAGCACTAATAAAAACCAAAATATCTACAAATAAGGACCAAGGCAATGGAACAGCATTTATAACAGAGAGAAAAACAAATATATAAAGATATTAGAAATCAAAGATGCTGACTTTAATGACTGATTAAAAAAATCTAGTGGACGATGCATAAGTCTTGCAGGTTACTGTGCCTCCTCGTCTGGCTTTACTTCATTCCCAGCCAGACACCACACAGGATTTCTGAAGGACTAAACTGGAGATTAAACATGTTACAAATCAGATGTTTCAGCTGCTCTGCAGGCCTCAGGGAGATGCAGAGGTTTTTTTTCATTCACAGTGGGTGTATGCTTAAGAACAAAGAATTAGAAAATTTCTTCTGTCTAAGGTTTGTTATCTCTACCATCCAATCCTTGTACACTATCTGTCTCTAAGGTTCAGGTGAATGGGTTTGTGCATCTATACATTTACTCAAAAGTATCCGAAAGACTTTTACAGCTGCTGTTGCTTGAGGGTAATAATTCCAGATAATACTCAGGAGATTGATGTGGAATAAAGCCAGAATTCATTCAAACATTATTCCCTTTGCTTCTGAATCTGTCTTAAGTGACATATTCTTATTGGAACCGTTTCTTCCTCCCCTCCTACTCTGTGCCTTTTAAAAGTAGCATAAAACAGTCTTACACAGCATATGCTGGGGTTTCTGCTAAAGAGTGGTAATCACGCAATAGATCTTTTTCTGTCAGACATCAAGATTGAGGATGCAACAGAAACTGTAATCACGTGTGTTACTAAATGGGAAAAGGAAACATTTTAGCTGCAGCTCCATTTGTGCAAGCATATGCACACACATGCACATACTCTTCCTGCATTGCATCTCAAATCAGGAGTTCCAAAACCTGCATTCACAAACCAGAGTTTTTCTTACAAAAGCACCAGTCTGCTGTAACTATCGAGCAATGTTCTTCACTGATGCTGCATGAGTGACACTAGCACTGGAACAATCTCTGCATATAGGTGCAAAGAAAGAAGATAGCTCTTCCTGTATTAGGAATAACTCTTACTAAAGAACTGGAATGGAAGTATTAATATTCAGGTTTTACATTCCTAGCTCCCCAAGATTAGGGTGCTAGGTCTTCAGTAGACACTGTACCAGTCCACTTGGTTGAAGAATGCAAATGAATGAATTATAATTTTCAAAGCCATTATAGTCTCACCTAATAAATATAGGATAGATTTTAGAATTTGCTTCTGATTCTTGAAGTCTTCACAATGCCTACAGCCTCTCCTTTCTTGCCCTCTGATTTCTGGCATGGTTGGCCTTTCACCTGAAGTTTTTTTTCTGTCTTATCCTTCATTTTCTCCTCCACAATACAGTCTTTCAGGGCATGCTCTATCAGCATGTTTTCTACTAGCCATGCTACCAGCTCTTCCTATGGAAAATATTGGGATTTTATTATATAGACCATATTTAATTCTTCACAGACTTCCCACAGTTCCTTGATTAAATCTTCTCCTCTGCATATCATTATTCTCTAGCTGGCTCCAAATTTAAGTCAGTTAAAAAAAATCTAGTCACATTCCATTCCTATTTGTGATTGTCTGACATCCATGTGAAACAAAAGAGGCCTTATAATGGCCTTATGTATTTGAAAATTGGAACTGAGAATCAACTACAGATAGATAGTCAACTCTGCCATGTTCCTGTACTTAATTTAACAGAATAATGCAAGCCTGGTGCATTACCAGACCTCCTGGGATCACGAAGTCTCTCCTCCTATGTGAAGGACAGGGTTATTATACTTAGACTATGTACTAATAATTTGTTTAGCTTGATCTTAAAACCGTTCCGTAAACAGTTCTCCTCTGTGAAGAATATTGAGCCACTTCACCACAGATAATTCTTAATACCAAGCCCAAAATATCTCCAATGCAAATTCACTGAGATCATCATCATGTATCTGCTAGAGTCCTTGAAAACAAATTTCCACCTATCTCTTTAACAGGGATTATTATTACTTCCTACCTTCAGTCTTCCCTTTCATAAACCAAAGAAAACCTTACATTTCAGTCTTTTCTCAGACTAATTTGGGTATCATCTTCTAGTGATGTATTCATTAGCACCTACTTTTTTGATTTTCCTCTTTGGGACTCCCTCAAGTTTGACAATACTTAATGAAGTTGCTGCCCAAAACTGTTTTAAAGCCAACGCCAGCCTCTTATGGGCCAAGTAGGGAAGAATAATTACCTTGCATTTGTTACCTACAATGCTTCTATCAGCACTGCATAGCATGAGATTTGTTGTTTATCTTTGTAACTGTAACATATCATGACTATTTCATTTGTGCTCATTAGCGTCATCACAGCTATTTGTTATGTTTCTGTGATTTGTTTTTCTAGTTCCCACAGAACCTTTTCCTTTTCTATTACCAACAAGTGCTAATGGTTAGAATCAGAGAATCCCTAAGATTGGAAAAGACCTCTAAGATCATCCAGTCCAACTGTCCACCCATCACCAATGGTTCCCACTAAACTGTGTCCCTCAGTGCAGCATCTAAATGTGTCTTGAAGACCTCCCAAGGATGGTGACTCCACCACCTCTCCAGGAAAAATTGGAAACAAAAAACGCATTAATAGGACTTATTTCAGTTACTTTCTTCAGTTTCTTAGATATTTCAGGGAAAATACTACTGTAATCTTTAATAAATGTAGTAAAATTAAACATTTTTTAATTTTTTTTTTTTTTTTGCCCTGGTTGCATTCATGCATCTGTTCTCTAACAACTTAATTGCTTTAGGCATTTGCTGATGATTTACCCCTATGGAATGCCTAAAGCAGAGATGTTGAATATCTTGGCCTTCTCATTGTTGCTTATTATTTCCAATACTCTCCTATTAAGGTATTATACTCATTTTTTTTTTCTGCTCTTATAATGCTCGTAGAATCTTTTCACATTAATTTTTATTGCCCTTGGTAGTAAATAATTCTGTGCTTTAATCATTCTAGGCTCTACAAACCTTTGGTCTATTTTTATTCCACTCAGCTTTACCCTTGTTGCTAATTCGTAAACAATTCCCTTTTTAATATCCAACATTTAAAGAGATTCTGCTTCAGCTACTCTTGCTTCTTTCACTGATTACTTTCTCCTCCACACGACAAAAATAGGCTGTTGTGCCTTAAATACAGCTTCTTTCAGTAACTGTCATCTCTCCTGCACTCCTTTCTCCTTAAATTACTTTCCCAAGAAAATCAACCTAAAAATTCTTCGAGTTTATCGAAGTCTCTTTTACTGAAGCCCATTATCTTTACTTTGCTTCTCTCATGCTGTCCATTTCCTAAAATAGTAAGCTATGATCAGTAGCTTTGCAACCATTTCCTCATACATCATTCCTGGAATCTATCGTTTTTACGGAAGTCAGGCTGGTGTGCTAACATATTTGTGTGTCTGAAATCTGCTACAGCTTCTGGTCCAATAAAAGATGCATGTCCTGCTTAAGCATGGGTAAAACAACACTTGTAACTTGCAATGGGTAGCAATACTCCAGAAATATTCAAAAGCAATCTGCTTAATTCTAAGGTGATGTTGCAGCTGAATTGCAACACGCAAGCAGAGTAATGTTAATCCATTTTGTTCGTTCAGAAAATCTGAACCAGTCAAAGCAGTTACGCAAGAAGAAATTAGATTTTCTAATTTGTTAGCAATTTTCACTCACATTATTCAAACATACGAAGTTCTGTACTGTATTACTTCTGCTTAGCATCTACACTGTATCTTCATAGATGCAAAGATAGCCACATTGGTGGTATTCAGACTTCTGGAAAACTGTACTCAGTCCAACAGTACTGGAGGGACTATACAATAACTAAGTTCTCTTTTATTCCTTGAGTCAAAAATGCAGCTCAAAACCAGAATATTTGAGGTGAAAAAAGAAGAGTGTCCCTGTATCTTCCTTATCTGTACAATTTAAATATTAATAGTCTTTTCTATATCAAACTGACAGCTCTTAAATGGCTCCCAAGAGGGCACCACTTTTAAATTTCACCTTTGTTCTCTTTTATTGTTAGACCTGAAAGCTCAGTCTGGATGATAGGAATATTTTTACACTTAAATACCAGGAGAGATGTATGGAAATAAAAACACACGAGCGGAAACTGTCAGAATGGGAAATTCGCTTCAGAATGAAATCTCCCTTCAAGTCATAAAATGGAAACCTGCCTGGGTTCATCCTTTTGTAACTTCCCTCTCTCTTAACTGCCTTCCCAGGACTTCGGCCTGTCACTCCCCTGGCAGAATTTTAAGCAGGTATAGATGCCTGTACTCCTTTGCCACATCAGTACTACATGTGCAGAATCACTAACAGCAATTAGACTTCAGAAGCCAGATGAAGGAAATCTCACTCAGGAGCTCATTAAAAATTATAGTCATTTCACTTGCTAATTCACCTTCCTCAGCAGGAAGTTTATGAACGGCAAAAAAAGCTTATGCTCTCTTAATCACTGGTTACCTGGACCTATCAGTGGTTTAAGGAGATCTGCAATGTCTCCAGAGGCCACTGTACTTCAGAGGACTGCGATAATCTTGGCTCACAATAACATTATTTGTGATCAGTGGCTCTGTGTCAGGGTGCAGGCTGGTCACAAGCAGTGTCCCTCAGGGGTCGGTCTTGGGACCGGTACTCTTCAGCATCTTCATCGATGACACAGATGATGGCATCGAGTGCAGCCTCAGCAAGTTTGCAGATGGCACCAAGCTGAGCAGTGCAGTCGATGCATTGGAAGGAAGGGAAGCATCCAGAGGGACCGGGGCAGGCTGGAGAAGTGGGCCTGTGTGAACCCAATGAGCTTCAATAAGAACAAGTGCAAGGTGCTGCACTTGGATCGGGGCAATCCCAGGTATTGATACAGACTGGGGGAAGATGTCCTTGAGAGCAGCCCTGCGCAGAAGGACTTGGGGTCCTGGTGGACGAGAAGCTGGCCATGAGGCAGCAGTGTGCGCCTGCAGCCCGCAAGGCCAGCTGTGTTCTGGGCTGCATGAAAAAGGGGCGGCCAGCAGGGAGAGGGAGGTGATCGTCCCCCTCTGCTCGGCTCTTGTGAGGCCCCATCTGCAGCGCTGCGTCCAGGCCTGGGGCCCCCAGCACAGGAAGGACGTGGAGCTCTGGGAGCAGGTCCAGAGGAGGCACTGAGATGAGCAGAGGGCTGGAGCAGCTCTGTGTGAGGAAAGGTTGAGGGAACTGGGCTTGTTCAGCTTGGAGAAGAGAAGGCTGCAGGGGGACCTCATGGTGGCCTTCAGTGCTTGGAGGGAGCGGATAAATAGGAGGGTGTTAATAAATAGAACGGCTGTTTGTGAGGGTGGGTTGTGATGGGACAAGGGGAATGGTTTTAAACGGAGACAGGAGAGGTTTAGGTTGGATATTAGGAGGAAGTTTTTCATCAGAGGGTGGTGAGGCACTGGAACAGGTTGTCCAAGGAGGCTGTGATGCCCCATCCCTGCAGGCATTCAAGGCCAGGCTGGATGTGGCTCTGGGCAGCCTGGGCTGCTGGTTGGCGACCTGCAGGGGGTTGAACTGGATGAGCACTGTGCTCCTTTGCAACCCAGGCCATTCTATCATTCTGTGATTCTATGATTCATTATAGCATTTTTTTCCAAGACGTTTATCAGAGTCTAAGGCTTCTCCAAGCCATCCTCCTCTGATAGTTCAACACCTCGTTCTTTATAGCATGAATTTCATTATGGGCAACAGATAGCCACGCCTGTTCAGTTGCAAATACTGTCACTAGTTATTCTGTCTTCTCCGTAATACAGATACAGATCAATATTTATACTGTCTGGTACTTACAGACAACAACTACATATATTTCAGTCTTTGTTATTCTTTGTTTGCCTCAGCTTTTCTCATAAAGCAAGTTCTCTGTTCTCATCCTCTGCATCTACTCCAATTTTAACATCTTTTGAGCATGACTAACCATCTCTAAAACAGAGCAATTATAACAATGTATTATGCTTAATAAACTCTTATCCCTACTGAAACTACCAACTCCACATTATTGGCTATTACTTTGCAAAATTCTGATCCTTCTCTGCATCAACAACCCTTCCATCACCAAAAGTAATTGATTTGTTTTCCTTAACTTCTCTATAAACATTGTTAATACAAACATACATTAGGATCAGTCTTTTCTGCAGCCTCATGCATTCTCTGGTGGCAGATTCTTGCCTCCCCTCCCAGGTTAGATCCTTGCTTACAGTACAATAATTGTACTAATCTGCTCTCGGGCTACATAGTTGATTAGTGCAACTGTATAGATGATTTTATTTTATTCCATTTTCATACATCTCCAGCTTCCCAGTTAATCCTTTCTTCAACATTTGTTCTAAATCTTTCCCTCCTACTGAGGTCATATAAATGATTGGTAATAGAATGCCTCATTATATCTCTTTTTGTTAAACAGGTCTTATATGTGCCATTCATCAACTGCATAATACTGCCAACTGCCAAATTTTATACCTGCACAAATAAATATAACTGAGGAAACTGCAGTTTCATTTGCCAGTTTTTATTATTTCAGTCAAACTGGGTATTAAGTTTTGGTTCAGCCCAACTCAGAACACAGTAATTTGTTCTCCTTCACTTGTTCCCATGACACTACTTTCATTTCCACATTCTCTAATCTGTTACAGAATTTTAATTTAATTTTAATTCTGCTTTTACTAGACCTGGATTGACCTTAATCTCCTTAATCCTTCTAACCTTATCCTTACCCTACTAAAAGAAAAACAAAACAAAACAAAACAAAACAAAACAAGAAGCTACTCTTTCTGTGCTCTTTGTTTTTGTCCTTAACTAGCAAAAGGGATTTTACTGTTGTTACAGCAGATGTTAATTTCCTTTGCACTATCCCAGTCACCTTAATTTTTGGAACTCTGAATTTTTCCTCATACTTTCTGACAAAACAGAGATGCACATCAGATGCACAGGCTACAGGAAGAATTCAAATTATAAGATCTGCCAGGCACATTTTGCAATATGCATTTTTTGGATCAGATGTATTTCAGTTTGTAACAGGGAAAATAATAATAATAATAAAATCTTTTGATGTCTCTCTCTCTTCCCAACCCTGAGATGCTGAAATCCCAGGAATGGAGAGGCTAATGGCACAATCTGTGCATCCTGAAGGGTCAGATGAAGCCTAAAGCCCTGGGTGGGAAGAGGTATGATAACAAGGGGATCATGTCCCAAGTCATCACTGTTCATCTGTGGAAGTACACCAGCTCCCCATGCTGCTCCCCTCAGGGCTACAAGAAGATGTACTGTATATAAATCAATAAATTGACATCCATATGGATTCCCTTTCTATATGAGGACTGTGTTAGGATCTTTTCCACATGAATGTGATTCCCTTTTTGCCTTTCAATTAAGGCAGGAAAAATGTTTATGATTTTAATGACCTCCACCTTTCTCCATGTGTTTTAGCCCAGTTCTTCGTACTCTCATCTCAGGACTTAAGGCACCAAATGAGGCAGTTCCTGCTTCCATGATTAGGGCTGCATGGAGCACACACAAGAGATGTAAAAAGCACTGCCTGCTGCTCTTTGCAGAATCAGGCAGTATTCACTAAAACACACAAGGTGTACACAAGAGGGAAAAAATCCTGCTGAGCGTTGAATGCTCCTGTAACGTCTTAGTAAACTGTTTTCTGATCCAGGCTTCTGAAAATCATATGCTCATAAAAACAAACAAACAAACAAACAAACAAACCTTTCCACAGCTTGCATGAACAAGAATAAAACATACGGCAGAAAATGAGGCTTTATACAGTTCTACAAATGCCATAGTCCCAAGAGCTGGAGCAATTAATTGTTGATCAGCTGAGACATCTGAGTAGCTTTGGGACTCTTTTCACCTACACTGCTTTCGTGATGCAGGTCTCTTGTTAAATAATTGACCTCTCAGCCCTTCCATTGTTGTGGCAGGCCAGACATCTTCAGATAAAGTGATCATCAGGGCACGTAAATAGCTGCCAAACACATGACTCTTCTTGGGGGTGTATTTAAAATCTAGATAAACAAATATGTCAGCACTCACCTCCTTAGTAAGAGCAGCATGGCATCCACTAGTCCTGTTTTTTTTTTTCTTTCCCTGTCTTGTCTACCACATATTCTACTGTCTACCCTTGCCTCTCTTTTCCCTTCTTGTACTGCTGCCATTCTTCCTCAGCCTACAAAAGTTATAGAGCCACTCTGCTTGAAGGTGCTTGTGTTTTTCCTGATTATCCCCCAAAATATCCTCTTCATTATTCCTCTGTGTCCTAACATGATGAAAACCACTGAAGATAGCATCCGAAGCCATGAAGCATATTTTGAAGAACATAAACCTTCCCCTCGAACAGGAGCGAGAGAACCCTGTGCATTGCAGCACCAAGCCTGTTACTTCTGGTGAATCTCAGGCCTGGGTCTTTCATTTATTCTTATCTCAAAAAAATAACTGGGGCTACTTTTTAAGTCACATTGTCATTGTGCCATTCAAAGGGTACCAGAAGAAATAAGAAAATAGTTGTAGTAGGGATACAGTCAGAAATTTGAAAATCAAGCTGGTTCAATTTTCATCATGGAGAGTAAAGAGCAGTGAGAACATTTACAGACATCTCTGCATAATTTCATTATTAGTTGTATTCCTCAGAAGGTGAAAAATCAAGAGCACTAGGATTAAGGGGATAAGGAACCTAAATGTTTGATTATGACAAAATCCATTATTTAAAAACAACTTGAAAAGCAAAAACTGCTGCTCAGGCTTATCATTTATTAGTGTGCACTCATCAAAACAGAATTGCAATAGACTTGATGCAACTTTTTTGTTTGTTTGTTTTTATTTTGTTTTTGCTAAAAGAGGAAAGAACAGAAAAATTTTAAAAAAGAAAAGCAACACAAAAAAGCACAAAACCACAACTATATGGAAGTATTATTACTTGGTGTTTGAGTTGCACAGTGTCTTAACAGATACATAGAAATCTCTGCTATATTAAATAACAAAGTTATTCTATTACAGAGATCAGTTATTCATAGCAGACACAGAAATTTGTTGCTATGGGAAATAAGTATGGTATATCACACAAAACCACCAGTTCTTGTGAACAGTTATACTCTGCCTGAAGATAAATTGAAACACAGGGCTGAATTTCAGTCAAAGTCTGGAAGACTTTTACAATTAACATACAAAGCCTGATCCTGCAAATTTGATGTATCATATTCAATACAAGAAGTCCAACAGAGTTTATTAGGCCTATACTGTTTCAAGTAATTTAACTGCAGAGCATGATAGACAGTGGTGGAGAAAAAAAGAAATTAGGAAATATAATTAAGTGGAATGCAACAATAATGGTGAAGAGATGATAAGGAAGTCTTTGTAGGCTGTTATAGGCCTATAGCAGTGTCAGAGAAGAAAATGGGGTTCTGCAAAACAGACATGGACTGCAGTATAGACAAAAGAGCAGACAGAAGAGAAAGCAAAGGTCTGTATAAAATACTGTAATTTTCATGGCAAATAAAGGTATGATCCTGGATTTTCAGCAGGTGCAAACTGCCCAATCTCCACTGTTTTGTTGAGCAATTAAAAAGGTTTGTTTTTCCACATTATAGACTGAAGAAGGCAGTGCCCAGCCTGGCCCTCTTTTATTCATGTACCAGAGATGAGCTGAACCTCATCAATGCACATTGAGAAATAAAATGAGATTAATGCAGCTGCTGCACTGGTTCTCCTCAATTTACAAGGTATTTTATCAGTCACATACTCATCATCTGGTTTCTGCTGAATAAAACACAAACGGAGCTGTTGCTTGCACGTCTGGAGGCGCTACACACATAAGTAAATGACAGCTTAACAGCTAATGTGAAAAGAAGGAACAGAGCTGTTGAAGGAACCATTAAATGTGTCACAGCTAATGATTCAGAGATTCCTGATGGTTGCTCTTGTAGATTATATAAGCCACATCATGTTGCTTATATTGTATGATGTAGCTCTTGTGAGGCATAGCATGAGGAGCAGCTGAGCACTAGCCCTGGGAGGACTGGCTCTGAGAAATACAGCTCTTTCTCCCCTTGTTGAAATAATTTACTAAGCACACTAACAATCATACAGCAAAACGTGGGAAACCACAGCATTGTTAATGGCTTATGCATGGATAATGGTTGTTCAGTCTTGGCTCAGAAAGTCACAGATACTTTATTTTAGTGCTTTAAAAACTGGCAGTAGTCCCATCAGGAGTAAGGTACTGGACTTAGTGGGATACAAGGGGAATTAGAAGGAGGGAAAGCACAGATTAAGTAAAAAAGAGAGGCTTGTGAATTCCTCCTGTGTAAAGAATGATTAGTCTAGTTTTCTGTTAAGCAGGTGTTAGACCTTGGTTAAACTTTTATTGCAGTTTCACCCGCAGGACTGAAAGGCTTTCGGCTTGCTGCAGGACTGCACAACTTTTGCAGGATTTGCCAACTGAGGGCAAGACACCATTTTAGATAGAAACATGCACTCTTCCTAGCAAGATGTCTTCATGGAGTCACAAGATTTGTTTAAAAGATTTTGTGCTTACACATTTAGGTTCACACTCAGCATAAAAGACTTCCTTCAAAGAGAAAAACACTGAATTTTTTAGGTTATTACAGAACACATTATTTCATGGACGGTTGTGTCATTTTTGAGTCAACGGTCTTTTTTTGCTTCCAGAGCACGTAACTCTGCTGTGGACAAGCTGTTTAAATTTTTGCTTAGTCATCAGATCAATTGTTAAAAACAAGTATTTCTTAATATTTATACCACGCCGCAGGATAACGGACACGCTATATGATCAAATTGTAGTCCACCAACAACCGTAAGCTGAAGCCGGTGCTGGGACAGGCTGCTTCTACGCTAATCTTACCGCCCACGCCTCCCCTCCGCAGCCGCCTCTCCCACCAGGAAGGGGCGGCCGCGGCCTCACCCGGCTCGGGGCGGACTGCGAGGGCCGCCTTCTGCTCGCAGGGCAGGCGGGCGGGCTTTGGGGCCGTCACCGCCTCTTTCCCTCTCCGTACCGCGGCGATTCCGGCCGCCTCCGGATGAGCGCGGGCCGCCGGAGGTCGCGGATGCGCCGGGCGAAACAGATTCTCGCGTACTGCTTGTTCCTGGGGCTGTCCTTACCCCTCGCGCTGCTGCTGCTTTGACGCGCGGAGCCGGCGGGAGCCCCGCTTCGCGGCCCGGCGCGTGGCCGGCGGCAGCGAGCCGAGGGCCGGACGCCTCGGCAGAGGAGGATGAGGAGCTCGGGCGGGCTCCGCGGGGCAGCACCGCGGGCCGGCGGGCCGCTTCTCCCCGCGGGGGGGCACGGCCGCGACCCCGGCCGTGTTCTGCCCCCGCGGCCGTGATGCCGCCGCGCTCGCCGCCCCCTCGCCCCGACTGACGGGGAGGCGAGGCGGCGCCCGCGGTAACGGCGGCCCCCGCTCGCCGCGCCGAGCCGAGTCGCCGCTGCTCGGGGGCGGCGGCTCTTCCGCCCTGAGGCGGCTCGATGTATTGGTGGCCGCTCCTCGCGCCCCCGCCAGTGCCTCGGGGCCGCTGCGGCCCGTCCGACTCCGCGCCTGTCGGGCGGCGGCCGTAGCCGGGAGCCGGCGCCGGCTGCGGAGCCGGCACCGCCGCGATTCGCCGCTCCGCCAGGCGGAGCGCGTCCCCGCCGGCTTGCCGCGCGGGGAGGCGGGCCGGGGGCCGGCCGAGATGGGAGAGAGCGTGTCCAAGAGGCTGAAGCTGCAACTGGGAGGCGAGGCGGAGATGGAGGAGCGGGCTTTCGCCAACCCCTACCCCGACTACCAGCCCCAGGGAACCGCAGCAGCCCACGGCGCGGCGGAGGCCCAGCGGGATCGCGCGCTGCTGCCGCCGGCGGCGGAGGACGCTCTCCCCTTTGGCGCGGACGGGAAGGTGAGGGCCGGCAGGGAGCCGCTCTGCGCGCCTCCGGGCCTGCTGCCCGTCCGGGCCGCCCGCGGCCTGCGTGCGGGGCGGGCCGGGCGCCGTGCCCGGACTCGGGGCTGCTTGCCCCGAAATGGGTGCCGCTTTCCTGCGGTACCGCCTGCGGCCCTCCCAAGTTCGGCTCAGGAAGTGTGTGGACGGGAGAGGAGATACGGAGCGGCTCCCCGCCGGCCTCTCGCGGCCCGGCGGCGTCGCAGCCGCCCTGCGTTGAGCAAGGAGGGGCTGCGCACAGGTGGGCGGCAGCGGTGCTCCCGCTTCGGGTATCGCTGCGCCGTTCCCTTCAGTGGTGACTCTTAAGGCATGTGGTTACGTTCCCGAAAACGCTTTATTTTGGGTGGCCTGCAGGAGGCCTGTGCGGTAACGCTGAGGGCAGTTCTACTCTGCTTGTTTTCTTGACACCGTGTGCTGCTGGTGAGCTGCTCTCCCACATGCATCTCAGGCAAAAAATGCTTGGGGTGTTTGCACACGAGTTGGTGTAAGCTACGGAAGGAATGTCATCTTTCCAATGAAGATACTGCGTGGTGACGCTGCTGGAAGTACAAATGCGTAAGGTGCAGAAGTAACTTTTCTCACTCACCTGTGCTTGGGTGAAGTGCAGTGCATGTGAGCGTGATAAACCTTAGCAAGGCACATGCTAGCTCTTGGTCAGGGTGAGTTAGAGCTTTTACTAATTGTTGGGAGTGGAGTGAATGAAGCTGTGTGGGTGCACAGAAAGGAGCACTCTTGGGGTTTGGTTTCTTACTGTTTGAGCTCGTTCCAGCTGTCAAAAGCAGATCATGGAGCTTGAAAAGGTTTAAAAAGCAAAGGTAGATTTGTGAGTAAAGTCTTGTTTTTGCAGAAATCCTAGACAGTAATACCCAGCATTAATTTTTTTTTTTTCTTTTCCTTTTTTCCTTTTTTCTTTTTTTCTTTTTCCTGGAAAGAACTGTGATTTCTTTTGTATTTGGCTTAAAGTATGAAAAAACCTATGGCATGTTTTGAGTTGGAGTATGAAGACAAAGAGGGGGCTTTGCAATGTTCAAAAGCATGGAACTCCTCTGGAAAAAAAAAAACAAGTCATCTTCTGTGTTGCATTGAAGCAGTGTAGTTACAGCAACTTTCAGCAGGCCTACTAGGAGTTTTTTCAGCTCTGTGTTTTGCTGGAGAGAGTAGATCTGTGCCTACATTTTCTTTTTGTTTCTGTATCTGCAATTTCTGAGTAATGATTCTGTGTATTTCTGGGTTAGAGCATGGCTTGGAGTATGTTTGTGTGTATTTATACTGTTGGCAACATTTGCCTCTAATCAGTCCTTATTCCATACTGCCTTTCTGAGACTTCCTGGTGGGTATTTTAGGGTAGTCATTTTGATTTGCTTTGATTTTTTTTTTTGTGTGTGTTTGTTTGTTTGCTGTATTGAACAGACACTAGTCCTGTCAGAGGAACATCTAAGGCGTCTGTGAGGGTGAAAGGACTTTACACAGGTTGAGAGACTTACTGTTCTGTAAACTGTTTTGTGCACTAGCACAAATTTCCGAAAAATGAAATTAGCCTTCAGAAGCTCTATGTGCATTGTGTCTTTTTTTTTTTTTTTTTTTTCCTGCCATCTGCTGATGTGTGCAATGGTGAGAATTGAGTGACTCACATAATGACAGCGAGAACTGTATGGGGTTCTGCTGTTGTCACAGAAGGCACTGCATTATTATGCCCTCCGTTTGATTTCATAAGCTGCCATATTTGCTATGTAAAGTTAATCCAGTCGATAAAAGGACAAGGAGCTCTTCAAGTCATTGTCCAGAATGTGAGACAATTGGGGCAAAGTGCTGCGTGTGGATGTGTGTGCTTATATGCATAGGGTATATGTAAAGAAGTTAGAGTGTGGGAGGAAGAGAGGAGCAAACAGGATTTTGGCCTGCTGATTTACTTTTTTAAAAATAGTAGCACTAAAAAATGTCTATTTTGATTAAATATGTATATATTCCATAGCCTTTTTCATTTCTATTTGAACTCTATAGCGATGCTTTTCCCTGGAAGTGTACCTATAGATGTCATCTTAGGGTGGTCCAAATGCTTTCAAACTGGAAATGTAAATAGCTAGGGGCAAAGAAATAAATAGCTATAAATTGAAAGCAAAGCATGCTTTGTAGTTCATGGAGGTACAAACAGTTTATCTGTTTAGTTTAATTTAGGTTTTAATTTGGTTTAGTTGCTTTTTTGGGGAAAGTATTAGTAATTGAAAAGCAGACATTTTGGTATTTTCCTTTGCATCGTAGAGAGTTCTATTATGAGTTCTTCTGTTCTTAATGGTGGCTGTAGAAGTGTATGGGCCCCTGCAGTTGGGAGCCAAAACATAACTGTCTCGAGCAGTACAGTGCTTTGCTTTCTCCTTCCACTTGAACTGCAGCAGAAGCAGCTGGGAGAAGTTATCACTTTGCAGGGATAAAGAATATTTACTTAACTTTTGGGTGGTTAATTCAGTATCCCATTCTGAGAATTTAATGGCTTTTCAGTCTTCTTCCTCTTGTGCAATAAAGAGGGGGAATAAGGCCTAAATTTTTTTCCATTGCCTTACTCTTGGTCCCCCTCCTTGCAGTTCTTCCTGTGTTGGTTGAGTTGTCTCACTGAGAATTTCATTTGTTGTGCTGGGAGCAGCAAGGTCTACCTGCTGTGGGACTGACTCTGCAACCACTTGCACTAATGGGGATTGCACCGCTTGTGCAGTGAAGGCCAAATTGAACCTCTAGTGCCAAAAAATGTTTTTTTTTTTTCCCATCTTTTTGTCTGAGTTGTGGGATATTCCCAAGTTGTGGCATCTGCATTTCTTTCAGACTGCTGCTTTGTTTGGCCATTTTCTGGTGTCCAGAAAATGCCAGGTGTGTGATATTGTAATATTTTAATAGGCTTCTGAATATGACAAGTTGTTTTCTTGTTGAAGGAAAGTTTATTTTAATTCTTGTGAGTCTTGGTCAAAATTCAGGCTGAGAATCATTTTTATTGCCCCTCACTGTGCATTACTGAGGACAGCGTCAGTAGTCTGAGAAGAGAAGCTGCTGCTTCTTTCTTACACTGCATATTGGCATCAAATACCATTTAGCACTTCTATGATGCTTTTTGAAGATCTTTCCTAATTTTCAGGACTGGCTTTCATACTTTAATTGGCTTTTAAAACCTGTTTGGCTTTAGCCAGCCAGTTCTGAATAAATACACACTTTCTTAGACTAAAACCAAAGTTCTGATCATATTTTCTTATATCTGTCCTGTCTTTGCCATTTTCTAGTTTCATCTTGCAGACATGTTTGCTAATATTCTCTGACTAGTCACATGAGCAAGTGCAATAGGAGATACTAGTGTTTTTTGGTGAAAATAAATGAAATTGTAATATATATGGTAATTGAATCTGACTACAGGACATTTATGTACTGTCGAATTCACTGTGTGGAAGTTCCTGCGCTCTGTGCACCAAAATAATTTAGACAGTACTGGGAGAAATTTTAGCTTTTTTTACAGCTTGTGGAACACTGGAAAATGTTCGAGCTGAGGTGGAGACTTCTGTGTAGTGAGTAAATTTAAATCCCACTCACAGTAGTTTTTTTATCTTCCTGCCTGTCAAGAAGTAGCACACTGGTATTAGGCTACCTGGAGTACCAGTGGTGTTAGTAGCACTCCTTTGCTTTATCATCCTCCGTTTCCCAGAACATGGGATAGTGTTCTTCAGCATCTGTCAATCATGTTAAATTGCATTTGTTTTTGCTATCAGTAAATAGAAGCTTTTTTATGATGATCTAAAATCGTACTCTTTTTTTCTCCGGTCAGTCACCAGTGAAACATATAGCTTATTTTACATGTAAATGCATTAGATACAGCCTCATTTCTGTCTTGCTTTAAATAATTTGTTGTGTAACATGAATGGACTGCTGGCTTTCCCTCTGTTCTCTGAGGTAGGGTGTTATGTGCATTTAAGGTTTATTCCGAAGTTGACATTTGTAATAGTTTGCCTATAGCTAATGGTTCTCTCTTCCTCCTCCTAGCCCACCACCCTCTTTTTTTTTTCTCACTATCACTTGCATGAAACTAGAGATGGCACTGAAAAATAGGGCAATATGTTCTAAGACAGCAGTGTTTCAAGTAATTTGGTTTTGCAGAAATGGAAGAACGTAATTGAGCAGTAGCAGAGACCCATGTTTAACTGTTTAATGGGCTGAGTTACGAGAAATCGTTACCTGATATTTTCAGAGGTGAAAAAATGTTACTGTTGGAGATGTAAAGGTGTTTTGATTTAGGTAGAAACAAAGTAAATCTCGTTTTTATCTGCAAAAACGTGGGTCACTTCCCAGCTCAACCCTTTGGATTCTGCTCTTGGGCTCTTTGTTTCCGCCCTTGTTTCTGCTCTGCTGTTGCAGGAGCTCTGTGGAGTGAGCACAGGATCTCATTCCACTGCAGTAAGCGTATGCTGCAGCACATGGAGTGTAAGACCTGGCTACCTTAGTGTCACTGGCAGAGTTCCCAATGACTTCACAAGTGCCAGGGTTTCATCTTTCAATGGAATGCTGCCTTTTGATTTTTTTTCTCCTGCTCTTCCTTACCGGTGTCTGTCATGTCTTTTATTATGAAACCTAGGAAATGTGGGATAGGTGAGTGGATGGTGAGGTAGATTGACAATAGGCTGATTGGCAAAGCTCAAAGGGTTGTCATCAGCGGATGACCTGGATGAAAGGATTGAGTCCACCCTCAGCAAGTTAGCTGATGATATAAAGCTAGGAGGAGTGGGTGACACAGCAGTGTCCGCTCAACAGCACCTGGACAGACTGGAAAGTTGGACAGGGAAGAACCTGATGAGGTTTAACAAGAGCAAGTGTGGAGTCTTGGACTTGTGTGGAGTTTCCTTCTATGGAGATATTCAAGACCCATCTGGAGAACTATCTGTGTGACCTATGTAGGGTACTTTCTTTATTGGGGGAATTAGACTCAATGTCTTGAGGTCCCTTCCAACCCCTGTGGTTCTGTGATTCTCAGCAGGCTGATTTTTGAGTGAATCCCTGCTGTGGTGCCAGCTTGAGGTTTATTTTCTTCTTTGTGAAAGACTCTTTGACCTCCTTCCCAAAAAAAAACCCAGCACTGTAGTCTCCTGGTCTTCACCAATATTGAAGTCACTTCTCTCTGAAATGCCTCTGTTCCTAATCTGATTTGAGCTGAGATGAAATAGAGGAGTTTTGCTTGTTTGGTGGATAGTATTCTGGCCATCTCTTTGCTACTTCTGCATAATCATTTGCTTCCTTTTTCAGTCCTCAAAAAGAACTCATAGTGATAGAGAAGAATTAACAGAAAGACAGTTGTTTTGGGAACAGATGGTGACAAGAAAGACTGAGATGTTGGCAGCTATTCAGGAAGCTGAGCTCAGTTCTCTGTTGTCTTGCCATCAGGCTACACAGGTTACTTAGATGCATCGTGATGCAATTAGATGATGAGAGGTGTTCTTGAAAAGCACCCTGATATCTAAATATCTTTGAAAAAATTAAATGAAATAACTCATCCTGTGGCTTTCAAATCAGACTATTACTATCCACAGAAGGAGTGCCATGGGCTGCCAGTTGCTCTGTCAGGTTTACATAAGCAGTGTGGTATGCTTATGTGAATCGTTTGAAGCACAAGGTGTGCAAATATGCGTACTTTATTTTAAAGCTTGGAAGACTTCTAAGCTATGTGCTTCACTTCATTTCCTGAAATCGTAATATAAAGCACGTATATTGCAACTGCATGTTCCTTCATCAGTGATTGGTGCTGCTTTGTTGTAAAGCCACAGCAGTGCAGCTGAATGTAATGAAGAAGTTATTCATTAAGAATTGGTGTGTCAGTGCAAGTGATAATTTTTTAGGAGATTATTATTTGCATCGAGATGTATTTGTGCAACTAAAGTGCCAGGTTTACAAAAAAAAAATCACTGAAGTTCTTTTTAAGAGTTTTGCAAAATAAAAGAATGCAAATAGAGGAAGGAAGTAATGCGGAGAACAGCGTAATTTGTCCAACATGTCATTAGTGCCAAAGCTGAATGGTGGTATGCTTACATTCCTTAAGTTCGTAGTAGCTTTCAGAAGACTTTTTATTGGAGTGTAGCTTTGCTTTCTGGATCCTGACTCAGTGCAGGAGGAAAGGTACTGTGGTTCAAATAAGTCAAAAAACAGTTAATTTGCAAAACAAACATAGCTGTATTTTTCTGCACTAGTTTTGTTTCATGAGCCTTTCTTGTTAGACAGTATAGTTCTGGGTTCTTATGGGTGTTTCTGGCAACTAGCACTCATCATTTGTATTTTGCTGGTCTAAACGTTGAGCAGTGGTTGGTGATATGTTATTCCTTCAGCAGCAGGGGGAGTAACTCAGCAGTTGCATTCCTGGAGTGAAGCATTTCTTGTGAGAGATACTCTTCAGCCCGTGTTATCACTGTGTCTTGTGAACGTGGAGTAAATGTCATACTGGTTAGCGAAGAGCAGGTATCCTGATTTTTGTTTTTTTCCCCAACAAGAATGAGAATAGTGAGTTGCTGGCAGAACAGGCAGAATGCCAGCTGGAATCATCCTCACAAAATGAATATGCTTCTCCTGAAATGAGCTCAGTGCCAATTAGTGTGCCTTATGTGTGACTGTAATGCTTCCATAAGATTCCTTGAAGGAGGTTTATAAACCTTAAAAACCCACCTTTCAACATTAATTTCTTTATGTAATTAATCTCTTGTATGTAGGCATTTCTTATGAGCTTATAGTGGAATTCTATCAAATGAACAGTAACAGTGCTCTGTTGTTACAGCAGCAGCAAGAAAGAAAGTGGTGGAGGAGTAGTTATCTGGGGAAAACTGCTGTCCTTAACCTGTCCACACTGACATAAACTTGTGATTAGCTTTGTTGATAAATGATTATAACCATAATTTAAAAAATCCTTTCGTTTTTGCTTTTCCTAGCACTGAATCAAGATAAATGAGTTACAGTTCACATTCTGGAGAGAGGGAAAGGCCAGCCTTAGCTGAACTACTTCTATGGAACTGGTGTTTCAAAAGAGAACCTAGTTGTCCTGATGTCCTAATTCTTTCCTCCTGCCTCTTAAGTAATTTGATCTGGTGTTTGATTAATAAATAACTCATTTTGGT
The DNA here is from genome assembly GCF_019232065.1 of Centrocercus urophasianus. Taxonomy (NCBI): domain Eukaryota; kingdom Metazoa; phylum Chordata; class Aves; order Galliformes; family Phasianidae; genus Centrocercus; species Centrocercus urophasianus. The sequence goes on from NW_024885022.1 coordinate 356,885, forward strand.
AACAGCAGGTGTATTGTCAGAACAAGAAGGTAACCAGCCTACTTGTGATGTGCAGTAGGTAAATAAACTTTGTAAAACCTTTGTTCACTCTTGTGAGATAAACGGAACTGTGCCTGCATGCATCAGCTCCTGCTGCTATGCCATATGCCTAGGCTTTGGCACAGCTAGCTTTGGAAGGAGAGAAGCCCTGCCTTTGTGTTTTGTTCAGTGGGCTGGCTGAAAGGGCTGGGGGTGGGTTTTTTTTTGTATGGACAGTATGGTTTCCTAACAGAAAGATGTTTAATGCCATATCAAAGCTGAAAAGCAGATGCCAGCTTCTTACTGTATTTGGTTCTACTTCTCAAGTTATTGGAGAATGCTAAAGAGAGCTCTTGCTGTTTCCTAGGATAGGCTGGAGTGATATTTGTGCAACATGCTGTGTAATGGCACAATTTCCCTCCCCTGTCTCATCACTGTAAAATAGATTTGAACTGTTGACCCTAGACATTTCTGAGTGTGTCAGAGGACTTGAGTGATTCCTGCTATCTTTCTGATTTCTTTATCAAGTGAATGTCAAGAGGACAGGCTGAGAGAACTGGGGCTGTTCAGCTTGGAGAGGAGAAGGCTCCAGGGGCACCAGATAGGAAGCCTTTCAGTATCTAAAGGGGCACTATAAGAAGGAGGGGGACAGACTCTTTAACGGGGTCTGTTGTGACAGGACAGGGGGAAGTGGTTTCAAACTAAGGGGAGATTTAGTTTGAGTAGAAGGAAGAAGGTGTTTTGTTTTGTTTTTTAACAGTAAGGCTGGTGAGGCTCTGGAACAGGTTGCCTGAAGAGGTGGTGGATGCCCCATCCTTGGAGACATTCAAGATCAGGCTGGACTGGGCTCTGAGTGGGCTGATCTAGCTGCAGATGTCTCTGTTCATTGCAGGGGGGTTGGACTAAATGACTTTTAAACTTCAGAGATTCTGTGATTCTGTTTTTGCATTCATTGCTTGAAGCTCCGCTCTGAACAGGATGCAAAATGCGTGTTCTGAGTTATCAGTGGCACAGCAGCACTTGGGATTTGCCTTTTAACTGAACTCCTCTCCTTTTGGAATGTGTTGTAATGGAACAAGAGCTTGCCTTCCTAAATGAGCTAACTTCACTTTCTATAGTGAGAAATCATAGATGTAGACGTGTTTAAATCAAGCAAACCTTCACCAATCTGACTTGTTCTAGCTGTTACTAGGGAGTGTGCTGGGAAGCAAGTGTAGAAGCATGATTCAAGTGTATCAAGCACAATTCAGAATGGAGTGGCTAATTCTGTCTGTGACAAGTAGCAAAACTGTATAATGCTCTTTTTCTGGATGCTGATGACCACTTTGTTGTGGTACCTGGGTTTGGGGGATGAGAGAGCGCTGCTGGCTTTCTTATTCCTAGAGAAGTTCTATTCTTATTGTTCCTGCCTGGGTAACTAAGACAGGGAAGACAAGTGACACATGATTGGATGTTTCTATAGATGGTGAAAAATTAACATTCACGAAATATTTTTTTGCCCTGTGAAATTAGCATAGATCACTATCTTGTCAGAGTGGTGTAGCTATGTGATACTGATAAAGCTTTTCTTACAGCCCAATTAGCAAGGAAATTTTTTATTTCTTCTTCTCGGGTTCTACTTAAATATAATAAATAGTTTTAATAAATGTATTAATAGCAAAAGTTAATTAGCAAGTCATATTGTGTATAATAAAACATTTTTGAGTATTCTTCCTGATGTCTTCACTGCACATGTAAATCTATCCTGTGATGGGACAATTATTTGTTAACTGACTATTTCCATGCTCCATAGTCTTAAGGGAATAATCAGTAATGCGTTGAACCCACACATTATGTTTAACAAGAGGTGGCAAGATAAAGCTATGTAGTATTTAGCATATAATTATCTGTAAACTTTTCTTGCTTGAAAGTAAAAGCAAGGAACGGATAAAAACAAGGGTTTGTTTCTTCAACTTTGTGCCAAAGGGTAAAAAGTATGAGCTAGAGCTGCCAAGCTGCTTTTACATATCTTCGTGCCAAGCTTATTTTTTCAAGTGGTTATTCTTTTATAGCTTGCTGCATTTAACAACCTTCTCTCATGATAGAGTGTGCCAATCCTAATGGTATTTGGTGGAGGAGAGGAGAGCAGAAAGTAAGAGGGAGGGCATTTTATGGCTAGATCACTTGCCTTTTGTATGGTGATCACAGACTGAGCAATCAGTTAGATTTAAAAATAAGATATGAATAAATTATGAATTATATCATTTAAAGTGATGGCTTTGATTTTGACTTGGTCTTAAATACAAGTATTTATTTTCCTTTAGCTATTTCTTTGACATTGCTGATTGCTGTATATAATATTTATTCTGCAGTATTTTTTTTTGTTGTTGTTGTTTGGTGGTTGGGTTTTTTTTGTTTGTTTGTTTTTCCAAACAGAAAAGTGGAACACCTGGCTTCTTGGATTCTTTCCTTTTTGCCTCACTCCTTTTCTCCTTTTTCCTGTTCACAGGTCAGTGCTCAGTTCACAAAACGGATCCAGACAAAAATCAAGGACCTTCTGCAGCAAATGGAGGAAGGGCTGAAGACAGCAGATCCCCACGACTGCTCTGCCTATACCGGCTGGACTGGTGAGAGAGCTAGACAGTGAATGAAGAATGTTTGTTGAATGGCGTGAGTGAGTCTTTTCGCAAAAGGACCTTTAGGTATCCTCATAGGAGCAGTAGCAGAACTCTGATACAGTATGAGTTACTTTCTTTTAACTCTATAACGTTGGTCATTGTTGTCTGCAGTGACTTCCATTGGCTTCAGTGGACCAACAATCTCATTATAGAGAGTTAATAGGCTTTTGTATATTGAGATATTCATTTTGCAAAATGAATGGATTTTTTAAGGCTACTTCTTTTGAATTACCTGTCATTTTTTTTAAGGTTTTATTAAAATTAGTCATTTTCACTTTTTTTGCTCAACTGTCTCAGTTTAAAACCATTCCCCTTGTCCTATCACCATCCACCCTCACAAACAGCCGTTCCCCCTCCTGTTTATCCGCTCCCTCCAAGCACTGAAGGCCACCATGAGGTCTCCCCGCAGCCTTCTCTTCTCCAAGCTGAACAAGCCCAGTTCCCTCAGACTTTCCTCACAGCAGAGCTGCTCCAGCCCTCTGCTCATCTCAGTGCCTCCTCTGGACCCGCTCCCAGAGCTCCACGTCCTTCCTGTGCTGGGGGCCCCAGGCCTGGACGCAGCGCTGCAGATGGGGCCTCACAAGAGCCGAGCAGAGGGGGACGATCACCTCCCTCTCCCTGCTGGCCGCCCCTTTTTCATGCAGCCCAGAACACAGCTGGCCTTGCGGGCTGCAGGCGCACACTGCTGCCTCATGGCCAGCTTCTCGTCCACCAGGACCCCAAGTCCTTCTGCGCAGGGCTGCTCTCAAGGACATCTTCCCCCAGTCTGTATCAATACCTGGGATTGCCCCGATCCAAGTGCAGCACCTTGCACTTGTTCTTATTGAACCTCACTGGGTTCACACAGGCCCACTCCTCCAGCCTGTCCAGGTCCCTCTGGATGCTTCCCTTCCTTCCAATGCATCGACTGCACTGCTCAGCTTGGTGCCATCTGCAAACATGCTGAGGCTGCACCGGAGGGTAGTTTGGCTCTGCTGTTTTGTCTGTACAAAAATGTTAAAATGAGCATGTGGGAAGGAGTGGAATGGAGGTAAGATTGCAAAATTGTGAATTATATGAAGAGAAATATGTGTGTGCAAGTGCTGTTTATCCCTAAACACCACTGTTCTTTTACTTTGCGGTACTAATGCTGTCAAAATATGAGTGAACCCTACTGATCCTTTAGGCAGAGCCTGCAGATGTCAAGCCTGACACAGCCACTGCTCTTCAGGCTGCCAAAACACTTTTCCATCTTGGCCTCTAAAGTGCTGCTTTGCAATCACAATGGCAAATTGTATTCCTGCTCTATCTTATGCTTTAGACATTCTTCTGATTTTAGCATAGCATGTTTGATGTGTGCCATGAGGAGATCTGTTCTGTTATCTCTGTCAGAGAGGGGGAAGCAGCCTGAAAAGGCTTTCCAGGCTTTGCCCATGCTTAGTCTTAATTTTGGCAGTGGAAATGCAAAATTTCTTCACTTTCTTCTTGATATTTCAGCACAGACAGTACTGTGGGTGGGTGAGTGGGGATGTTTTAGACAATTCATGTGTAAACGATAGATATGTTTCAAGGTCTAAGACTGGCTGGTGAGTGAGTGCAGCAGATGTCAAGTGGCCAAGAATGCCCATGATATCTTGGGTACATGAAAAAGATCATGGCCAGCAGGTTGAGGGAGCTTATCATCCCCTTCTACTCCGCGTTAGTGAAGCCTCATCTAGGATACTTAGTCCACAACTGGGCTCTTCAGTTCAAGCAAGACAGGGAACTACTGAAGGGTCACCTGCAGAGGGCCACAAAGATGGGGCCTGGAACATCTCCCTTTTGAGGAAACGCTGAGAGATCTGAGGCTTGTTCAGCCTGGAGGAGGGAAGACTGAGAAAGGATCTGACAAATGTTTATAAGTATCTAATGGGGGGAAATCAAGATGATTTAGACAGACTCTTTCCAGTGGTGCCTAGCAGCAGGACAAAGAGCAGTATGCACAAACTGGGACATAGGAAGTTCCACCTGAACATGAGGAAAAATTTTTTTTACTGTGAGGGCAACAGAGCATTGGAACTGCTCAGAGAGGTTGTGGAGTTTCCTTGTCTGGAGATATTCAAAACCTTCTGTCTCGCTCCAATTTATAGGAGAAAAAGGAGGTTCTTTTAATGTACGTATAGCCGACAGTGAGATTAAGACGCGGCAGGTCAAATGTTAGCCCAGCCAGTTTATTACAAATCCTAGTCGTTTAGGGAGATGGGGAAGGGAAGATGGGCAATAGAAAAGATAGGAAATAAAAGCAAGGAGTCTTTGTAGGAAGCAAGAGGAAGATAGTCACCACCATGGATTCCAGCTTTGCTTGTAGGTTGATCTTCAGTAGAGGTGGGTCATTGGGCGTTGTTGTTCAGTTGACGACGATGATGGCGATGACGGAGACAATGGAGAAACTTTCCAATTGCTGTACAAGCTTATAAATAAGTCTAAAGTGGTTGAGTCAGCTCCTTTTGGAGAGACAGCTTCTGGCTTTTGGATCTCTGCAGGAACTCCTTTTGTTCCCATCTTCTGGGCCTTGCCAGCAGATAAGAGGGAGTATGGAGGTGCCCACTTGTATCTTGCCTTCACAGCATACAATGGTATTATCCCCCAGTCTCCCATAGCAAGCAGGAGTTATTTGGTCACAGGCCAGGTCTTCCACCAGTAAACAGTCCTGAGTACTCTCTTCTGAAGGCAAACAGCTCCAAAGAAATGCTTTTAAATGTAAAATTGTCCACACAGTGATGCTGACTGCCACACAGCAACATCCAACTCTCATCTCCTAGATAAGTCAGTCTTATTGCAAGAAATGTCTCAGAAAGCATACTTTGAGCCAAAAACAAAGAAGGGTTCAAACACTTGCCTGAATGCTTTCCTGTGTTCCTACAGTATGGAGCCTGCTTTAGCCAGGCGGCTTGGATGAGAGATAGCTTTGAACCCCAGCAACTGTGTGATTCTAACACCATGACTGACAGCAGACATTACTGAGCATGTTGAAAGTTAGTTATAAGCTAAAACTAACACAACCATTGTTAGCTGAACAAGTAATGCACTCTAATGAGAATTTTTTTTTTTTCTGTTATATAGAAGGATTGCTAATTACATTTGCTTCAAGCTGTAAAATTCTTGCAAGGTTTCTGTGGAATTGCCTCAATAAAAATACTAAAATGGTCTGGATTTTGAAAAACTTAATGAAAATACTTTCTCCCCAAGCTTGCTTCTTGCAACGTTTTGCTTGAATGTGAAAATGAGAAAGTAAAAGCCAAATCTGAAAAGAACTGCCCTGCTTGCTATGTACCAAGTCTTGACAAATCTTAGTGGAGGTGAGCAGTACTGAATATTGGCTGAGCATGTACTTTGGAAGCATCTTCAAAATCTTGGAGTGCTTATTGTTGTCACATACCAATATTAAAAACCATGGTAGAGTCCATTGTGCTTATATCCTAATACCAATACTGTTTGTATGTGGCAAATGTCTTGGAGCATTTTGCACAAGAAAGGGTTGAATAATCTTGACCTCATGGCTAATTTCTGAACACAGCCTTGATCTGCATATTTGGTGCAATCTGTGAAAGAATTGTAGAAATGCCAGTCAGGCCGACAGCCTCAGAGGCAGTGTTTTCCTGCCATTGCTTTGATGAAGGTGATAGAAAATAGGCTACAATCTCCTGTGCCACTGAGTTGGCCTAAACAAGCTCTGTAGCAGCCTTCTCAGAGTCATCTGTAAATGCCTTTTCAAGGCTGACCCAGAGAACATCTGAGCATGTACCACTGCTCTTATGATTCCATTCTTGTACTCCTCAAAAAGCGTCTCTATGGAACTAAGTGTGTCTAGTTTGTGCTCCACTTTATTCATGGCACAGAAGAATCTCCTCCCTGCTCAAAAAAGAGGAGTTTGAGTTGCAGCATGGTCGGAAGATACATTTATTGCTTCTATGCATGTATACTTCTAGTTGGCCAAGAAACATCTGCTTAGAGTTGTTTCACTTCGTTAAAAGCTGCAATGATATAGATTAAAGGTTGAGTTTTGTTTTGTTTTAAATGAAAACTATATAATCATTGTAATGGAGTAAAGCTTGATTTAACCTTCCAGCATTCTCTTAGGACTTGTTGCTTTCTGGCTTTTACAAGCTAGCTTAAATCTTAAGGTGGTATCATGCCATTGTGAAATTCATTCAGGCGTTATAAACAACTTGGCAACTTGAATCCAAGAACTGCTTAAAATATCCTTTTAAAAATCAAATGGGAAATAGGTCATTTTTTGCCTATAACAGATGAGTATTGTAAAGTGAGTGTGCTTGGTTGTAGGTATACTTGTTACCCTAAGATTTTGAGTTTTAAGTGATTTCTTCTCCAAGCTTTAGTACCTGAGTCATGAATTGTCTTAATTCTGTGCTAATAGTGGATGTTCTGTTGGGCTTCAGTCTAACAAATTTAGATGTTTGTCATGATCCAAATAGAAATGTAATAAAGACAGACTGATGTGTTCCTATTGCAAAGCTAGGACCCTTAGCTGAAGTGCTTTAACTGACCAAATATCTCTTCGATTTACTGTTCAGTGGCTCTAAAGATGGTAATGTGATGTATTCAGAAGGGAAAATTAATTAACCTCTTTCTCGTGTGTTTTTTTCAGGCATTGCCCTCTTGTATCTCCAACTGTACCGTGTCACAAAGAACCAAAGCCATTTGCAGCGATCTCTCGATTATGTGAAGAGAATCCTTCGCAATCTGAATGGCAGACGAGTTACTTTTCTCTGTGGTGATGCTGGGCCGCTGGCAGTGGGTGCAGTAGTTTATCACATGCTGAAAAATGAAAGTGAATCTAAGGAATGTGTTGCTAGGTAAGTGGTAGAAGGTGGGAAAAGCTATGACCTTCTTTTGTGGAGTTCAGTAAAATTAGCAATTTGAGTCATGGAGGACAAGATTAAAACGTGGAGGTACCTTCTGTACTTTCTGTACTGATGTATTTTCAGTAGAATACAGGATTGACTTTTAGCATTATTAAATCTGGCTTACACTTGTATTTAGTGGGTCACTGAGCCTTCTAAGTTGCTCTAAGAACAGAATGTCCTGGACATATCTGTAGTGCATGCACATCTTCATTTTTGTTACAGTAATAGAAGTTGCACACCTTTCATTGACAGAATGTATTGCTTGTGCAGTATGTGATGCTTTCTGTAAAGCACATGTTAGCAGTTTTGCAGCATGCCTTGCCCCATCAGAATTTGCATACTAGCTTCATGTCATCATCTCTAGTTTATGTTTGAGCATATAATCCATCTTTTTGTAACCTAGAATCCTAGTTTGAATAATATCAGTTACTGTTCCTGAATGAATATTTAAGTTTTGAAGTGAATGAAAGGTTTGTTCCTTGCTTTTAGAGTTGATAGTTAGATTAGGCATGTCATTTTAGATGCAGTTAGGAAGGCAGTGTTTCCGTAAGGCATGAAGTATGACTAGAGCAAAATGAGATCAGCAGTAAATCTTTTAATCTTACCTGCGCTTGGGAACTCCTTTCCAGAGGACTGAGAAGGAGGTTAGTTTGAGTATTTGCTTCTTTACATCCTTCCGTTCCCCCCCTCCCCCCCAACTCCCCTTTGTTTCTTTGTTTTTGTTTTTTTTGTTTTTTTGTTTTTTTAGAAATGCCAGGGATGCTCTGAAAGCAATAGCTTCTATTTTATTATGTTGGCTCACAACATAAGAGGCAGATGTTGGTGGCATGGCAATAGAAGATGAACTTCCCTGCCAGTATTCCATTACATTTTGTTGCCACATGACATGCTCACATGGGAACAGAAAGAAAACCATGTGCAAGTTTGTCATGATCCACTGAACCAGTACTAGCTTGAAAGTGGCAGTTTCTTGAATTGCATCATGACAAGATATAGTTACAGTTACATAGTTATGTAGACACCATTACAGGCTGGAATCCAAGTGTCACTCCATGGGGTGATGACATATGAATTCCCCATAGAGTAAAACGTTCAAGATGCAGTCCTTAGTGGCTAAAGTGATGCATCTTGTCTTTTGGGGTAGAAAAGGGCTGATCCTTTTGGACTCCCTGGAACCTGGGCAGACCATCAACTCTTGACTGCTACATTGTAATGCTGACTAAGCTAAAGGCTGGACTTCCACAGTCAGGCCAGAGAAGATAGTTTTTGTCTTGCAGCGTTATAATACCAGCCCCCATTGAAGACAATGGAGTGTATTGCCAGTCTTGACTGGACTGTCCAACCCACCCACTGCATAGTCTGAATGTGGCACCTTCTGACTTCCATTTGTTTGGGTCAATGAAGGATGAACTATGAGGGCAGTGTTTTCCTAGAACAAGACAGTTGTGAAACAGTGGATTTCTCTGCTGGTGAGGATTTTTACAAGCGTGGCATGCAGGCTCTTGTTCATCACTGGCAAAAATGTATAGCTACTGGTGGTGACAGTGTTGAAAAATAGTGTTTTGTAGTTGAGAACTTGCTCTATCAGTTTTATTGTGCTTTTGGTATGTGTTGTAGTTACATGGAAATCAATAGGAGGTGTTACTTTTGGAGTGACCTATATCTATTCAGGATATCAGCAGTGAGAGTTGCATTGTAGATGTCAAAGTGTATATATGATGGCACTTAGAACTTTTTACCTTGAAGCTGTCTAGCTATAGTATGACTTGAAAAATAAAACCTAACAGTGGGCATTTAAAAGAAAGTAATTTAATTGCAAGTCCAAAGAGTAGTTCCATGAAAGGAATAATAACAGAAAGCTCTTTTTTGTGGGTATCTTTTCACAGTTATTAAGCAGTGACAGTGTGAAGAAACCACTGAGGTCTGTGTTTTTGCTCCAGCATGATGCTAACATTTCTGCCAAGTAATTGCTATTAAGGATATCTGGGAATAGATCTTCTTCTTAATCCAGATTATTTTTTCTCCTCCCCAAATTTAAAATGTGATTATCTCCATGGTTTAATCTAATAGCTAGTTTTAGTTAGTGAAAAATAAGAACAGAGAGAGAAAGAATGGGAAGGATAACAATTTCTCTGCTTCTCAGTTTGAAAGCAGACTGGTAGAGTAATAGCAGGAATGCTCAGTGGAGCATGTGAGAGTTGCAGTGCCCAGCCCAAGGTGTTTTTCCGCTACTATAGGCCACCAAACACTTCTGCATAATAGCAACACTCTTTCTAAACTGTATTATTAATCATTTGAAAAAATGCGTATCCAGGGAAGGGGAGTGCAGAGTGTTTTTTTTCTCCCCTCTGAAGCATCTATAATTAAGAGTCCTTGCTCAGGTGAAATTACTAGAGGTTCCAGTTTTCATCATTCTTCCCATTCATTTATAGCTACTTTTACAATTTAACTGACATTTCTTTTGATTGATGTCTGAGATCAGAAGTGATGTAACTGCATCTGTGAATCTTTTTGCTTCAGTGCAAATTAGTTGTCAGATAGCATCTCCAGGTTGGTGTTCCTGGTCTCTCTTGGAATCAGCGTTAGCTCTAGATTGGAGTAAGTTTCCAGCCCATTACCTGTATATGTGTTTCTCTCTGCCTGGAAGCCACTTATTTCACTATACTCACTGGCTCCAAGTTGCCTGTCTGTCAGGGACAGCACATATGTATTACTCTGGTGTGTAGAGCTGGCAGCCAGCTGAGGAGATGATGAAAGGAAGTTATGGGACTTAAGTACTGTAACTGCTTCTGTTTTGATGGTTTGTGCAATGTATAGGCCAGTATAGTGTCTAGAGAAGATGCTTTATCTCACCCTACTGTTCTTGTCTGATGCAGGCTGTTACAGCTGCAAAGGACAGTCATAAGCATGGATGCTGAACTTCCAGATGAGCTGCTTTATGGCAGAGCTGGTTACCTGTATGCCTTGCTCTACCTGAATACAGAAATTGCTCCAGACACTGTTCCGCAGTCCATTATCAAAGAGGTAGGACTTTTCTTCTGCCATACACTGTGGCACTGTGGAGAGAAAAAGGTGATGACAGTTACTTCAAGTGGGATACAGGTACTATAGAGCAGTAACGGGTAATAAAGAAGGAATACTGGCTCACCCCTTCCAACAACCTGTGACTGCTCAAGAGAAGTATAGTCGCTATCTAAGAGATGCTACTTCTTCAGCTGTTAACCCATAAATGAGGGTGAGGAGGAGTGGATCCAGGCTCCACCCCTTTAGCCATGCCTTCTCACCTGATGCTCAGCCATTGCTTCAGGCTGTGACCTGGCAGTTCCACTGCACAGAATACTTGTGCAATTGGACTGGAATCATTCCTCATGTAATTCAAGGGATTAGGAGCATGAGGCTGGAGAGGAGAGAATCTACAACTACAAACTCAGTCTCTTTTCCTGCTGCCTGGCTGGGATTGAAATGGAAGCTAACGTGGCAGGTCTGCAGGTAGCTATGGAAATGGATCTGCTGTGAAACTGGGCTTGGAGCAGTTGAGGGTGAGAAATCGTTATGGAAAACCTGGAAAACCTTAGGAAAGAAGTGTGAAGAGGGAGAATTCAGTGGGGAACGTGCATGTCTTCTTCAGATACCAGAACCAGAGAAGGCAGGCCTGGAAAAAACTGACGAGAAGCTTTTAAGATTCAGTTTCTCTTATAAATCTAAGTGATTCTGTCAGTGAGGCAGAAACTTCCTTCTTACCTCAATACTCAAGTCCAAAGGAATATCATGGTCATTCTGTTTATTGTGGCTTATATTCAGTGTGATTCTAGTCACGACAAAACTCTCTGAATCAAAGCAAATGAGATGGAAGAGATGTGTTTTCTTTCTTAGGTAATAGATGCCATTATTGAATCAGGGAAAAACTTCTCGAAGGAGGAACGTAAAACAGAGCGTTGTCCTCTGTTATATCAGTGGCACAGGAAGCAGTACGTTGGAGCGGCCCACGGCGTGGCTGGGATCTATTACATGCTAATGCAGGTAAGAGTGTCTTCTGTGGGCTGGGATGAAATGCCAGTGATGTCTTGTTTTGCATCAGAAGATCTCCATTTCAGGTTTCAAGCATGCACAGTGCAGTGTTGTGGTAGGTCAGGGATTCAGAATTAGGAGTTAGACCCTGCAGCAAAGAACAGCACTAAAAAAGGCCCCAGTGGCAGAAGAAAACTGTGGCTTGTCTATCCTTGCATTGGTGTGAAATAAGCCTTGCCTCTCAGCATCAAGGCTTCTCTAATGCTCCTGTTAGACCTCCGTCTGGGGGACTCATTTTTGTGCAGTTTACTCCAGGATGTCAACGTTGTGTTGTGCTTGCATGGCAAGACCTATGTCCTTGCCCTGAAGTAAATGAGGTATTTGTGAATGTGTGTGGGTTGCATTTGAGAGCATCAACATTCTGAAATTTTCTATCCTCAAGAAAGAGAGTCAGGTACTCATCCTCATGTTTACTTTTTCTTATACTTGCAGTTAGGCAAGCTAAATATTCATTTAGCTCAGCATCCATCACTCTTCAGTTTTTGCTATTTTACTTTTTGCTATTTTTCAGTGAGTGATCACTGCCTCCTGTCCTTCATGTCCTTTTTTTCTTCTGTGACTTATTTTTTTCCTACCGTGTAGAAGTTTAAGGAAAGTAGTCCTTAATCACATATTCAGTATGGTTTTATTAATTTATGCTCTTCCTTTTCTGCCTCTCTTCTCTCTCTGCCCCCAAAAAATCTGATGTTCCTGATTGTGTTTCTGACCCCTGCTCTTCTCTTCATGTTTTACTGAGATACCTCTCTTTTGTACACCTGTATATCGTACTTAAATCCCTTCTTCCCCCTGCTTTTATATCCTCAAATAGTATTATGTTTTTCAAGACAGACCTGTATGTCTGTTCTTTTGTTGTACAGTCTGGAAGTAGATCCCGTATGTTTCATTACAGAAGTTGGCCATAAAGCTGTATCATACAATTTTCTGGTTTTGAAAGATGCTGCCGGTCTCTGCATCATCGTAAATGGTAATTTTCTGATCGGCTTATGGAAAATGACTGTCCTTCAGGCAAGTGGAAGGAATGTACATCCTCACCTCTCAGCCTAAAGATCTGTACAGATGCTCTTCGCAAAAGTGACTGAGGTAGCATTAACTGTTGCTACTGCTCACCATTCCTCTTTTGCAAAAGATGCTGTGACTTTTCTGCGCCTGCTTCAGATCAGCTCACGCCACTTCTACCAGTAGTTCATGCTAAAGCAGCTGACTTTGATGTGGAAGTGGCTGTTGCTCTGCTGCCTGGGGTCTTCTGTACAGTGGACATCTGCTGATGCCTCGGGATGCTCTAATTTACTGTGTCCTTATCTTCACTTCCTGCTGTCCTTGATGGTTTCTTGGTGGTTCACCCTTTCCAGCTATCTCATCTTACCTGACTTCCCTTTTTTTTCACAGGGTTTTCTGAGAAACATCCATTTCTTTAAAGAAGTCTTTTTAAAGACTCCATCCTTTATTTGCTATTCAAAGTCTGATACCACAAATGCAGTGTGTTCTTGTTTAAGCTCTACTCTATCTACATGGTAAAATCATAAATGTCTTTTCCTTTACATCTAATTGCTGTTTTTAAGAATTACCACAAAGCCATTGTTTATGCAGCATTAGATTACTGTCTTTTCACTGTACATTAGACATTGTGAGTCATACAGAGTTGAGTCATCTGCTGCAGATGAAGATGACGTGTCAAAGTATGTCCTTCCCCCCATCCCTCCTACTCCATGTGAGGAAAATTTGTCTGTATATTCAGCAAAAAAATCATTATATGATTTGCTGGGTGGTTGTTTGGTAACAGAGAAAGCATCCAAATTAGCACCTGAGATACAAAGACCACCAATTACTGCTTCTGTGTAATATCTTTGTGAGGGAATGTGTCTAGGATCTTCTCATAGACAACTACAGTGAGCGTAAGGGCTCAGCAGTGTTAAGTAAGTAATCCAGGAGGCAGAGGAGGTGATTCTATAGCTGGGAAATCTCCAGCTCCTTCACTGATGCTGAGACAAAAATATCTATTTGAGTATCTGTCCTCTTGGCTAGATAATGAGGACACATATCAGTAGGTTACTTTTTTGCTATTGGCAGTTAGGTGCCAGGAACCTCAGCAGTTCAGGAGAAAGGGACTTGCTTGTGCATAGATCTTCGTAGAAGCATAAGGTGAGAAGGTATGTAAAGAATTCTGTTCTTGTGACAGTCATAAGCTCACTTAAACCCTGCTCTGTGCTTGCCTTGAACAGCTCAAAACTGAATAGCACTTATTGCTGGTGCCTGTCTTACCTTTTGCTGCAGGATTCCAATATGAAATCAGAATCCTGAAACAAAGATTTTATGAGACCTTCCATACTCTGGGCTTATTAACTCCACGGTGTTCTTAATGAGTAGCTGATCTATATTCAGGTGTCCTTGCACTCAGAAAAGGACAGAAGGGGAATTTGCTTTAGTGATATGGTGGGCAGGAGTCCAGCATAGCTTTCCTAACTGAGGTTAAGTAGAGATTATTTCAGATTACTGAGAATATAGATACTTGAAGTCATGTAGCTGTAGGACTGTGAATGATAGCAGCATTCTTAGCCCTTGAATGCGAATGTGCTGGTAGGAAACAATAAAATTGTATGACATAATCAGCAAAGACAAGTCATTTATAACCAAAATAGACCAGTTATTAGCTTCTGTAGACTCCCACAGTTGTTCCACCAGTTGCTAGAACTCATTAAATTATCCAGGCTGTGTAAAAATAGAGAGCTTTGTTATGAAAATACTGTGAAGTGGGCCGGTAGAGGAAGGAATATCAACTAAGAACAGCTACAGACCGGCAGACACTGAGGAAGTGCAGTTTGATGGATACATTTGCCTTTTGGGAAGGATGTAAACTAAATGAAAGAAATAGATTATTCTGAATCCTTCTTTCCTAAGGATGAATGCGTAGAAAAAAGATACTTAATTGCTTTGAGAAGTAGCTGTTGCTTCTGACATTAGAGATGCAGTTTTATAATCCATAGCTTCATGGAGTTCTGTTTGCAATGGAAAACTTCAACCTTAAACGTTTGTCAGGTTTGTCCACGTTAGTTATTTTTAAAATGGATAACCCACTGTGTTTTAAGTAAGCATTATAAGCAACTAATCTATAAAACTGTCTTCTTCCTGTGAGCACTCTCTCAGTATTAAGATATAAACAGAAGCATCTTGAAGGCTGCGTTCTGTTCTCAGTTCTTCTGTAGTCTTTCTGTGTCACCTCAAGTAAGACAGGTAACAACTTGGCGTCCCAGTTTCTTTATGTTTGTTGTAACACTCTCTTTGTAAGGATATTGTGAACAGACACTAATTAAATCTGCCTGAAGTGACAAAGGATTTTGGATCAAGGGCGTATATGTAGAGTAATGGAAAATAGGGCACGTAATTGTTGTTACCCAATTTATTACTACTTTGATTTTGTTTTTTTTTCTGTGTTGTCTTTAGCCAATTGCAAATGTGGATCAGGAGACCTTGACAGAGTTGGTGAAGCCAAGCATTGACTATGTGCGCCATAAAAAATTCAGATCTGGGAATTATCCATCGTCATTGAGCAATGAGACTGACAGATTGGTTCACTGGTGCCATGGTGCCCCTGGAGTCATCCACATGCTCATGCAAGCTTATAAGGTGAATCATTCTGTGTTTGTATAAACCCTTTTTTTTTCTTTTTTTCTTTTTTTTTTCAGAAGGACCTGTACGTAGGCCTGTTGGATTCTAAGTCCTGTGTTTTAAGTCTTTCTGGATCTAGGCTTTCAAATGAGAACCCTGGGCTAGGCACCTAGATATCTCAAAGTTCTATGTACGAATGTTTGTAAAGAAGTAATAAATAAAATTGCTTCTTGGGATGTGAGTTGTTAATAGACTTGAGGCTTTCTTGAAAAAGCGCCAACGTAGTTCATCAGCTTGATATCAGAATCCTGGTTTTGAGCAGTTCTGGCCTAAGTTATTTTAATCTTCATCCCAAGCATTTTAAGAATTATGTTGGTTTTTAAAAATGTAGGTTCACGTGTTTTGCTAAAGAATGTCTTTCTGAATTACTCCATTATTTTGTGACGGTACTTCAGAACTTAATGTCAGAACAAAGATGCCAGGCCCATTCTAGGGCATAAATGTAACTCCCTAGGTATCATGAGCCTCCTGCTTGCTCCTTTCCATCCTTAACTAGATTGGCTATCTTGCTTGTGTTGTGCGCTTCTGATTTGCATGACTTTTGAAAGTGTGCCATTTAATTAAATTTATGCAAATTTATTTCTGCATTTGACAGCCCTCTTTGGCAGATTCCTTGGTTGGCTTTTGGGTAAGCTGATAAAAAGCAGGTTTTGTTTATGGAATAATTACTTACGCTGCTACCTGTGAAATGTGAACTCTTACAGCACTGCTAAATGCAGCAGCAGTCACATTTGCTTTTGCTTTGGACTGTAGTAGGAGGCTGGCTTATCACTGCAGACCTTTCCAAGATGAGAGAGGAATAGGACCAAGTTCTGCTTAGCAGTTTTCCTTTGTCCTCTTTTTCTGTGACAAAGTGATGCTTTTTCTCTTTTATCTGCTCTTTGAAAGATTAAGAAAAATTGGAGTATGTTGTGCTGGCTGTGCTTTCACATCAAGCACTGGGACTTCTGATAACAGACAGCAGCATTAATCCTGGAAATCAAATGCTGTTGCCAGACCTTCATTTGAAATGTTACTACTGAGTAGCTGACAGACCTGATCAGAAAGGGAGATCTTCTTTATCAAGGTTATGGATTTACTAGAAACACTTAACATTCAAGATCTTACATTAATAAATAGCATCTTTGTAGAGGATGCCATCTGCAAAAAAACATCTGCAGCAGTGTATAAATTATTCTTCTTACTTTGTCTTGTTAATCTATTGTGTGACTCAGGCACAGGAGAAGAGAGTGTTATGTAGATGGAAGTCTGTGGTGCTGTTCAGCTAAGCTGCTGAACAAAGAAATGCACTTCAGTATATTTTGTAAATCTGATCCTTTGCCCAAATTGGCTTTACCTCTGATTACTTCCCATGCAGGTACTAACCAAGGTAATGGAGTGCTTCTACTTCTGCTTGAGATAGAGAAGAGAGCCCTGTTCTTTGCAAAGTGATACTCTTGCATTTTTTGGTATGGAGTTGAAAGCAGGCAGTGAATAACCAGTGAGAGTTACTCAGAAGCATGAGAACCTAGCTATTCAGGACCAAATTTGATGCCCAGTGTTGTTGCATTTCTTGGAGACAAGAATTATATTTCTCTATTTCAAATCAGATAATGTAGTGATTTGGGACTGGGGGAGGGGAGTATAAGAGGATCATGTACCCTTCAAACTGATTACAGCCTGTGGAACCAAGGGCCATGAACTTGTGAGTTTTTTCTTTGGGATCCTCATTTCAGATACAAAAGCATTAACACTTTCCTTTTTCCATGCAGGGAAAAAAGAAGCGACTTAGAAGAAAGGCAAGTCTGTGATGGATGGAGTCTTAAAATTCAAAAATAAACTGTATATGAAAAACTCCACCCCTACAGCAAAGCGTTTTCCAGGTGCATCATCCTTTTGTTTTTGTTAATACTGCTATTTATATGTTTGTTTTTGTTCCACAGACTTTTAAAGAGGACAAGTACTTGAAAGATGCTATGGAGTGTAGTGATGTCATCTGGCAAAGAGGTTTATTGAGAAAAGGCTATGGGATCTGCCATGGTACTGCTGGCAATGGCTACTCCTTCTTGTCTCTCTACAACCTAACTCAGGACAAAAAGTACCTCTACCGAGCTTGCAAGGTGAGCTTTCTACATCCCAACAAAATTACTGTTCCTTTTCCTGCATTTCATTTCATGTAATTTTCCTTTCATTTCTATGTGGTAAATAGAGTGATCAAACTAAGTTACTGACTGTTGCCTTTGAAGCTAACTCAGTGGGACAAGAGCGTAGCATCACATATTCCTCTTAACTAATGCTTTGACTAGACAACTTCAACTCTGCTTATGTGGACACTTATGTCTTAATATGTAGACTGAAAAAAATACCCTAAATTTTTTACACCACTTTGCTGTGGTGTAAATGTCTGAAAATTAGCTTGCCTGAACAATAAGAGATGAATGTTATGTGGTGCTAATTATTCCCTTGAGAGCTCTACTGTCATCCTCAGCTCCTCAAGCGATGCTGTTTGTAGTCTTTTGTAATTATTTGTTTTCAGACTAGTGTCTGGGGCTTTCAGAGCTCTGAATTGCAGTTATTTAACTGCTCATTTAGATTTTTTTCATTAATACAAATTGTAGAGAAAGACATGCTCAGAATTTTTCTGCCAATCTAGTTTCTGCTGTCAACTGCTATCAGCTCTGATTATGCTAGCAATTCTCAAAGAAGAAAGCTTTTTTTGCCCCTATTTCTTGATCTCAAAAGAGCTTTTTGTTTCGTCTTCTACTTAATTTACTGATACTGAATTTCATATTGCATATACAGCTATTTAATAGAGGTTTGTTTAAAGGTAGTACAATGGGAGATTTGATGAGTTGCATCTTGGGCTCTTATAGGTGAGCCACATTGAAAGCTACTGCTTTCATTTCTACTGTCAGCCTGTCCACAACCAGCAGAGCTTTAAAAAGTTGATATTTGTGTCATCTTATATTCACCTATGTACCAGCCATGAGGTCACCTGTACACATCCTAGAAAATACAATAAACCCCTAACACTGCCATGGTAAATATGTGACATTATTTGTGGACTCATCCACTGCTGAAGTGTGAGCTACACTACTGAGCATGCATGGCTCTCAGCACAGTTTCTGTGTCTTCCTGTCATTCACTGCTGTATATTTTCAGGGAGCTCTGTGCAGTGCTGCCAGTTTCCGTTGCTCTGCATTTCTTGACCGGAGGAGCCCTGTAGTTCTATGATGCTTTGTTTTGTTGGGGTTCTGGGTTTTTGTTTTGTTTGTTTTGTTTGTTGGGTTTTTTTAGATTCAGGACAGAGCTTCCAAGGTCTGAATGGCTCTTTCTTGATGACTTTATTTATGATGATTTTTTTCCTAAGACTTGGGGGGAGAAAATAAATAAAGCTATTAATGGCAGTTGGAGATTTAGTATTCTAAGTCAGTGTATGGAAGTGGAAGAAAACAAAAATGCAGTTAACAGCTCTTTAAGTCCTTAGGAACTGGATGAGTTAAGCACTGAGACATATAAGAACTGATGTTATATTAGAAAATTTCTGACTTAGAAACTGTTTGTATCTGTTCTTGCAGTATTTCTTCACTGGTTTGTTGCACAGGTTATTTAAAAACTGGGAATTAAGTACAGCCCATCTAATTATGTTGTTGCAAAGTTGTAACTCCCACTGTTGAAATACATGTCTTAAAGAATAATTGCATCCTTGTCACGAATGAAGTGGGATTAATTAGTCTTGTACTGTGTTGCGTCTCTGCTTACACTATTTTACATTTAGTACCTGTGAAAATGTCTTCCCATGCAGGTTTCAAACTTGCATTTAACGATCTTAAATTTAAAATTAATCAATAAATACATTTTATGTTTCCCACAGTTTGCTGAATGGTGTTTGGAATATGGTGCACATGGATGTCGTATTCCTGACCGTCCTTATTCTCTTTTTGAAGGTAAAGTGGTTGTATTGCAAATAGTATTGTGTTGTACAGGATAGAAGGGCTACCTTGCAGTTTTGGGACATGCTTGGGAGTTTGGAAATATTTTCCTAGAGCTTTATATGTTTTCTTTATTTGTAACTTTTTTTCTACACCGTATCTCATCGCTAAGTTTTAAAACACAGTAGCAAGAAATCACAGATAAAGTAGGATATAAAACAGTGCTGCTGTTCTGAGAGCAGTGAGCCTAATGTGCCACCTATCACAAGTAAGTGAAATTACAGCACACAAAGCAGGTTTATTTTACAAGTAAACCAACCCCAGGCATAAACACAAGAGAGCAGTAGTTGTATGCATCTCTTACAAATACAGAGTTATTGTGTTGATGTTTATGGGGAAGAAAGGACAGCGTTCTTATCCCTGGGGGATCCCTTGTAGGCATTTGTAGAAGGAAGAGGCAGACAGACAGTATGTAGTAGAAGAGCTTTGATACTTGATGTGGAGCAATGCCAACAGTAGTCAGGATGATTTCTGCTTCAGTGTTGATGCGCATTTTATTGCATTTTTTTAATGTAATTTTTTTTAAAGACCTCCTTGTGTCAAATTTGAGGAAAAAAAATACTAATTTTTTTTTCCTTCCTGCTGCCCCCTTCATGAACAAAGAATGAAGGGGTGTATCACGGGAGTAATAAAATTGCACCTTTGCTTTTGGACTCAGGAAGTGATCAATGAGAGTTGCTCAAAATGTGAGAGATGGTCCAAACTGGGATTTACTTTTTCTTAACTGAAGTAGCACTGAGATTGTGCTGCTAAGAACAGTAGCAGAGATAAGCCTGTTTCTGCCTTTGAGCTTTTCAAGCGGAAGTTAGTTTCCTAGGCAAATACAATAAACTTGCCTTTCTAGAAGTTGTACGTTTACTCAGAAAAGATTTAGCAAGGTGCTAGATTGCCTTTGCTGTCAACAGCGATATTTCAATGTCCCAAGATGCAAAAAATCTGTCTCCTTGCTTTGTAGGTATGGCTGGAGCTATTCACTTCCTCTCAGATATTTCAGTACCAGAAACTTCCCGGTTTCCAGCGTTTGAACTTGGACCTCAAAGGAGGGAAGACAAAATGGAACAGGACAGCTAAAGGGTTCTTTGGAAAGTAAACACATGCCAAAAGAGATGAGACTGTTTAGTGCCTCTGATATAGAGCCAACGTAACCCTAAGCTGATTGATGGATAAACCGTTTCTCACTTCTCCTGCCCCAAGGGACATGAAGTCCTTAGAGCATGAATTGAGAGAAGCTACATTTAAGTTCTGTTAGTGACACCTTCACATGCAGAACGAGGGAAGTCAAATTTGCACTTTCTCTCTTTCATTGTATTTGTCTTCTTCAGGTCTTTGACATGACCTGCATGTTTATTGGTGTTGTCTGTTGATTCGAGTCTGTTGTTGTTAGCAAAGAGCTGTTCTCTGTGTGAAGCTCCATCCTGTACCTTCATGCATGACCTGTAACAACAGTGTTGCTTTCTGCAGTGTGGTTAGCCTGAGAGCTCCACTTTATGCCAGAGAGTTCACTGTAAGAGAGTACTCAGCTTCACTAGTGAGCTGACAACTTCAAAAAGAGATGGAAAACATGCTTTTCTTCATTGCTTTCTACATTTTTCTCCTCTACAGTCCCTAGGTCATGGAGATCAGCCTTGCCTGATGAATTGGTATGAGGCCTTCTCAGTTTTCAGGAGTGTATCAGGTTAGATGTGGCCTGTGGCCTGACTTTTCTTTTCTTTTGCTGTTTTAGGAGCCTTTTTTTTTTTTTTTTTTAATTTTTCAGAGAGAGAGAGTGAGAGAGGCTGCCTGCACCTGGTTTGTGTGCTAGGGGGAGATGCTTATCCCCACCTTTGCATGTTAGGAGCTTACCAAACTGCAGGCAGTCACCTGAAGTAGCCTCCTGCTTCCAACAAGAGAGAAGGGACAGTGTAACTACGCTTTTCCACTGTGGTTCATGGATTTGTAGTAAATCTCTCTTCAACAGCACATAGCATACAGATGAAGTCAGCACTGTATCTCATGCTGGAAAATCAGGATGACTATTACTACTGACTCAAGAAGGTGGATTGTTCCAGGCCTTTCCCTCCCTCTCCTTACCCCATTGCATTTATCCCATGCTGTGTGACAGAAGTGATAAATACCAGCTGCTTGTGGAGGCTGCAGAAGATCAATAAGCAATATATATGCCATTGCTAAGAGCTGTAATTGAAGTTTATTTTGTCTTAAAATCAAGACAGAAAAAGCGTTTTCTCCTTAGTTTTTGACTGAGTTGTTAGTGCTTTGCTTCCCCCTGCTGTGCGGTGGAGTTGTGGAGTATTGAGTCTTCTCTCAGCTGTCAAAGTGTAAGTTCTGCCTCCGTGTGCTCATACAGGGTTCTTTGTCTGGGAGAAGTGGAACATACTCTTAAGTAGGTACATCTACAACGTATTCCTGTTTTCCAGATAAAGAAGTATGCATGCTATTTGAGAAGGGTAAGAGTGGCATTCTCTCATTTGCTCAAATTCTGTTGTCATCCTCACCTTCCTCACAGGCCTTGTTGTGTTCTGCTATCTCAGGTGCTTATTTTAACCAGTACCTTACATCAGGTGAAAATGTGACAGGTGGCTGGGACTCTGACCTTTCAGGTGCCCATTGGGATATCTGCGACCATGGGCAACTGCTGAATCCTCAGCGTTTGTGGTCAGACTTGGAAATGCATGCCTGTACCTGCATGCAGGGAAGCAGGAGGCTTCCCTGAACATTGACCTGTCTGTTGCCAAATCCTTTGGGGTGCTAATGTTTTCTGGATTCAGTTCTGCTAGGCGATAGCAGCAGTGCCAGTGCTGAGAGAGCTTAATGTCTGCTGATTTGTCAGTTAAGATTGGGAGCAGTGAGAGAGACTTTTACGCTCCTCTGAGAGTAGATCTGCTGGGGCACTGGGCCCAGATGCATTTGTGCAGCCAGGCAAGAGGGAAGATTCTGAAAGGCAGCAGGGAGGAGGGTACTGCGTGGCAAACAGCTGTGGTGAAGTGACCCTGGTCAAAGAGGCGGAAAGCAGTGGGATCAGTGAGGGATGGGGAGCTGCTCGCGGGAGGCAGTGTGCAGAGCTGCAGTGTGCATGCTGAGGCAGAACTCTCTATTTTTTCTGTCATCTCCCTGGATTACTGCCTGTAATCCAGGGAGGAAACTAGCTCACAGTGAAGCCTGACAGAAAGCCTAGCAAAAGAAGACGTGGAGGTTTAAAAAAAAAAAAAAAAAAAAAAAAAAAAAAAAAAAAGAAGAAGAAAAACACTACCTGATCCTGTTTCACATCCATTCCCACCCCTTCCTTCTCCTTCGTCTCCTCTACACCTGTAAAGTGCATGAGGTGGGCTAACGGGTGGGATGCATTCCTCTGCCAGGTCTGCAGGAGCTCCTGCAAACGCAGCACAGAAGCCACCCACCTTCCTGGCAGATCCAGGCCTGTCTTTCATGACCAACAAGCTGGGGGCGACAGGGAAAGGCTTTTTCATTCATTTGTTGGGAGCCTTCTTGGCTGCTCTGCTTGGGATGGCACCTGTGAAATATGGTGATGTTGGCTGGCTGGTATTCAGGGAGAATTGAAATTCCTGGCTTGTTTAAAAAATGTGGGTGCACACGCATGAACTGCTTAACAGTGAGTAGAGACCAGAGGTGCATGATTGCCACAGTCAATGGAGTGAGCACGTCCTCTGTGTGCTCCTGCACTGCAGCTCTGCTGTGGGGTGAGGCCCAGCACCAGGTTCTCTGCAGAATTATCTTGGAATTGAGCAAGGCTGGAAATGTGGTATATCACAGAAGGTCTGCGAGTACCTGTGCTTTGTCTTCCTCACATGGCTCTCACTGCAGCTCCTCCCTTTTGTATGTTACACCTTGTGATATCCAGGCAGCTGTTACAAAGTGTATTGTGAGAAGGGGTGGAAAAAATACATTTTAACAAGACACCATTTTCAGAAATCTCATCGAACTAAAATGTGGAAAATCGCTAAATATTCCCTGTTTTGCTTTGTCCATGTGTAGTAGTCCATCTGTTGCAAAAAGCCGTAGTGTTAAAAATGGAGATGTTCTTTGGGCAGAAAAAAGAGGAAAAAATGCTGATGTGTTGTTCTTTGGCTTTATTAGTAAAGATCAAGTTATGTGGTGGTAATCTGTGTGCTGTTCTTTTGTGTGTTGTATGATTTCCTTCCCTTCCACAGTGGTCACTGGGAGCGGTTCTCTGCTCAGATTGCTGAGCTGCTTCCAATTTCAGAGTCCTGCAGGATGAAACAGTGGCCAAAGTATGGGCAGATCTCTTCTTAACCTTCACTTTTTTCTTTTTCTTTACTCAGCTTTACTGAGCTTTTCCCTTTGGTCAGGTCCTGTTGGACAGTTTGCAGCTCGAACTGTATTTAGGACCGGGTGGTTTTTAAGAACAAATATATGAAACATCTGTCTTGCTGACAGCTTTAAGAAAGCTTGACATTTTCCCTTAGCAAGGACTTAACAGAATTAAACTAAGTATTCTGCAAGCAAGAGGCAGTATTTCTACTTTCACAAAGCCAATTCACGGCCCTCTGCTACCGAGAGCAGCTGCTGCTGCTTCCTCCCCCTCCTTATTTAATAGGCTCTAGGTACAAACCTGAAGACAATCTAAAAACACTTTCCTCCATCTTATGGCAGCTGTTGCCAGGTAAATGTGGTGGGACTTCCTAATGCAGCGAGTCATGGGTTCAAAGTGCTGTTTTCAGGCAGGAAGAACTGAGGTGTGTGAGGGCAGAAGCAGGAGGGCTGCCTGCTGCAGCACAGGCTATGGCTGAGCAGCACTGCCTGAGCCCTGTGCTGGTGCGGCGCTCAACAAAGCAGCCACTTTCTCCTAGTGGCATTGCATTGGCATTTTCCTATTTGTTTCACGTTATTTACAGGGGCAGGAGTTCTGTCTGCACCCAGTAGAGCAGCTGCAGTTTGCCAGGAGCATCAGTGACCTGTGTTCAACCACTGCTGCTCCTCCACAGATGTAAATGTGAAAGTAAAAAGAAGTACTTAGCGCTGCTCACCAGTTCTATAAACCATATGTAACATTTCAGCTCGGAAGTAAGTCCCTGTGATGCTCTTTCCTCAAGCTTTTATTATCACCTAATCGTAAGAGAGATGTGTCAGGAAAATGAATACCACATTCCAGGTTCTAAGAATTTTTTGTTCGACTTCCAAAAATTCCGTTATTCCAAAGAGATGTAAAAATGTCCCCTATCTTTTTTCAGAGGTTCTGCTCCACCAACTTGTTTAATATTTTAAAGAGATTATTTATAATTTCTTCATTTATCATTGGTGCTGTTAGAAAAATAAATTCAAAGCTATTTAAAGAGGAAGAAGTTAAAATTTCTACTCTATTTTCATAGAATTACAGAACGTTTTAGGTTGAAAGCATCCATACAGTTCCAACCCCTGTGCTCTGGACGGGGTGCCAACCACTAAATCAGACACTAGAACCAACTGGACCTTCAACGCCTCCAGGGAGGGGACATCCACAATTCCTTTGGGCAGCCTATTCCTGCACATCACCACCCTCGTACTGAACCATTTCCCCTGACATCTAACATAAACCTCCCTTCTTTTAGTGTAAAACTGTTTCCTCTGGCCTCATCACTTCTACTAGTGTGGAAGGTTTATTTCTCCTCCTGTTTATAAGCTTTTAAATATTGAAAGGCCGCAGTGAGATCTCCCTGCAGGCTTCTCCAGGATTTTCCTCCTCCCCTCTCCTCTCCTTCTCCTCCTCTCCTCCTCCCTTTTTCCTTTTAAGTTCAGCAACATATGTTTCCCATTTAAAATGTACTTTTTCTTATACGAGTGTTTTGGCTTGATTTATAACCAAAATAGTTAAAGGAAACAGGTTACCAGTTTCATTAAAGAAGAACTGTTAGGAACACTTCTTCCGAGATACATATACTATTGCATCTGTAAAACCTTGATCTTTATACAGCCGTTAGCTGATTTTTCTCAGTAAAAGTCCTTTGATCCTGCTCTTTTTCTATTAAGTAATAATGCTACCTGCTACTGGAAGTTTAGTTTCGGACATGCAGAATGTAATTAAGAAACTTTACATAATCTCTTTGAAAAAAAAAGGTAGATTAGCATTTCACATATTTTCCTTTTAAGAATATATTTTAACAGACAGTAGCAGGATTCCGAAAGAATGTCTTTCTACATTTTGAAGACTTGTGAATGTCCGCAGGAAATTAAGCTGGATTCTGAGTAACACTAGCAAGCTGCTAATGTGCAGGATGTGTGTCTGGAACTACCTGGGCATACTGTAAGGAAAAAGATGGGAATAAAGGAAAGGTTCATCTGGAATCTGTGGTATTCCAACCTTTACACTTTTTCTTTCATAGAACTTACTGCCAAAAAAAAGGAGCTGCAGGATCAGGCTCCCATGGCCTCTTCTTCCCTCAGAATGTTCGTGTTCTGGGAGAGGATGAAGTAGTTTTAGAACACTAGTATAATGTACGTAAGTATGGTGTGTATCTGATGTGTTCATAACATTCTCTTGTTGCACTAACTCTTTGTAGAGAACTAGGTACAATCTGATGTTAGGCAATTCACTGTTTCTTTTTCCCACTTGGGCTCTTGCAGGGCCCAACTGACAACACCTGGGTTGGAGAGGGATAAAAAAAAATAGAATACCACTCATAGGTACAGGGGGTACAGGCAGAGGTCTGACGAGTAAGTAATCTACTGAAAACCCAGGCGTTACAGTGGATGCCATACTAAATGAGAGCCAGCACCGTGCTCACCTCATGAATAAGGCAGACCATACCATTGGTGCTGGTGAGTCTGCCCCTGGGTTTCTGTGTCCAAATTTGGGGCCTCTCATTTCAGAATGGTTGCTGATAAACTAGTGTGGATCCAAAGAGCTGCCAGGATAACAGCGTGTAAGGGAGAAGGATGGAGCTGGGCTGGTTCAGTCCAGCAGAGGCGGCTGAGGGGAAGTTTCACAGCATCACACCTGCTGGTGGGAAGCTTATCAGCAGCAATGCACGGTCGTGTAAGATGGTCTAGCCCAAGGCTATACCAAGCAAATACCAAGCAAACTTTTTGTTTGTTTGCTAAAACATTAAAAAGAGAGAGCAACAAAGCCATAAAACCAGCGGGATGTCCGACCTTCTTGTTGTGAAACTAATCTCTTAGTGAGTTCTCAAGGTGTTCATCAGAGATTTTTGATGAAATTTTACTTTCCCCGTGCTTCGTTCTTAGGAAAAATTGCTAAGAAATGTATGTACTGCCAAAAGCAATTATATTAATAAAACATGACTTGAAGCAGAGGTTGTTTCTTTCTTGTCCGAGAGGGTTTATGAAGGTCTGGTAAAGAGACACAATCAGATCAGTGAGTGGAGTATCTGATTGTAACTCTATACATTCCATTTGAAAACTTGCAGGTGTATTTATGTCAGCAGAATGCGGAGGTCACAACTGCAGCAAAATGGCACGGTGCAGGGTGAGCACAGGCTGAGCTAGGGGCCTCGTGTGTTCCTGTCCAAAGTCAGCTCTTAGTGCCATGAGGTGGTGCATTTAGCAACCCAAAACAGAGCTCAAGCTGCCTGAACACCTATCTTTGGATAAAGATTGGACCAAGAAATGACTGGGATGATACTCAAGAAATGTGCTAACTCCCATCCTGGGAGCAGCACCTACATGCACGTGTCCAGCAACACAACCCATTTCTCCAGCCAAGCAGCACTGATGAGCAAGATGAGCAAGTTTGTGGCATTGCTCCCTCCATACTGCAAGTAACAGAGCTTCACAGCTCAACACTGACATGCTGTGGTTCTACAGGAAGCACTTCTGCTATGTGATGTGGAGGCTCCTACCAGTTAACTCATGGAAGTTAAAAATAACACCAAAAAGCAGGGATTGTCCAGGTGATGCAGAGCACGAGCCAGCAACCTGGAAACTCAAATGAAAACAGTACCAAAAATGAGACCAGGCCTGTGGCCATGTCTAAGAAATTGTGTTTGCTCATCCTTCAGGAGGAAATGTGATGACTGCGCACCTGGAGGCACGAGCTCTTGCCACTGCTTATGCCCTGGTGCAGTCCCACAGGAGGAAGGCTAGCAGAGCCCAGCCACCATTCAAATCCTTTGCAATACTTCACTGAGGCAGACTGCTACAGCAGTCCAGACTTCACCAACAAGCCTCAGGATGGGCATACCCAGGGCTCTCCTCACTTGAAGCGCTTCCCACACCAGCACAACATGCCAGGTGTAATGAGTTAACTACCAGTGACACCTATTCTCTGGGAGATGTTTCACTGGAGGTTTTCCTGCCAACAGGGACTAGGACCCTCCCACAAGGGCCAAAGCAACACGCCTGCCACCCAGCCTCTGTTGGCAGAGGGAGAAGAAACCAGAGAATGCCACAGAAAAACGAGTGTATGAAGCTGCCTGCCACAAAGAATTTCACAGCTGTGAAGAATGAACATTGGCTCTGTCCTCCTTTGTGCACAGGAGATCACAATTTTAACTCCACTCATTAACAAAAAGAACTTCAAACAAACGCCTCGGTAAAGAGCGAAGAAGATGATCAGAGGTACAACACCATCTAAACTTACTTTAATAAAATCACAGAATCATAGAATCACAAGGTTGGAAAGGACCTACAAGATCATCTAGTCCAAGCGTCCTCCCATCACCATTATTACCACAAGCTACTAAACCATATCTGCATCTCCTACAAAGAATCCTCTCCTACGAAGAAAGGCTGAGGGAGCTTGGTTTGTTCAGTCTGGAGAAGGCTCTGGGGAGATCTCACTGCAGCCTTCCAGTAACGAAAGGGAGCTTATATACAGGAGGGAGATTGACTTTTTATATGAGCCATTGTGACTGGACAAGTGGTTTTGAACTAAAAGAGGGGAAATTTAGGTTTGATGTTAGGAAGAAGTTTTTTACTCGGAGGGTGGTGAGCACTAGAACAGGTTGTGAGTACACCATCCCTGGAGGTTCAAGCCCAGATCTTGGGCAACCTAGTGGCTGGCAACCCTGCCCGCAGCAGAGAGGTTGGAAGTGGGTTGTCTTTAAGCTCCCTTCCAATTCAAACCATTTTGTGATTCTATGAAAAAAAAAAAAAAAAAAGAAAAAGAAAACCTGTCCAAGTTTTACAGGCAATAAAAGCCTGAGACTGTAGAAATACCAAGAAAGCCCATCCTCCAGTCCACCAACCCAGCTTTGAAAAACGTGAATACTTGAATACTTTCATACTGGTGATAAGACCTCGACCAAATTTAGAGGACATCTCTTTTCTTTTTTCCTCACACTTTTTTTTTTTTTGCACATCAGATTAAGGAACTTCTTCAGCACAAGTTCCAAAGAGTTATCTATTTGTCCTAGAGAGGAGAGCATTTCACAGATGTGTCACCCAGAGGCGACAGCTCTACTTCACACTCTTTGTGGCAGCAGCAAGACCGTAATCAAAAGTATTATTTATCAGTGACAAAATTACCATCAATTTCAAAGGGAGCAAACTTGGAAATGTGCTCCCACTCCCTCTTAGTGTAGCTGCTTTCTAATTTAATGAAGAAAACTCTATGTATTTCAGTATTTCTAATCATTTAGTCTAGAGGCACGAGCACAAGTCATTCTGAGATTATAGCACTTGCCTCTCACCACTGATATTTAGGTCATCATCCGTTTCATTCAATCTCACTGCTGGCAAAGCAAGCGTAGCCAGGATGAAGCTCACATAGGCAGAGTCCAGCTTCTGGCCAAGAAACACTCAGCTCACGGTCCTCCACTTTCAAGTGCACCATTTAAAGCACTGAATCCCCAGTCCTAGGGGCACTTGGCAAAGTTTCTTCCATGACCCAGTGAACATCGGTGTCCCAGCCACTCAGCGACTTCTATCACAGAGCCTCTGTGGTGTGCATCAGAACTGAGTTTTACAAGAAAACCGTTGGCAAAAAAGATAGGGCTACCATTTCTGGTAAAAGACCTTTTCTATTTTTACCCTCTTTCTCTGTAATTTTCCCTAAGTGAAGACATTTCCTCCATTTTAGGAGAATGCACATCAATCTGGGGTGGCACAAGGAACTGCTACCGGTTGTCTGCCACAATGTAATTACAACTGTGGGTCAAACAAACAATAAATAAAGAGAAAGACATACAGGTTTTAAATATAGATTTCCATTAAAAGCATTACAAAGACAACTTATTTCATTTTAAAGACAAAGAAAAAATCCACTTCTACTGCAAAAAAATCACCCCTTTGCAAGGAAATTTAATGAGGAAAGGTTCAAGATAGGAAGGGAGAGAGGACATGGAAAGCTAGCAAATGTTCAAAGGGGCAGATGCCCACCATCCTGGTTGTTTTGCAATGGCACCTTCTTCTCCCAGAGTCAGGTCAGAGCCACAGAGTCCTCATGTGGAGGATTTCACCACCTGCTCATACGGAGGAGGTGGTGTGTTGCAGTAGGAAGGTGGAGGAGGGTAAACCGGGTTTCCTTGGGGGGAATTGGGCTGGACATGGAAAGCCATCGCCATGGGATTCATCACAGGTCCGCCTGGGTCTGTGTAATATGGCACTCCAGGTTGCTGTGACCCTGAAATAACAAGAGAGAAAAGGCATCAACAACAGCAGCAGGTAGAAGCCACATTCCTACAGGGCTGAAGAAAGTGTGCCTGTGCTCTGCACACTCAGAGAAGTCTTCTCCACATGTTCATAGGAGTAAGGACAGGAAACTAAATTCCTCCCATCCCAGTGCAGGACCACCTTCACTTACTGAGATTTCACCAAAACGTTTCAGTTTTGCATGCTGTAGAAATAACTTAGCGAAACAAAGGGCACTAATGTCACAACCAAATACCAGCTGAAATGGAGCCCTGCTCTGCTCTCCAGACAGAAGAACTGCTGCAATACAGAAAGGAGAGGCTTGAGATCCCAGATGGACTGCAGCTCCTGACTGAGGTGGAAAGTCTTCTCAGACAAAAAGGACATCACAGCGTGTTCTGTAGCATATTGTATGTTCCTGTACATCAGAATACATCTCAAACAGAACATTTCCCTTTAAGGAGGAATATGGCCACAGAGTAAACTGTACTGAATGAGTTCTTTGCTTCAGTCTTCACTGGTGGCCAGGATTACAGTATTTCTCATGTCCCTGAGCCCTGCATCCCTAAACCTCCAGGTGGGGACCAGGGTGGTAAATCCCTCCCCACTGTGAGGGCAGAGGAAGTCCGAGACCCCCTGATGAGACTGAATGTGTACAAGTCTATGGGCTGGATGGCTGCATCCCAGGGCTCTGAAGGAGCTGGCTGAGGAGTTTCCTGAGCCGCTCTCCATCATATCTGAAAAGTCGCGGCTGTCAGGTGAGGACCTGGATGACTGCAGGAAGGGTCACGTCACTCCCATTTACAAGAAATGGAGCAAGGAGGACCCGGGGAACTACAGGCTTGTGAGTCTCACCTCTGTGCCTAGGAAGATCATGGAACAGATCCTCCTGGATGACATGCTTGATCCCATGAGGAATGAGCGTGTGATCCAAGATAGCCAGCACAGCTTCACCAGGGGAAGATCATGCTTGACCAATCTGGTGGCCTGCTGTGATGGAGTGACAGCATTGGTGGACAAGGGAAAGGCAACCAATGTCATTTAGCTGGACTTGAGCAAGGCCTTTGACATGGTCCCTCACCACATCCTTATCTCCAAATTGGAGGGATGTGGATTTGATGGGTGGACCACCTGATGGATAAGGAATTGGATAAAAGGCCGCAGACATCATCAATGGCTCTGTGTCCAGGTGGAGGCCGGTAACGAGCGGCGTCCCCCAGGGCTCTGTGTTGGGACCAGTGCTCTTCAACATCTTCATCAGTGACAGCGATGGTGGAATTGGGTGCACCCTCAGCAATTTGCTGACAACACCAAGCTGAATGGAAGGAAGGGATGCCATGCAGAGAGACCTCGACAGGCTGGAAAGGTGGGCAGGGTGAACCTGATGAGGTTCAATACAGCAAAGTACAGAGTTTTGCATTTGGGCTGGAGGAATCCCAGGCATCCATACAGACTGGAAGGAGCGGTCCTTGAGAGCAGCCCTGCAGAGAAGGACCTCGGGGTCTTGATGAATGAAAAGCTTAACATGAGCCAGCAGTGTGCATTGCAGCTCAGAAAGCAAATGGGATCCTGAGCTCCATCAGAAGAGGAGTAGCAGCAGGGACAGGGAGGTGATCGTCCCCCTCTGCTCTGCTCTTGTGAGGCCCCATCTGCAGTGCTGTGTCCAGGCCTGGAGCCCCCAGAACAAGAAAGACAGGGAGCTGTTGGAGAGGGTCCAGAGGAGAGCCACAGAGATGATCAGGGTGCTGGAGCACCTCCCCTACGAGGACAGGCTGAGAGAGCTGGGCTTGTTCAACCTGGAGAAGAGAAGGCTGAGGGGTGACCTCATTGCAGCCTTCAGTCCCTAAAGGGAGCCTACAAACAGGAGGGGAGTCAATTCTTGGAAAGGGTAGATAACAGCAGGACAAGGGAAAATGGTTTTAAGTTGAGGGAGGGAGGATTTAGGTTGGATGTCAGGGCGAAATTCTTCACAGAGAGAGTGGTGAGGTGCTGGAACAGGCTGCCCAGAGAGGCTGTGGATGCCCTGTCCATCCCTGGAGGTGTTCAAGGCCAGGTTGGATGGGGCCCTGGGCAGCCTGGGCTGCTGTGAAATGTGGAGGTTCGTGGCCCTGCCTATGGCAGGGGGTTGGAGATTCGTGATCCTTGAGGCCCCTTCTAACCCAGGCCATTCTGTGATTCTGTAAACAAAGCAAAAATCTAAGTTGAAATCAATTATTGCTGGCTAACAAAGTGGGACAAGATTGCTCAGCACAGATTAAATGTTTTTAAGTTAAAAGAAGGGAAATTTAAGTTTGATGTCAGAAGGAAGTGGTAAGGCAGAGGGTGGTAAGGCACTGGGACAGGTTGCCCAGAGAAGCTGTAGATGCCCCATCCTTGAAGGTGTTCAAGGCCAGGTTGGATCAGATCTTGGGCAACTCAAACTAGTGGCTGACAGCCCTGCCCATGGCAAAGGGGCTGGAAGTGGATGTGAGGTCCCTTCCAAATCAAACCATTCTGTGATTCCACGAATGTGGAAAACATCCAGGATTGCTGTGAGACTGATAAAATTTCAGCTAAACAAAGTAGAAGAAAAATTGGTAGGCTCAGCTCAGATTCCAGTAATAACAGTTCAGCAGTAATAACAGCTTGGAAATAGGTGGAGCATGCAGTTTACCTAAGTGTTATATTGTGCTTATTTTATACTTGTCCACAAATTATATTCTGCGAGGTGTTATGAAAAACTAAAATGATGTCCTGAAATTAAATCTGCTTCACCAATTCACCAAACCAGCCAATGACACTCCTTGTTTACTTAATCTTGGAGCTATTTTTCAGGCTTAGGAATATCCTCCAGTTAGTTCAGCTCTCTCCCATCCCTCCACTCCTGAGAACTCTCTATGGAGAAACGTGTGAAATGAGAAAAAAAAAGCTGAATGGATGCTGTAGGATCCTTAGGATTAAGGAAAAAAAAAAAACAAAAAACAACTTGAGATTTTTTTTTATATAAAAGAGTGAGTGGAGTCTTAGTTTGTGTCTGTAACATTTTTATTCACTTAGAGCTGTGACAGAGAGGGAGAAATGCATGTCTATGACCACATGCTTAAGAATGTGCTCTTAAGAAAAGAGCATGCTATGAACAGCATTCCAAAGTCTGTACTCTGCATGCAGGTGTCCAACTGCAGTCATGATGGAGGAAAGAGCCTGAATGCTCCAGTCTCTGTACCATGCTTGTCACAGCTCACTGGAATGGCTTTTACGATAGTTTTCTGTTGAGGTTGTCTAGTATGGCATGGAGATATAATGGTTTAGAAAACAATTCTTTAAAGAGAAGTCTGAAGCACCACGAAGCACCACATTTTCAGAGGGATCTCCTCTTCAAAGAAAAATATTGCCTTTTACTTACACTTCCAAGGCAGTGTAAAACTAGAACAAATCACCAGTTCCTAAAATCTTGTCAGAAAAGGTAGTTACCCTCTGGCTTCAGCACTCTTTAACCCGTCTTGTGACGAAACGACAGCCCAGGGGGAGAAATGTCAGTATACCAACTTTGCCTGCCTATGTGTGTTTTCATGGATGAGTGCTAGCAGAGGCATGTGCCATCAGCAGCGTGGTGATAAGCATCTCATTTTGGCCTTCCTGGGGGGGGGAAGAGACAAATACCCAATTGCCCACTCAGATATGATCCCAATGCCTCACGTATTTCAACTAGAGACAGATGGATTTTAAGTGCTCCCCCAAGGTGCCAACATCTCCTTACAGGTGAGTCTTATTTTGCAGGATTCTCCCAAGTGGGAGACAGCCTAAGTCTAAGAAATAAGAAACTTAAAACAGTATTGCCAGAGGAATCGTCACTATGTGGATCCTCCTGATGCTCGCAGCCATGATGGACCAGCAATCAGACTAACAAAGGGTGAAGGGCAACTATATCTCAGAAAAAACAGCACAGAATACGGAAGACAAATGGAAGAACAGTGTTTGGCTTTCCTTCCCCTCTGTCAAATTTCACCAATTATATTTAATGATACTTAGAGCTCTCTTTTCCAAATTCCTCACATGGAGGAGATATCACTGTTGATTTTGGGTATTCATCATTTCATCTGCACTGCAAAGTGAGCATTCACTATCCTCCTTCCATTTACGGGGACACTACTGTGAAGATGCTAGGAACCACAACAGAAGTCCTGCTATTCTAGGTCTCATACATACTGTTGTGCATTGCTGCTGTACGGTACCATTTGGAAGGCAGAACTTCACTCATCACAGGAGGTGACTGAGTGGGTCAGTGCAGGGCAATTCCTATTCAAAATCCCCCAGTTCTAAAATACAAACACTCTCCCCCCAAAAACATGCTTTTTCAATACCTTGGCAAATGTAAGAAATTAGTGAAATTTGTTTGATGAACATTTTCTGACCTGATGCAGTGTTGACTGGTTGTCTGGTGTAAGACACATTAAAAGTAGGTTCTTCTACAAGTGGAGGAGGGTACATCCGTCTTCGGATAAAGAAACCAGCTCCACAACAGAACAAAACTCCCATCATCAAAAGGAACCTAGGCAAGGAGAAGAAGGAGATCAAAACCCACCTGCATTCAGGGAGCTCTCAAACTGAGACTGTTCAACAAAAGAGTACCGTCTATCAGCCAACAACCTATAACTTTTATCAGGGTTTCTTAAATCACAGAATCACAGAATCATTAAGGTTGGATGGGTTGTCTATGTCACTTGAGATAGCTATAACTTGAGTTGCTTATGTACATACTGTGGACATTTCTTGTCATTTGTATTATTGTTGAATATTTTCTGGCATATAAAACACAAATCCGAAACTGAAGTGCCTTGAACTTTTGGAAAGTTCAGATTCTTATCTGACTTATGACAGTGGATTGTGAAATTGAAATGCTAGGCCCATACAGTTTCAAGCTGCATACCCTAGACCCAAGTCTAGCTCTTAGAGCATCTAAGCTAGTCAGTAGATTTTAGGGGGACTGGCTGTACAAAGAGGAATGCTAATTCTGCTCATCAAAGAAGAGTGCGTTAGACTTAGGTCTAAGTGTGGCACTGAAACAGGCTGCCCAGAGATGTGGTGGATGCCCCATCCCTGGACACATCCAAGGCCAGGCTGGAAGACGCTCTGAGCAGCCTGATCCAGTTGTAGATGTCCCTGTTCGCTGCAGGGGAGCAGGATTAGATTACCTTTAAGAGTCCCTTCCAACTCTAAGGATTCTATGATTCTATGCTCTTAAATGAGTAAAACTGTAATTTTGACTCCCATGGAAAATATGGCAGCTAACACTCAAGCTCAAGCAGAAGCATTCAACAGTGAAAATGACAGAATCACAGCCATGTCATATTTTGCTTTGTACTTCCTAGCCAAGATATATATTTCTAAGGAAAAGGCCATCATTTTGCTTCTGTTCTTGTCTGCTTCTTTTCCAACCTGACTAACCCCTCCTGATGATTGCCCAGCTCAGATGCCCTGCGTCAGGAGATCTTCGTCTTTGAATAGAGACTTTTTCTGAATCTGAGTACTTATCAGACATCATAGCGACTGTGGCCTTGAAGCTAGGGAGGCTATGATAACTGTGCACTTTTGGAAGGGTTGGATGCAAGAAATGGATTTTATTATTCTTTTTTCCTCCTTAAGTTGGCCAGAGGCAAGCCTACACACCATGCTTATCTCCTACAGAGCACTCCCAGGTGCCTGAGAGGAGCCATGGCGCTGAACAACACTAAGATACATTTTATAACAGGATCAAATTTTGTTCTTCTTTCTGCAGTGGACACAAGAGCAGAATGAGGAACTATTTCCCTGAGCCAAAATTAATACATTTCTTTTTGGCAGTGTTCCTGCAACGGATTTGTTCTGAATAGGAAAGCGAATTCACAATTTTACTCTACGGATGCAGATGCAGAACTCCTCAGTTACATCCATAAGGATTGTACTCTGAAATCCCACTGCCAGCTTTCGGAGATCTCTATATTACTTAAGGCTCCTGTTTTTCAGTAGTTACTCATTTCAATTTTTAAGGATTTTTTTAAAGCAGTCTTCAAATTCTACATTAAAAAAATGCCTAAAATCAGGTTTTCTAGGAGAGCTTTTGCTTCCTCTCTACTGTAATGGGAAGGTTTTATTCAAGCGCTTTAAAAAGTTCCTCTCTAAAAGAATTTACCTTATTTTTTTGTTATGCATATAGAAGTTATTAGTTTAAGGTTTATCCACATTACTGAGCTGCTGGTTTCACAAGCTTAAACTTTTCTGCCTTCTTCTCCCTTGTCACCTCCAGTGACATTCTCATTTTAACTGAAGCCTCAATACAGAGAACTGTCATGACATGTTCAAGACATGAAGCACGGAGACTGTCTTAAACCCTGTATGAATGTACAACTCTCCTTACGCAATCTTCTTAAAAAATTTTTAAATTTAGTGCCCAACAAAAATGGACAAATGCTGCCATCTGGAAGT
Organism: Centrocercus urophasianus; assembly: GCF_019232065.1. Taxonomy (NCBI): domain Eukaryota; kingdom Metazoa; phylum Chordata; class Aves; order Galliformes; family Phasianidae; genus Centrocercus; species Centrocercus urophasianus. The sequence continues at coordinate 393,131 of NW_024885022.1, forward strand.
AGCTGGGATGGGTGTAAGGATAAATGTGAGACCACTGGCTGTGTAGACCAACGGGATGCAGAAATGCGAACAGCCAACCTGAAACAAGTATCCTCCTTTTCGAGTGTTTCCTCTACTCATCAGAAAAATTTTTTTTACTGCTTAAGGTATTACAAAATCATGATATAACTGATTATAACTGAAAAAAAGGAGCCCTTTCATTTATGCGTGCACATTACTGCACACTTGTACCTTTTTTACTTTACATCACTAGGGCTGGCGATACCCTGGTTCTGATCCTACAAGCAAGACAAGAACAGGACACTGGAAACATTACAATCCGGAATTTAGTTGCAGCCTACCAAAAATACCATAGTCGCTGGATAGAGAGGGCTCTTACACAGCATCTCGAACCACAGCAGTCCTCATAGGAGCGACATCTGCACAGGAATAGAGAGAAGGTGGTTGTTGTTCACAGTAGAATAAACAGCATCAGAGTAGGGAAGGGAATATAAACTCAACATTTCCAGCAAATTCAGTTGTATTAAATTGACACTACAGAGCCTGAACTTGCACAGCAGTCTACAACACAGATGCTGCTCGCCCAGCCCCAGAGGCTTTATTTACAACCCTGCCCTGAGCCTAGGAGGCAAAATCTGCAGCTTCTGCCTGCTGGCACAGAGCACAGCTGCACTGTTCCTATGTCAGGCACCGCTGTCTATTTCGGGCTGTGAAGGAGCCAGCCCCAGCCTGATCTACTCTGACACACACAACCTGCACCCTGACGATGTCCCCGGAGCTGCTGCTGGTCTAGGAAGTTGCAGAACAAGAAAGAATCAGACTCAGCTATCACTTTGCACTTAAACCTGTACCGTGCTCCTCACGTCTTTATTCTCATACACTCACTTGCTGAGTCTGTCAACCTGTGTCAGATCTCGGAGCTACCACTAGGAACAAGGTCAAACTGAACTGAGTAGCAGCAAACTATGTTTGGCCAGCTGGATGAAGGTTGGGATTCACATGTAGACAACTATGGCCACAATTCAGAAGCTTCGTACCTTACTGAAACTGCCTGTTATTGAAACTGCCTTTCCACACGCTTCTTTTAAAGCCAACTCAAAACAACTGAATTTAGCATTTAATGACACGTAACAGGACAAACTACAAGGATAAGTGCTGCAGACATCAAGCATGAACAATTTTGGGTTTTGTTCACTGCAAAAGACAAGAGTTGCAAGGTAAAAACTGCCAGATCCCTCATTCTCCACAAAGTGGCAGCTTCCCAGCACAGAAAACTCCAAGTGCAGTAAAACTTCAAGTGCACCATTACAGACAATTTTAAAGGCCATTGTTATTTTCCAGAAGTTGCAGCACACAGCAACTGTCAGCAACCCCATTACTTCAGTAGGCTTTCCTACAAGGCTAGTAGGCATTCCCCATTTCATGGGAATGGAACAGCTTTAAAAACATTGTAGCACTGATCTGATAGCAAGCACAAGGTACAGCTTCTTCCTGACCAAAGCCAACACATGGGTTAATTGCAACCTCTGAACAATTTCTACAGAAAGTGCCATTTCTACAAGGAAACATGCCACATGCGCAGCAGTATAAAGGACAGAGGTGAGGCAGAAACCATGTGACAGTCTTAGGTGAAAATATTCAGATTTAGCAAATCACACACCAAAAGGAAAGAGGTGGGTACCACAAGTAGATCTATCTTTTTAACAGTGTTTACTTCTGTATGTTTTGTATGTTAATTAAGTTTCTGGCTTCAGATAAGTTGCTCAACTAAATAACTGTGCTCCCATATTTGTAAGCAAAGCTGAAAAAAGAAGAAATCAATTGGCTAATTGTATGGATAATTACATGTTTGTGTGCTCAATTAATGTGCCTCCACTCACAATATTCATCAAGTTACACAGGCTTCAGCCTGCAGTGGGGGCAGGAGAAGATGCACTATGAACACACAATCACCATTTTGCAAGGGAAAGAAGTGTGTGCTCTTCCAGTGACAAGCAGACAGGATTTCTTGTAATAAGCCTAAGGATCTGACACTCTGATCGGCCCGCCAAGGTCTGCTTGCGTACTCAGACACACTGTTTGGGAACTGAGCACAACTAGCTGCCAAAGCCAGAAGAGAAAATACCCACTTTCCTGAATCTGAACTCTCCAGTCTCCAACACCTCTTCTTTAAAGCTTGCCTTGATCCTAACGGTGGCTGAAATATCACAGAACTACCAGCAAGACTTAGCAAGTCAGCATTAACCTTGGGTCTTATCAGAGCCAAGAAATTAAGCATTGCTCTACACTTCCCCCTGAAGGGATCAACCCAAGAGGAGCTTTCAAGACCAGTCTTAAATACATTAACAAAACCAGGCTGCCCACCAAATTGCCATGCTGATGCAGCATGCATCAGAAAAGCAGAAAGGAAATAGGAGGCTGTAAATCCGGCAGGAAGGAGCTGGAGGTCTATTCTGTGGGCCAAGTGTGCTAGTAAATAAAAACACTTCTCACCAATTCTTGTTGCTATGCATTTTAAAAGAGCAATTTGTGCTCAGATTTGTGAGAGACGGAGCGAGTTTCCCTGCATCACCAGGGGAGAACCTTCTTGCAACCTTTCTTGAGGCAACTGAGGCCAGAAAACAGAAGGATCTGAAGATTCTGTAGCTGTGCCTCCATGTGCAGGGTGCACGCAACTGGGACAGGGAGCAAGTGGATGCTGCACTGTGTAACTCGAAAGCCCCAGTATAATTTCCCAGACCAAGCCTCAAGAATCTGGCTTTATTAGTCTCCAACCAGAGTCTCTCAAGACTGACTACACACATTCCTCCGTGATCCTTACCTTGCTTACTTTGCATCTGTTTTCTCTAGAGCAAGAAGGGATGGGAAAAGGCTATTTTAAAATTTGTAACTATGGTCATTCCAATAACCAAAATTAAAGAAAAAAAATAAAAAATATTTTTTTTTTCTCTGTACGATTCAGCAGAGCACCTGAATTCACTGTTTACTTTTTTCTTTTTTTTAACTCTAAGGTATCTAGGTTACAAGTCAGCATCATTTTTAAAGTCTCAGTAAGTCTCATAAAGTCACATAAAGTCTCCACTGCTGAATGTTTATGAAGCTCCTAAGACCACTGAACGGCAAACAAGCAGACCATCAAGAAGTTCTGTCTCCTACAAAGATGACAGCACTTTCAAATGGCTGAAAATGAGATAAGAAAATTGAACAGTCTCTCCCTGCAGCTAAGTTTAGAGAAACTCCATCTTACTGTAGCCAATAAGCTTTGCACGGTGACTGAGCCAAGTCTGAAAACTGCACCTCCTGGGTCGATCTCTGAAGTTAAACCATCATCATGACTCAAGGGAAATCCCTTTGAAATCTGACACAAGTAAAACTAACACTTTTTACCCATAAAATGAAACAAATGCTCCATTTTTTTCCGTCTTGGTTAAGAAAACATGTATGTAGGAGTCTGGAATCAAGTGTGATATCACGATCCCAGGGTGCTGGCTGCCCAAGCAGACTGAAGAACAAATGGCCATTTGCTGGCAACTGCTGTTCTGGTACTGCTTGAGAGCTCTGCTTTTCTTCTGTTCTTGATTCAGTGTTGCCACGAAAAAAACAACACAGACTCTACCAACACTGATCCTAAATTACAACAAAATTAACTTACCTATAAAGGACATTATTATTTGCAGGCAAAAGAAGATAATAAAATCAGCTTATTAATAGAGCAACATACATACTTAAGCATGATCAATCTCTTGATGTTCTATCTTTTGCTACCAGACAGCAAATCCCAGAGGAATTAAGACCCTAGCCCAGAAGAACGAAGCAGACACATCTATATTTAGTGAACTGATAGGCATATTTTTAAAATTATTATCTTTGAGCATTGGCTCTTCCTAACGGAGAAGAGCTGGCGTTGCACAGTGCTGGTATGTTTTCCACCCAGCAATCTCAACAGCCCCCTACTCAGCCCCCTGGAACATCTGTCTGCCTCACATATGGGATTAAAACTTTCAGGCAGTTTTACCTAAAAAAAAAAAAAAAGAAAAAGAAAAAAGAAAAAAGAAAAAAGAAAAAAGAGCTGCTTGTCAGCTGTGTATTTTGGGTTTTGTCTTCCCTAAATTGAACGTGCAAGTTACAACAGAACTGTGTTCCTGAAGAACGAGCTTTAGAATCAACCTGGTCTGGCCTGTGCTCATCTCCTACAGAAGACTATGCTAAAGCCAGTTTCCTTCTTTCACATATAAATGATGACATCTGTGACATCTTCCTTTCCCAAGGGCAATGCTTGTCTCATTGATCAACATTTAATCCATTATGTAGGATGAGGCACTAGTTGCTGTGCTAACCTGAAACTTGGAAAGCATACATTCTCTCTTTTTAAAATGGCCCTGCCAGTGATTGATGAGCTAGAAGGTACATTTCTTCATTCATAATTCAGAAGAGTGAAATTAATGCATTTCCATCTCTAATTACTGGTATTGCCAGCACATCAAAGATCTGCTGTGTCAGGAATCAAAGTTTCACTCCGATAGATCACAGCAACAATCTTTTTGTACGGATTTGCACTTAAACCACAAAGCCAAATGCTTTTCTTTTCAAAGCATGAATTTTCATGTGAAGGTACGGCCTAAGCCCCTAAAACAAGCCCTGTACTTACATTTGTTCTTCAGATGACAACCACTCAGTGAAACGGTCCAGAATTTCTTTTCAATTTATACCCGCTCCTACACAGATGAACAAGTTCCTTCCCAGCAGAGTTGCTGCGGGAAAGAACTGCATCTAAAAACAATTCCCTGATTGGCACTTGCTGAAAACCAGAGAAGTTAAAAAGGTAAGAAAGGATTACAGTCTGCAGTGCACTGTATGGTCACAGTGGTTCTGACAGCATGTTCCCCATAAAAATAATTCCTTTGAAATGCATGCTGCACTATTCTTGGTTTTTCTCTCTAGACTGTTGGTGTCATACATGCCAAAACCTAATTTAACACTGAAATGTCTGACCAGCAATGTCTTTTGGAAAAGTAAAACAAAACACAAATTATTAATCTACAGGTAGGGGCAGAAAGCTGGCTCAGAATGCAGGGACAGAGGAAGTGAGCAGGAAAGAAAATCACAAAACCTCCACAACAACCAAAAGTCCTTTAGATGCAGTACATTGCGTGGGTTCTAACTAGCGTCCTATACACGAGCCTGACTGTAATTCCAAAGAAGACTGCATGCCAGCGATAAGTTAAATGATTGCTGCTTCATTTAAGACCCCTTGCTGGTAGCAAGAATTAAGTTTACACAATGGATTGTGTAGCAACAGACTGAAACTAAGAAATGAAAGATTTGAGGGAAATGGCTAGTAGCATCAGAAGAAGCTAAGAGAGCCTCATAACACTGGTATAAGCAAACACCAGAAGGGGACCAGAAGTGGAAAGGATGAACTGCTGAGACTGGGCCATGTGCAAGAAGACTGAAGGCTGAGCCCACAAAGCCGCTCAGTCTGCTACTGTTAACAGATCGAGGTGTACAGCTGAAATCTGCATACATTTGCTTGTTCAAGGAACAAATACATTTCGTTTTGTTTTGTTTTTGTCTGCTTGAAACTCAGCTGCCTGTCTTGAAACTCAGCCGGGATACAGTAATGCTGAACTGAGAAAAATCAAGCACGGAAACCAGACAGGAAAACAAAGGAAGCTAACACCACAATCAAACAGAATTCTGATGAAGCCTGGAGGCCTGGTTGTGCTAAGATTAAGGAGTGACACCGCTGAGCTCAATAGGGCCATGCTGACATAAACATTAGAATTGGACCTGACGGAAAAGGAATGAGGATCAACAGAAGGTGTACAGAAAAACTGAAAGAGGGGAAGTTGTTTTTCTATCAAGTTTATTTCACCATCATTAACTCATTTAGGGCTGGGAGGCTGGCTCCACCATTTTGCTGGGGGGAGGAGGGCTGTGTTGCTGCTTTTCAGCATCAGCACGTTAAAGGCCTCCTCGGTAGGAACAAGTTTTCTGCTATAGTAAAAGGCTCTGTGGGCACTCAAAGGGGAATGGGATAACTATTATGTCTCGTAGAGTGGGGCAGAAAATGAGGCAGGTCTGAGCCCTGAGGTGGTTATACTAGGGGAGAGAATGCCATTCTGGATGTAATACAAAATCTTACACCTGAATAAGTTGTTTTTCTGTCTTTTTTTTTTCCTGCTCTGTGTTCTCAGCAAGCATCATTGGGTCTCATTGTAACAACAGAACAAGAGGCAACAGGCAGAAAAAGTAACACAACCAGTTCCATACAAACACTGTCAGAGTGACAGAGCACTGAACAGGTTGCCTAGAGAGGTGGGGGGGCTCCTTCTATGAAGATACCTAAAACCCACCTGCATGCCTCCCTGTCAACCTGCTGCAGGGAATCTACTTCGGGAGGTGAGGGAAGACTCGATGACCTCTTGAGGTCCCTTCTAACCCCTGCAATTCTGTGATGCAATTCTGTGCATGCATTCCCATCTTTCAGTAAAAAAGGAGTTTTCAAAACAAAGCCACTGCCTCTACTTCTACACAAGGAAAGACCTATGTGGTTGACTGAAGATATGGGAAAGACCACCAGATGAGGAGCAATGGAGCATTAAGGAAGGAGCTTAGCATCACAAGTAGGGTGCAGAAGTTATCTCGAGGAATCAATTTTTTCCATAGCAGCCCACTCCATGTGAAAGTTCATGAGTACATTCCTGAAAACACTGAGTCCAATCCAAGTGTCTCAGCTATCCAATCTATTCAGCAGCAAGTGGTTTAATCTCTCAACAGAAAGATGTTACAACACAAATGCCACATCCCTCCATTGATATTCTTTCAAATGCTTAAGGAACTATAGCACATGCAATGTCTCTGGCTGGTGGAGCGAAGTGATGGGCAACATCTGCTTTCCAGCCTCAGTCTTAGAGGTGGTCATGTCTCTGCAATGTCTGCTTATGTGGCCTCATTTCCAGGAAGGACACAACCCTATCATGGCTACCCGCACTTTCAGGTGCTCAGCACCCTAAGGCATCCATGTCGAGCATGCTTACGCACATATACACCACAGACAAGATACCTTGGACTAGGAGAGATCTTTTAAATGGCCATCTTAATGTGGGTGGCTAATTTTCAGAATCAAGAATTTCAAGGAGACCGCAGAAAATCACAGAAGAAAACCTACTGCAACTACTTACGTTTGCTATGCAAAGGTATGCACCTCTCCTGATGAAATTTTGGGCCCCAGAAATTGAAGTAGATTGAAAATCACTGGCTCACTACCTAAGCGCAACAGTCTGTTTATCTCTCTGACAGCCATTGGTTTTGCTTGGGTGAGTCGCTCCTGTTTCTCTTCTTTTCTTATACATAGCAGAGCTAACTTCTGAGTGCATGCAAGAACAGTCCCTTGTAAAATATGGGTCTGATTTTGGCTTATAACTACATAAATATATAAATTACATAAATATATACTGCTTCGTAGATTAATGCAGTTGTGACCTTGGTAGAACACCTGGTACTTGAGAGTAAAATGCTGCTCCTGGTAACCAGCAGAAGCACAGTTAGTCAGGTACATCATAAATCACCCAGCTTTTAACTACTTCAGGCAATGTAAGGCTAGAAGGCCAAGAGGAGGAAAGGGGCTTTTCGGTAATTTATTTTTTTTTTCTCCACAGAGTGGAAACAGAGACAGAACTGGTTATTTGCTCAGACTTGATTTTGACACAAAATTTTCACAAGACAAGATACTTGACCCCTGCCTTTCATACAAATACGAAAAATACGAGCAGGCAACAGCTGTATAATGGATTATTTCTCATTCTTTAGGTGAAGGGCTTATAAACACTGTATTTATGCAGGAACTCAGAAGAGTATGGTAAAACCTTGTCTGATTGAATGAGCAGTATTTCTCGGCTGTTCCTATCACACCAGCCATCCCACAAACCCTCTACCCTGTGGCTTACTGTATCCTCAGCTCACTCTTCTCAGACCCAAAGTGGAAAGCCACTCTGCAAAGGTAGCAAGTCTCCTGTTGTTCCAGCCTGAAATTTTCTCTGTTCCTCCTGTGGTTTTGGGCTTTATCTACTGATATACAACTCCTCAAATGGCCTTTTTTTCTTTTTATAACATGGGCTGCAGGCCTCTCTTTAGCAGAAGAAAGCAGAGAAACAGCCTGATTTAAGGCTCCAGAAAAAGGAAGACATAGATAAACTGTATCATGACTGTATCAGTTCTTACTTTTCTGGAGAAGACAGTGTAAATTTCTCATACCAGGAGGAATATGGACTTCTGATTAATCTAGCCCCCTATTAAACACAACATCAGTTCTTTGTATCTCAAAGTGCTCCCAATGGTCAAGCTTCCCTACTGCATCTAACTCCGTATCTGCTTTCGGAAACTGTAAGCAGCTTGCTGGTAGCAGGCAGGGGGCGTGCAAGAATTTGCTATCTGCCTAACTTTAATATGCTTATGTATAGAAAATCTTTTTCTCCATGAGGCCACCACAGGACCAAATACAGAAAAGTACATGGGTACTAATGACAAGTAGTAGGGCACTCATCTGTTCTAGTTAGGTACATCAAGTCTTTCACACTTTTCATTCAAGGTCTCCCTGTGCAGAAAGGCTTAGAAGCATCAAGGTGACTTTAGGGTTGAGTGATCCTTGATGCAGTTCACTGGAGCTCAAATCACCTATAAGCCTTCCCATCCCACAAATAGGAAGACAGAAGAAATTACCTTGCACCAGGATTCTTAACTGGAGCATGGAAAAGTTCGTGCTCTGATGAATATTTCAAGGCAAATGGCTATGTCTGGAAAAGCTGAGGCTCACTCATGGGAAGTCACAACTGTGGAGGTAAGGCGGAGTAGGACTGCATTTCCTGCTCCACCGTGAGCAGAGGAGAGCTGGGTTTCAGTGTTCTCATCTCCTAGATAAGCATATCAAAAAGAGACCTTTCCCTTTCCCTCCTTCACACTAAACTGCCTATATCTGCTCAGCCCCCACTTCTGAGAGATCAGAGCTTCAGACCTTAAGCAGGGCAAGTCACCTGCTTGACAGCCTGTGAAAGCTGAGATACAAAACTCCTTTCCCTTTGTCAAGAGCCATTCTTATTAAGGCGAGTTGGTTCCCAGTTTGGTAGTCTGACTGTCCCCGGGCTGCACAGACTACAGACATCAGAGAAAATTCAGCTGTGTGGCAAGGCATCCAGAAGCTGGGTGATTATGATGTTCATGACTGCAACATCAACAGATCCATCAACATTGAGGGATCCTAGCCCTTTATTTCAAGTGAGGAACACACTCCTGCAAGGCACAGATCTAATGAAGCTAGCTGTGATGTTCTGTACCTGTTTAGAACTACACAGGAATGAATAAAGGTGGTGGGGCTTTATTGCCTTTATATACAGATGGCCTGATAATTACTGTCTTCTCTCAGTACATAAGCCACGTACTTTCATTCTGGAGTTGAATGTACACAAGCAAACAAGTCCTTTCTCTAAATGTTCACTCCTACATGATAACCCTGGCCCAAATCCAGGTCTCTGTTTCCATACTCTGCCAGCCATTCAAGGTGTCTGGAATCATACAAAACTGCAGAGGTGGTCCCTTCTTCCTTCCGATGCTGGTTTCAAGTCAAATGGAAGAATAAATCAACAACTGGCTTACTGCCCTAACAGCGCACCTGCTGACATTTTATTGCAACTGTAATTGCAATTGGAAAGCAGAGTGTATCATCAGAAAAGCTTACTTAATTAAAAGCAGTAAACATAGCAGGATGTGGAGCACAGAAATTAACTCCCACAATGCAACATCCCCATATCTAAACTGTGGTGTTTCCTCTGTTCTCCTGTATACTTTCGACAAAAGAGCTGTTTCCTGAGCACTTGGAGCAACAATGAGGGAGGACATCTATTCTACTGTTATCTGGAACATTTCTCAGATTCTTGGTAACACAAAAATATTGTTATAGACTGGCAAGCAACCAAAGAGGACTTCTAAACCCAAATGAATATGACCATGTAACAAATGCAACAAAAATTAATCAGCAAAGGAAGAGAAATCAGTGGAAATGCACAATAGATTTATTTCAAAAGCCGCAGCAAAAACAATACAATCTGCATTCTCCAAAACAACAAAAAGAATTGGCTGCTCCTGAACACTGCAGATGCTTGCTAATATTCATAGAATCAAACAATCATAGAATCATAGAATGGCCTGGGTTGCAAAGGAGCACAGTGCCCATCCAGTTCAACCCCCTGCTGTGTGCAGGTCACCAACCAACAGCCCAGGCTGCCCAGAGCCACATCCAGCCTGGCCTTGAATGCCTGCAGGGATGGGGCATCACAGCCTCCTTGGGCAACCTGTTCCAGTGCCTCACCACCCTCTGATGAAAAACTTCCTCCTCATATCCAACCTAAACCTCCCCTGTCTCACTTTAAAACCATTCCCCTTGTCCTATCACCATCCACCCTCACAAACAGCCGTTCCCCCTCCTGTTTATCCGCTCCCTCCAAGCACTGAAGGCCACCATGAGGTCTCCCCGCAGCCTTCTCTTCTCCAAGCTGAACAGGCCCAGTTCCCTCAGCCTTTCCTCACACAGAGCTGCTCCAGCCCTCTGCTCATCTCAGTGCCTCCTCTGGACCCGCTCCCAGAGCTCCATGTCCTTCCTGTGCTGGGGGCCCCAGGCCTGGACGCAGCGCTGCAGATGGGGCCTCACAAGAGCCGAGCAGAGGGGGACGATCACCTCCCTGTTCTTCATGTTCAAAACACTTTTTGTTTAAGATTTATATTAAAGTTCTTATACTACTTCCAAAAGGAAAATTAAACAGTATTTAACATAAGTTAAATATAGTATTTAACATAAGTATTTAACATAAGTTAAATTAACATTTCCAGTTGTCTGCTGTATGCAGTAAGCTATTTTCTATGGCAGAATCATTTAAGCCTAAAAATACTGCACCTCCGTCTTCCCATGTTTTTAGCATTAATTCAGGTCCCATGTCAGATAAGAACTAGAAGAGGTTACAAGATGACACACCTCTATGCTGCATCTGTCCTTCCCATCAATTATAGCATTTTTTTCCAAATAAAGGTTCCTTGTTTCTTTTTGAAGATCTTTCATGTCGAAGCCCACCAGTAACCCTCCAAAACATACTCACACAGACTTGGTTAGCTCCAGTGTAAAGAGTCAGTGCTCAGGAGGTGGAACAAGGGCTACAAAGGAAACAGGCTACAAAGGAGTTTAGAAAACATCACATGCACAAACAGTGATAGCTTTAAGAAAGCCAAATGTCCCCTACGACTGATAACTGCAAGGGACACCAAAGTGCAGCAAAAAGAGCTTCCACACCTACACGAGCAGCGGAAGAAAAAGCTGAAAGGAAACACAGACCCTCTGTTGTTGCTGAGTGATTTAGTGACAGCAGAAGCAGATAAGGCTGAAGTATTTAATGCCTTTTTCAACTCACTAGCAACATCTCCTAAGTCTCTGTGGTTATAGGTAGTGTTGGAGATGATGAATTGCCAGCTTGGGCAACCTGTTCCACCTGGGCAATGATGAGGATCACGTCACAGGTTACTTACATAAACATACAAGACCGTTGGACTAGAGAAGCTTCACCCAAAGACACAGAGAGAGTTAGCAAACGTCCTAACACTTTTTAGCATCTTCAAAAAGTCAGAGACTTCTTGGGGGGAGATCCCCAGACACTGGAAAATGCAAATTTTTTCCCATCTTTAACCTAGGCCAAAAGGACAATCTGGAGATCCATAAGCCAATCATACTTACATCAGCTGCTGGCAAAATAATAATAATTTTAAAAAATCAAAGACCAAGTTCTCCTGAGACACATTTATGGGCATATGAAGGAGAAGAAAGGTACTAAGAACAGATGGCATGAATTTACTAAGGGTAAATCGCTCCTATTCAGACTGAGGGGCTCTGGACAAGCCAGAGAGCTGGACGGGTTTAAAAAAACCCTAAACAACTAGTAGGACAGCAGGACTCAAAGGACAGTGGCCTATAGGTCACACTCTCCCCAGAGAGAATGAAAAACCACTGGTAGTGCTGCAGAGATCAGAAGTCATCCTGTTGACAAACGTGTCAATGGAATTAAGATACACTCACCAAGTGCATGAGATAAAAGTAAACTTCGGGATGATCAGCTAGTGAGCTCAACAGCCTGAGAGGAACCTCATAAAAGAGAACAAAGACAAATGCAAAAGCTTTGCTTGTGGGAAGGACAAACATCTTGCACAGAGCAGCTCTGCTGGAAAGGCCCTTGGGGTTACATTAAATAGCCAGCTAAACACAAGCCAGGAGTGTGCCATGGCAGCAATAAAGGCCAACCGAAGCCTAGTGAGTTAATCAAGCAAAGTAATTATCATCTTTCACCAAGCACTTGCTGGACCGTATCTAAAATAATATATTTGACTTTGCGGCCCTGGTAAAAAGAATGACATTGATCACCTGCAGTAAGCTTAGCAGAGGGCCACAAAGAGGTTCAGAGGCCTCATCTGTTCTGTGAGGAGGCTGAGGAACGTGAGCTTGTTCAATCTAGGAAAAAATGGCTTCAAAGAGACCCAAGAGCAACCTGTGAGGAGCCAGGAGGTTATTGAGAAGATGGAGTCAGGCTCTTCCTGGTGGTGCAGTGTGGGACACAGATAATGGATGCAAACTGAAGCAAAGGAGGTTCTGACTTGATACGCAGCAAAAAAATGTATCTACCATGAGGACAGAGCATACTGTCCAGAGAGGCTGTGTCATTTCTTTCCTTTCAAGTTTTCCAAGACCCAACTGGATAAAACCCTGAGAAACCCTGACCTGTTCTGAGCAGGAGGTTGGACTGGAGATATCCTGAGAACCTTTCCCTCTTTTCCTGACTATTCTCTTAGCATATCACATCATTAAGAACTTCAACACACCATTATTCAACAGGATGATTTGAAATAATAAAACTATGCTGGATAATGCCAAAATTCTTTTCTCCCTCGAAGTTACCCAAACCCCTTACTGCATGCAACTACCTCACTGACCCAGAAACATTACCCATGGTATTTCCATATCTCCGGACACGTACTTACACTCAGAAACATTTGTGTTGCTTTATTAAAATGCCACCAAGTCTGGAAAGGAAAGGTTTAGAGAAATGCAGGGCCTAGCATCTGGAATTTATCACGTTGTTAAATGCAAAGGTAGCTAACAACAGGAGGAAAAATAAACCGTGAAGATCTATGGGAACAGTCAGTCCTATCTGGAACATACTTCACCCTGCAATACACAGGGTACACTGTGTACATCCACAAGCTGAAAGTTGTAGGCCTTACAATAGCGCTGAGGCGATGCGTGCTGTAGGTTGAGCAGCAGGGAAGAGAGACAAAAAAAAGAAAGGGAAGGTCTCATAACCTTGCCAGGGGTTATATCTTGTTTCTGAACACAGAGTGTTCTAGGGAATGTAGTTCTTCTCTTCCAGACCAGTGCATGGAACTGGAACATTAACTCTTTTTACTCCCAGTGCACTACATGTTACGGTGTGGAATACCGATAATCAAAATCATAAAACCATGACACAGCTTCAATTCTGAATTGCCTTTGGTGCATCTAAACAAGTATGTTCTAATTTTTTTCAGCACAGGAGTGGATTTTTGACTAATATTTTTCTGAGTTTATTTTATATTCACTTCTTTTTCCTGGTCTTAGAAATAAATATTTTGCTAAAGTAAAACAAAAGTAACCAAGTGACAATATCTCATGACTCAGACAACCAGTTGGTTTGGTTAGAGAAGTAAACTAAGAATTCTCTTGGAAATTCACTTCATCAATAGCCAGACAGCAATGTGTCTCTAAAAATCCTTGCAAGTTTTCATAGTGGTTTCCACTCTGAAATAAGCTATGTCTTAAGCTTAAACAGATTCACACAGAAAACGTAGAAAAGTTTAGAAAATGAGAGAAACATCACAGAATCATTGGGGTAAGAAAGCACCTCTGGAGATCATCCTGTTCAACCCCCCTGCTCAAGTAGGCTCCCTATAGTAGGTTACACAAGTAAGTGTCCAGGTGTGATATGAATCTCCAGAGAAGGAAACTGCACAGCCTGTCTGCGCAGCTTACTCCAGTGCTGTGTCACACTCAAAGTAAGCAAGTTCCTTCTCATGCTCATGTGGAACGTTTGTGTGTTCATTTGTGCTGCCCTTGTACTGTCACTGTGCTCCACTTTTCAGAGTTTGGTCCCACCAGCACTTCAGATGTTTATGAGCATTGATAAAATTCCAGTTTCTATGGCATGAGTGAGTTGACTTAACTCAGTCATGGGTAAAACAAATGTCAAAGCAACAGGGCACTGTCCTAGGACACTAAGGTTGGTGTTGTGTATCTCCTTCACAATGCAGACATGAAAAGATAGCACAAGTAGGAAGTAGCAAGGGATCCTATCTAGCAAGAAATGAAATTGCAGAAGCAATAAATCAGGAAACTCCAGGCATTGATTCCCTATAGTTTCGGTGCAAGCTCCCCCTTTAATCCTACAGGGTTTATACACACTCAAACAGCCTCGCCCTGCTTCTTCCCAAATTTACCCTCATCTACCCTCTGAGCTTTATCATCCCCAAATTCTTACCGCCTTTCTTTAGAGTTTCTTCTTCCTCACTTAAACTCATAATCACAGTAAAAATAATGGCGTCAATAAGATGCTCATCACCATCACAATAACCACTGAGCACATACATCCCACCACTTTCCCCTTCCTTTTTCCATTTACTTAAACTGTCCAGCACTGGACAGTGTCACACCTTTATGCAATACCTTGGAAAACGGGATGCTAAGTGAGATAGTAGAGGCTTGCAAATTTGTCCATGCAGACAAATTATGCACAGGCTTGCAAACTCCTCTCTGTTTGATGTCTGTAAACTCTCACCAAATAAGGCCTCAGTTACAAAGGTCAATCTATAACCTGAACTTAGGAATTTGAAATTTACTACACAGGCTTAATAGGCCAATTAACTTCTCTGCCCTGGGTGGCATAAAGTTAACTGCACATGCAACGTATGATACACATACAAGGGGGAACATGTATTAGGCAGATCAGGAAGCTGTAATCTCCAAGTACTTCAGCCAATGAAGAAAGGAGAAGGAACAATGTAGTCAGGAAGAGGGGATAAAAAAGAAGCTGCAACCTCTGGTGGGTTGAGAGACATGCCTACAGAAAAATGCCCCCAGTAGTCTCTCTCTTTATTTGAATAAAGAAAGCTGAAGACTCTCCTCTGGCTCTTTTTGGGATTAAGATAATTGAGCAAGCCTATCAGAGCAAAAGAAAAAATTCCCAACGTGTAGTAACTATCACAACAAACATAACTACAGTTTGCATTCTTCTGACTTGCCTGACAGCCAATATACAACAGATTTCTTTCCATGCTAAAAAACAAAATAAAATCTCTCAAATCTTTGTAACAACAACATATATATATATATATATATATATATATATATATATAAAATCCCTTTCTCAGTTCTCTGTTTAATTCACAACTGTCTTCCTTCCCATCTTCAAAGCTGTGTGCAGTTTCAGTTAGCCTCTTTGATGGACTAGAAAATAAACACTGTTTTTCAGCAAAGTAATCCATTTCAGTGCACAAAAAAAACCCACAGTAAACTGGTAATCAGATGGAAACCAATTAAGAAGCAACCTTGCGTGCATCAGATCTATTGCAGAGACTGAGCCTCCCCTTTACACTTCCTCTTCCACAAGACTCAGTATCTGTTTACTTGTGGCACAAAGAGTTTGAGCTAACAACCAAAATCCAAGCAGCTTCCCCTTTATATTTACAAGGAAAACAAACACTACAAAAATACATGGGCAGCAATGTAAGCAGAACACCAAGGGGAAGATGAATAATGCACTCCTGAACGTCAAGTTACTGAGGGATATTCATAACATCCCAGCTTCTTTCCCACATTGCAACAAAATAAAATGTAGGTGGAACCAAAGCCCTGCTGTCATTAGAATGCAAAGAAAATCATTTCATTTAAATTCACTCATATGTTCTAGCCAACCATTTATGCAGAAACATTTTATGTCTTGTACATACAGTTCAGGTCATTCTCAACATTTCAGTCAGATGAAAAATAGACAGTAAATTGCAGGCAAAAACACTTCCTCAGCAGTTAATATTCAGGATCACAGATAATTAAACCACAGAGTGGTTCTGTCTTTCAGGGAGCTTTATTTCTTGCCTGGCTTCCTGGCTGTTTTTTGTCTCTAGCGCTTCTCTCCTGCTTCTGGCAGATGAAGTGGAGGTGGAGAAGAAAAAGGAGGAAGGCTCCTGGGGAGATCAGGAAATTACAGTAATTTCCTACCTGTGAGCGGGGAACAGTTTGCTCAGGTAACACTGACCTGTTGCTGCTACATACTCCTCACCCCATTTATTTTTTTTTAAACTTAGGTTTAAAAGATGTTTGTAATTATAAAGTTACATAACCCCAAGTCTAGTGCATTTATCTCCTTTCTGCCCCCAAACACACAAGAACAATAACCGCCCACTCATACATTTCATCCACCTCTTTACTGTTGCTGTGAGCAATTTAAAACAAAAAACTGCAATTTAGAAAGATCCTCAATCATGCACCTACAGTTCATTGGCATTTAGTTAACACCCAAACCTGATATGAATATAGATACCACCCATCAAAATGACAGTTAATGCCACAGACAATAAATCATCTCAAATCCCTAAATTAAGCAGCAGTATTACCATAGGGACAAAGATACTCTTGGTATGCTCCTTGATTACCTTCCCTTGTTCAAAACAAAGAGAGAACTGTCCTCACACAGCTCCACTTATGTTTCCTTTCATCATTCTGAAAAGAGAGCTGTTTAATATCCAACATTGTGTTTTCATCTGGAAAGATCATCTGAATGCATGGGGAAATGAGTCTGTATACTTTTTTTTTCTTTTTTTAATAACTAGAGGGGAAATAGATCAGAATAGATGGGGAAAGTGAGGAAATAAAATTTCTTGCACATTCATTTTTAAATTAGACGGGGAAAAGATCTCAAAAAAGTTATGGAAAAAGTATAATCCATGAAAGAATAACATTCTAAGAGCTGAAAGAATCTAGTTATCTCTTGTTCACTAGAAATCACAAAAAGGAAAGTGATGACTACTTACATATAATAGGTAGGATATAACCCTTCAAAGTACCAGCAATGCTTTTTGGCCTCTGTACACTACAAAGAAAGAAAAATACCTTATTAATATTTACACAGAACAAGGTGCAATTATAAACACAAGCACTGAGTGTTTATAAATACTGTTATTTTGAGCAATTTGAAAAGGTGTCTTTTCCCAAAGACTTTGCAATCTTGAAACATACATCTGGGAATTCAGTGAATCTGAACTGTGACATGCCCTGTTCAGGTTCAGATCCTTCACGGTGGGCTTTGTCTATGGGGCCTCAAAGGTTAACATGATTCATGACTATAGTTAATAGACTCTGTGCACTGCATGCATTGCCTGATAAAGTGGTCTCTTAAAAGAATATGCAGAATTTAAGAGCTCACTGTGGCTGTAGTCACTTAAGAGATCTCCATCATATGCTGAGTTTAAAATGCAAGGCATAAGATTGCACAGTGAAATGCAGGAAATTATCCATCTTCACGGAATTCTCTACATGCAGAGCCAAGCTTGGAAAGGAACAAAACAGAGATCCAACTTCACCTTCCTACATCTTGGAAATGTTTCAAGTGTTCATTTAATGACCTGGGAAAGGAAACTGCTTTCTGCAGCGAAGGCCCATTGTTGTCTTTTGCAAACTGTCAGCATATCCTTGCTAAGGGATGGTGACAGGCATTTTCTCGGGGGGAGGGGATGGTGATGCAGGCGGTGTGAGAAATGCTATCACCACAGGCACCACTGGAGTGCAGACAGCAGCTCAGAACAATAGCGACGCTTAAAAAAGAAAAACAAATGTCAAGCCCAAACTATATATACAAGGCAGAAAATACTTCTGCATATCCTGCTGACAGTGCTAGCATAAAGTGGTGCCTCCCTTGCACATATAGTTTCAGAAGCTCCACCACAAACTGCATTATCTGATCACATACAGACTGGGGATTCTGGGACACCTCCACAGAGCAGCAAGAAATCTCTCCTGGGATTTTAACAATAATTCTCCACGCTGCTCACACCTGACACCCAAGGTCAGAAAGCACTTGCACATCAGCAGCACTTGGATCATTCTTCATGTTCACTTGGCAACTCACCTTTAGATCATAACTCATGTAAGCTTACTAGCCTCCCCGAATCCCAGAATACTAAGTGAATCCAGTTAAGATTAAGTGGTTTTAGATCACTGATTCTTACTCCTCACGAATAAGAAAGGCTACAAGCTATCTAATGAGCATTTGATGAGCTAAATCACAGATGGATCAATTGTAGCCCCTAAAGACAAACTGCTATGGATTAAATTGTTAAGACAAGTACAGAGAGGGGAGTAGGAGAAGAGAATGCTGATGCGTACGATCAGGTCTGACTACCAATCCTATGACAGGCTCCCACCAGCTCCAAGAAGCACACCTTTTGGTTCTGACGGAAGAACTAGAACTTTTTCCTTCAGGGAAATCTTTGTTCCCTTCTCAAATCTATGCTGCAATGAATGCAGGGATTTGAAGGAGGGCTCTGTGGTTTCTGTTGGAGATGCTGGCGTTCAGAGAGCTGTCTTCAAATTTTATAGAATCACAGAATTACCAAGTTTGGAAAAGACTTCTAAAATCATCCAATCCAACTGTTCACATAACACCAATAATTCCCACTAAATAATGTCCTTCAGTACTAAACATTTCTTCCACATCTTCAGGTATGGTGACTCTACCACCTCCCTGGGCAGCTCATTCCAGCACCTGACCACTCTTTTGGAGAAATCTCCTAACTTCCAACCTGAATCTCCCCTGACACAACTTGAGGCCATTCCCTCTAGTCCTATCTCTAGTTATGAGTGAACAGGCCCACCACCACTTCACCACAACCTCCTTTCAGGAAGTTATAGAGTGCAATGAGGTCTCCCCTGAGCCTCCTCTTCTCCAGACTGAACAATCCCAGCTCCCTCAGCTGCTCCTCATAAGACTTGTGCTCCAGACCTCTCACCAGCTTTGCTGACCTTCTCTGAACAGGCTTCAGAGCCTCAATCTCTTTCTTATACTGAGGGCCCCAAAACTAAACACAGTACCCAAGGGGCAGCCTCACCAATGCCGAGTGCAGACAGATGATGACTTCCTTGCTTCTGCTGGCAACACTATTTCTGATAATGCATCAGGATGCCATTGGCCTTCTTGGCCACCTGGGCACACCGCTGGCTCATGTTCAGCCAAACGTCAGCCAACATCCCAGGTCCATTTCTTCCACACAGTCTTCCAGCTATGCTGCCCCAAGCCTGAAATGTTGCCTGGGGGTACTGGGAACAAAGTGCAGGACCCAGCAATTGGTCTTGTTGAATTTCATCTCATTGGCCTCACCCCAGCTATCCAGCCTGTCCAGATCCCTCTGTAGGAACTTCCTACTCCCAGGAAGATCAACAGTTCCTCTCAGATTGGTGTCATCTGCAAACATACTGAGGGTGCACTTAATCCCCTCATTCAGGTCATCAGTAAGGATATTGAAGAGGACAGGCACCAATACTGACCCCTGGGGAGCACCACTCATGGCTGGTCAACAGCTGGATTTAATTCCATTCACCACCACTCTCTGGCTATGGCCATCTGGTCATTTATATACCCAGCAAAGAGTGTAGCTGTCTAAGCCATGAGTTGCCAGCTTTTCCAGAAGAATTCCGTGGGAGACAGTGTCAAAGGCTTTGCTGAAGTCTAGGTAGACTACTCAACAGCCTTTCCCTTTTATGACCACAAGTTGCTCTTGGGGAGATTTAAATGAGATATAAGGTATTTTTCTCTCAAAGTGTGGTCAGGCACTGAAATGGCCTGACCAGGGAGGTGGTGGAGTCACTGTCCCTGGCAGGATTCAAGAGGCATCTGGATGATGTGCTAAGAGATGGTTTACTAGCTTAGTGGTAGCAATGGTGATACGAGGACAGTTGGACTAGATGATCTTGTAGGTCTTTTCCAACCTTGTGATTCTATGATTCCTTCATCTACGAGGCAGGTCTCTTGATCACATAAGGAAATCAGCTTGGTCAAGCAGGACCTGCCTTTCATGAATCCATGTTGGCTGAGCCTGATCCTCCAGTTGTCCAGCACATGTACTGTGATCTCCCTCAAGACAGTCTGCTCCATAACCTCTCCTGGCACCAAAGTCAGGCTGACAGGTTCCCTGGATCCTCCTTACGGCCCTTGTAGATGGGAGTCACGCTGGCAAGCCTCCAGTCCTCTGGGACCTCTCCGGTTATCAGGAACACTGATCGATGGTGGAAGGCAGCTTGGCAATAACCTCTGTCAGCTCCCTCAGCACCCTTGGCTGAATCCCATCTGGCCCCATGGACTTGTGGCAGTCCAGAGCAGTAGGTCTCTAACTGTTTCCCCCTGAATAGCACGGGGTTTATTCTGCTCCCCATCTGAGATGTCCGGGTCAGGGGGCAGAGTATCTCGAGGACGACTGGTCTGACTTTTAAAGATAGATGTAAAGAAGGCATTGAGAATCACAGCCTTTTCCTTATCCTCAGTGGTCATGTTCCCCAACAAATCTAGTTAAGGACAGAGATTCTTCTTAGGCCTCCTCATACTGTTAATATATTTGTAAAAAAGTTTCTTGTTCTCCTTTACCCCAGAGTCCAAGTTGAGTTCAACCTGGGCTTTTGCCTTTCTTTTGCCCTGCAGTCTGTAAAAGACTACCATCAGGATGTCAGCCTTGTTGGCCCTCCCCTGATCTTTACCTGTAGAGATTCAACCTCATCATCCCCAGCACTGAGCTCAACAACACTGAAGTACTCTATAACATAGAGAGCCACATCACTACCCCTCCTTCTTTGCCTGTCCCTTCTGAAGAGCATACAGTCATCCATTGCACCACACCAGCTGTGGCAGTGATCCCACCATGTTTCCGTGATGGCAACTAAGTCATAATTTATCTGCCACACAGTGGCTTCCAGCTTCTCCTGTTTCTTGCCTACGCAGCATGTATTGGTGTAGATGCACTTCAGCTGAGCCCCTTGCATAGCTCCCCAGTCTGTCATCATTCCTCTAGGCTTATTTCTAGCAGGTCTGGTTTTATCCCTTGCCCCCTTCATATCTACTTTAAAGCCCCTCAATGAGCCCTGACAGCTCCTGGGCTAAGATCCATTGCCCCCTTTGAGAAAGGTGAGAACCATCAGTAGCCATCAGGTTGAGCTCAAACCAACCCATGGTCGAAAACACCTGAATTCTTGCAATTGCACCAGCTTCTCAGCCATGTATTTGTGAGAGGTGTTTTCCTGCTCAACTCAGTATGCCCCCCTACCACTGAACAGATAGAGGAAAATATGACCCGCTCCATTCACTAACCACCCCAAGTCCCCTGAAGTCCTTTTTGATAGTCCTCAGGATTTTATTAGTGACCTCATTGCTGCCAGCCTGAATTATCAATAAATGATAATAACCAGAGGGGAGAGTCAGACTATGAAGCTTCCTAGAAATATCCCAGACCTGCGCCCCAGGGAGGCAGCACACTTCTATATGGGTAGGCCCTGGCTGACATGCAGGGCCCTCTGTTCCTCTCAGAAAGGAGTGCCTATGACAATCACCCTTCTTTCCTTCTAGGCAGAGGCAGCCCTTGACAACCTTGTGGGTGAACCTCCTGCTGCATCCTCACTCACCTCTCCCTCAAGTTCCAGAGCCTCAAACCTATTACAAAGGAGAACCTGGGGAACCGAGGTAGGTTGGGATGGGGATTGCCTGTGATGCTGAGCTGGAACCTGTTTCTACGCCTCCTCTTTTCTTAAATTACCTCCCTCTGCTTAACAATGATAGGGCATGGGGCCCATCAATGGAAAATTTGTTTTATTCCCCTCTATTATCCCACCCCTTCTAAGCTTCCAACTTCTGAAAGCCTTCTTCTGAATCTAATTATCAGCATGCTGTTTCCTATTACTCTGAATTTAGAAGTACAAGTTTCTCTTGGCATCACTCTGCAAACACATATCCATTGCAAATTCAGCAGGCCTGCTGCTGATACAGGGCAAAACACTTTGGCTCTTCTCCTTCGAAAGTGGCAAAGCAGCAAGCCCTGGCTGAAATCCCAGTCATGCCCTTGGGAAGCCTCATTTCAGTCCAGTGCCTGGTCTGGAGCATACATTGCAAAATGTTTTTCTTCCTGCTAATGAACGAACATGATTCACTGTTTACCTCAACATCCTCAAAGCCTTTGTCAGTCTAAAGCATTTTAATTGACATTTTCTCAGCAATGTGTCTGAGCACATGGAGCCTGCATACCCTTTACAAAGGTAAAGAAGGCGTTTGCATTCAGTATTCATTCTGCTGCCCTCCTACCCACATTTCAATTTCTAAAACAAACTGGGAAGATTCCACTTTTCCATGCTGTAAGAAATCTGTAGTGCCTCTTATTTTATTTTGACTTACCTGTTTCAGACAGAGAATATGCTTACTGCTATCACAGAAATGGACGTTTTGCAAATATTTCCTTCTAGCTTACAGGGCTTAGATATGCACGCTAAAAAATCTGGTGCACAGACCTTGTTTCTATACGGGACCTAGAACAGCAGGCACCAATCCTGATTCTGCATTTTTTAATACCATAACAATATGAATAACGCACGGAAGCTCTCAGCTCTCCTACAGAAGAATGAGGAAAACAAACAAGCAGACCTCAAATGTAAGCAGCAAGGCAGAATCTGGTATATGTTACATGTATGTACATAAGACCAAGTGCTGCAGCTCCTGCATTTAGAGCTCCTCCTGATCTCCATGGCAACATTGATAAGCAAATCCCAACATAAAGCAGTAGGCTACTAACCACAGTCTCTATGGCTAGCTAGCAGATCTCACGGGAATTCACTGATAATAAAACAATAACACTGGTGGTGCCTCTAAGGATCTCAATACATCCTCGGAAGCAGACTGTGATCACCAGTCTCATGCTAAGTACAAACATTCTGGCAAGCTGTACAAGCTCATGGGAGACATCTGCCCGCAGCACTGGGCTCTGATCCTCACTCAGTCTTTGCAGTCTTGTGCCTGTGCAGTTGTCAGAGAGAAGGCAATTAGGAAACATCAGCTGGCAGCAATCAATTCCAGTCCACACACACATAAAGGAAAGATCAGTCTTATTACTGCAATTGGAATGGATCTCAGACAGCAGGCTTGGTGCCCACTCTGAAACCTCCTGCCACCTCCTGCCACCTCAGAGTTTTATGACATTCTCTCTGAAAAGACCATTTACCCATTCACTAATAGCAAAACAAGTGTGTGCATGGTTTTTAAACTGGACGTAGGTAGAGCTCTGTGGAAGCTATCCACTTTTGCAGAAGAACTTAGCACATTTTGCTTATAAAATTCCTCCTCTTATGCTGTTTAACAATTTGGTACTGCTATAAAATATAAAAACAAGACAGTGTGTCAATTTTTAAATGAATGAGACAGGTCTAATTGGGTGTGCATATGTAATTTTTAAAGAATAAAAGGCATGTGAATTAGCCAGATGCTCGAAAACCTGCCTTAAGATTGTGTATTTGAAGAGGAAAAAACGTAAGACTTATTTATTCATTTATTTTAATAAATCAGCATCTCTTGTAACCTGTTTTTTTTTTCTGATAGATTGCAGCAACAGGAGCTGCAAGCCATGCTTTTCTGTGGCTTCTAAATTCATTCGCATTTCCTCTAAGAAAGGAAATGTGCTTTCTGCCACAGATTGAAATTGCAAATGCTGCTGCTGCTAGTAAGAACAATGAAAAAGAGAAGTTACTAAAACATGAAGCAAAAATTGGCCTTGATCACACCATAAAATACAGTGTGAGCACACAGGCATGCACACGATGTGGAGGAAGACAAACCAGGTAGACTGCTCATTAAATGTCGGAAAGTGTTCCACAGATCATTAGTTATGCTTTGTAGGGCTTGCAGGAACACTGTCTAGCAGAAATATCCTCTAAATTGTAGATAATTATCTCTCTGTTCACAGGACAATAAAAGAGAATGGGTCAATTAATTAGTCTTTGCAGTCAAGGGAGCCATGGATTTATGCATTTTGCTTTTACTGGAGATTTAAATTATGACAAGGCAACAACAATTACAGCCTTATCTGTAAATAGTAAATACTCTGCAATACAAGTAGAATCATTTTTTGTGACAGGTAGCAATGAAAAAAAGCAGCTTGCTATTGACAGACATGTTTGTGAAGGGCAGGGTGGGATGATGATCGTCTGTATTCTGAAAGAATGCTGAGGCTGGGCTGGTAACATCTGTTCAAAGCCAGATTCTGCAAAAGGCACAGGTCTGCTATTGATCTCAGTCAATGAAATATATCAGCTCCGAGTAGCTGAGGGCACCATTCCTTCTTTTTATCCAGAGAAAGATGCTACACACCATTTCCCTTAAGGGTTGAAATAAACAAAATAGACAAATTCTGGAAAAAAAGTAGAAATTTAAGTGAGTGACCTGCCATCCTGATAGGACAGGAATGGCTCCCAGTGTTCTAGCACGGCACATCAGTGAGCTGCTGCCTCACATTCAGCTGGGTACACGCTGTGCACTAATAGGGGCCAGGTGATCCAAACTTCATTCTCATGGCTACAGTCTCTGCAGTTTTGCTAGGATTAATTCATTTGTATATGAACAGGAAGAAAGAAATAAAAGCATCTAAGAAATGGAAGAAGACCTCTTTGATTCTGAGCATCACATGACATGTTGTTAGAAAAGGATTTCCTATTCCAGCATATAGTGAGACCTCCATCTTTCACATAGCCAGACCAAAACCAGTCACTGAGGAAGTGGGAAGGACAAGACATTCATGAACACATATCCCCATTGCATCTGACACACAACCAGCTTTGCCTGAGTACAGAATCACAGAATGGCCAGAGTTGGAAGTGACCTCATGGATCATCAAGCTCCACCCCCCACTCTCCCCTACAGGAACCAACATCCACATTTAATACCAGACCAGGCTGCCCAGGGCCCCATCCAACCTGGCCTTGAACACCTCCAGGGAGCAACCTCTCTGGGCAGCCTGTTGCCTGCCGCCTATCTTGCACAAGATTTGTCACAGGAGCCACTTGCCGTAAATGCCTGCAGGTTTACTGGTCACATCACTTGGCAGCTGTTCAGTGGAGCCCAAAGTACAGGGCTGTCTACAGTGTGGCTCCAGACTAAATAATTGGTTCTAGAAGGTCCATTATTGGATAGGAATCACAATGCTTTATAAGATTTGACCTTTAGAATTTTATCAGTTTTCAGAGTGCTATCCATTTCAGTGCCTAGACGAGAGCTGAAAGAAGAGATACAAGCTGCTCATTAGATATAGTGCACTAAAATCAGAGAGCCTTCTCCATGCTGAGTTTGAAAGATTGGATTTACAGAGACAAGATGAACATACTGCACTTCCACAGCCAATAAAAGAGCAAAATGTCATCCATTAAGAGTACATACAGAAAAGTGAAGACTAAGGGTGAAAACAATTTACTACAGAAAATACATTCTGATTTAGCCTTGTCTGAATACATCAAAATTCATCCCCACTTTTTCCCTGGTAGCACTAACAGATGAGAGTAAAAGTAGCCCATCTCCAATCTAAGATAAACTGAGCTTGCAAGCCAGGTCACTTGCAATTGCAAGAAACCCACTTGTGACTCAAGACAAAGCAACTCATTCCAAAAATCAGGATTACAATAAGTTATTTTTATCTCCTAAGCTAATGAGAAAACAGGAGGAAAAGCTGTGTATAATACGATGCTGACTCTTCTGTCCTTCACTTTCTACTCTATGTAGCACTGAACAGAACAGATACTACACCAGATATACAGTTGTTCATTCAAAACTCCACGTTATGTAACTCACAGCATAAAGAATAAATTTTCCTAT
The DNA here is from genome assembly GCF_019232065.1 of Centrocercus urophasianus. Lineage (NCBI taxonomy): Eukaryota > Metazoa > Chordata > Aves > Galliformes > Phasianidae > Centrocercus > Centrocercus urophasianus. The sequence continues at coordinate 419,128 of NW_024885022.1, forward strand.
TTTTCAGGAGTTGTTTCTGTCCTCTGAGAAAAAAAAGGAATATTTTCCAAAAAAAATTCTTAATAGAAGCAACTTGTCTGTCCTTTGCAACAGTAAAATTTCAGCACAATAAGCTAATTTGTTAGTTCTTCTAGTGCTAAGAACACATGCATTAATCATTGTATTTTTTGCACAGAATCAAAAAACTCCACTTTACATTTAGATCGATGAACATTTCCCACAAAAGAAATATAAATATCCCTCATATTAAATTTCATTTCAACTTTTTTTGTTGTTGTTCATTATGCAGCACAGTGCAAATGCACTTCAGTCCTAGAATTATGCAGTCTCACCTGAATGCAATCATTTCATAAGTGAGCGAGGGGAAAAAAATAGTAACGAGGAAGAAAGGGCAAGAATCTTCAGCACCGCGGACAGCGCCCCGCAAAAGGCCGCCCGGCTGCTGGAGCACGAAATAATTGAACGGAGTAACCGTGCCGAGTCTTCTTCAGACTGCCTGCGAAACCAGCTATGATACTTACTGCAGCAACGTGAAGTATCCAACTTGGCCGGAAGGATGTCGAGACAAAAACTGCCAAGAGATCCTCTATACCAGGACTTGCTTTGTTTTCCTATTTCTACATCCACTGACTCTGCAGCTCTTAGACATGCATAAAAGCTCAGAGGGGCTAAACCCTCCTGATGGAACTGACCTTACAAAGGAAGTTCTAATGGCAGATCTGTAAAAAAGCATGAGATATACCACATATTGAAAGCATTTTCACTTAAGAAAAGCAAAAAAGATTCAACATCACACTGGAACCTCACAACGTCAAAGGGGGAAATGGTAGCCTTTTCTGTTCCAACTAGAAGAAAACATATAATACCTATTCTGCCCTCATGAGGCCCCAACTGGAGTACTGCTTCAAAGTCTGGGGTCCCCAGCACAGAAAATGTAGGTAATGCATTCAGTTTTACCATCAGATACGCCCATCTAACACGTTTTCCTTCAGCATGGGACCGGATGCTTATTTCACTTCCAGTCCTAACCCTAGAAACACACTTCTCTCTGGAACTTGTACTGCTTAGAATTTTATTCAGAGGAAAGTTTAGATTTAGCTTCCACTCTCTATTTTATTTTTAAATCTAAATCCATGCTATAATTCAAATCCCTTCAGTTCATGCTGAATTGGCACATTTGCTTGTTTCCTATGTACATTTTATTCTTACAATTTACCATCCCCAAAATGAAAACAACCTTTAAATTGCCTTGTACTGAAATTCTTAGGGGGGCACCTTCCATCTTCCATAATAATAAAAGTAAAGCACGGAAAGACTGAGTATAAAAAGATGGATTCAGAGCTCAATTTTCTCAGTCATTTGCGGAGTGGACAAGATTGAGGCAGTAACGGAAGCGTGCTACGGATGCTGGTTAGTTAAACGATGACAGGCCATCAGAGACTGCAGGAGAGCACATCCCTTTGATGGCTATGACAACCCAGTGAAGTTGCCCTGGGAGTTGGTGGGCTTTGTTCTGACTGTATTATGCATCCCCTGCACGTTCGCTTCTTTTCCACAGCAAGAGCTGACAGGACCCAGCTCCTCTTCCCACCACTCTTTCATTCTTGATATTTAATCCATTGATGGACACATTCCTCTTCTTATGCAAAGTTTTTGGAAAACCAACAATTAACATTGGTTAATAAACATTCAGCGTGGACTTTTCCCTTCAAGACTTTGAGATATTTATTTCAAAACTGCAAATACTGGATCAAAATCATTTTTACTTTGAAGTCCAAAAACACCTGAATCACTGAAAGTAACAACTCCTCAGTCTCAAGAAACAAGAGTTCATGGCCAACTGCACACTCAGTGCAGGGAACAAAAGAAACTGGTAATAATGAGATACCACTTAAGTGCTATTTCCCTGTAGGGTTTGCAAGGCCGAAACTTGGTAATACTGAAATATCAGGTAAGTGCTGTTCTCCTGTAAAATATGCAAGGCCAAGGCAAGTTCTCTTCAAGTGCTTATTCCAGAAACCCATCATGCTTAATGATATATTATTGGTATAAGCACCTGTTCATTTTAAAGTAAATTACATACGTCATGCATGTATTAAGCAAGTGAGCACCTGAATACAGTTAAGATTGAAGAGGTTACCTTGCAAGCATTTTTATATTAGAAAAGCAGTTTTTGAAGAAACGTGAGTAGAAAAATCTACTTCAATATTCTGCTGGGGAGGCTTTGCTCTTGGTCAGCGTCCAGCTGCATAGCAGTGAATTGTAAGCCCTACCATCATACGCTTACCTACAGCTGCTTCATTAACAGTCATTGTTATTGTGGCATTCGTATGCTCACAAGCTGTCTCAGTCTCCCCAAAGAAAAACATTGATGTCTGATTTGTAATGCAGGTTCAATCTGCCTTAATGACAGAAAGAGTTTTAAAGGAAACTTAAGTTTTCTTGGACCAACTACTAACTACTTTGCATAAACACACACATGCATCCTCAAACAGTAACAACCTTGAATACCTGACCAACTTCACATTTGATATCTCAGAAAACAAGGCTGTGTTAGCTGAAGGCTAAAGTACAGTTATCTCCACGTTGCAATCCAGAAAGCATTTTTGTTTCAGGATTTAGTTCCTAGAAGACTGGAGGAAATTCGTGGGTTTGAGTTAATCAATGTTAATAATCAAGCCTCTATTCTTGCACACATTCTGTTAAGGTTTCTAATAACTGTCAGCAAACATCCCTTTTTCAGGGCAAACTCTCCTCAAAGAAAACCAGCAAAAGAGTTTGATCTAGTATAATTTGTTTAAAAAGTAAATTCAAGCTTTCAGAGAGATGCTTTTTTGTGCCTTTTGCATAGACACCAAGGAGACCAAAATATCGGTGCCTTTTAAATTAAACTAAGAACATAAATTAACTCCTGCTTTGACTGTCACTACCATAGTGACAGTATACTATTATCAAATTCCAGTACAAACACAATCCAACAGCTGTACCTCACTTCTTATTCTAACAGAAGAAATACTATGCATCTGTCCTTGGAGTACTTCCCGTGAAAAGTCTGCTTAACTCCTTCTGGCAGGTAACAGTGCCTACCTACTAATGGCAAGGCAATTTTCAAAATGAACTAACTTCCTACATAAAACCTATCGGTTTTCCTTCCACTAGAAGCCTGAACGTACTTAAACAATAACTTCTAGTGTCCCAATTTGTCAAACTTCAATATAATCAAGTAGAAGTATTGACAAATCTCTTCAATTAAATCAAAAGCTCAATAGCATTCAGCACTTTTTAACAGCATTATTTCCTCAGAGTGAGTGATCATCTGAGTTTTTCTGCTTTTAAAATGTCTCACTGGAAGAAAATGGGGGGTGGAGGGGAGCAACAATGGAGGGAAACAAACAAGCAAACAAACCCCACCTGGAACTTGCAGTATATTCTCCATCTTCTTGTGGGTACTGGATACTGAAAACCAGACAAATTCAAAAAATCTCTTGATATTGCAGTCACCTCTCGGCTCATCCTGCAGTTTAACTCTCTCCACACAATTCACAGCTTGATGAAGGCTAGGCTGGATGGTGAGAACTTTTTACATGACTTCTCACCTGTTCAACTAGTGCACGCTCCTTGCCCTAGAATCTCTCCCCCATACATACCTTGAGTTTTCTTGGACCCAATCAAGCTTTTGGTTTTCTCTAGTGACAGTTACGATGCAATTCTAGCAATCGCTATTGGACCACTGGTAATCACTCTGGTGGTCTGTGGTTTGCTTGATGTTAAACTCTTCAGCTTGCATTTAATGAAATACATTCATGAAAAGGGAAAGGTTACTTGATGAGACTCAAAAAAAGTGAGGATGTTGCAATGAACTTCCCTCTCTTTCATACACACTACACAGATATCACAAATCTCTTCACTAAGTTTATTTTCCTCACAAAGAGTATCTGAATGTTCCTTAGAGACACTCTGCAACTGATAACTGCAAGAGTGAGATGAGGTATAAATGAAACATCAGCCCTCCATTAACGTCATCTACATTCCAAAAAAGTTCAAGATTTCAGCCTGAAGGTATTGCTATGGATGGATAATAGCATGAGATGTGGTCATACATGTTTAATTCATAAACCTAGTAGCTAAAAATTATTCAACTGAACTGAAAGTGTGAAGAACTTCAATAGCGCTCAGAACAAAGTACAGATGCACTTGCAAAGTTGGTCAACGTTGTCACTGTAAATCTAAGTTCTGGAGAAAATTAAATCCGTGTGAAAGCAGTGGGAAGCTCCCAAGGCATCAAGGGTAGCGCTTCTGTTTGCATGGGTCGCACTTTGGTTCTCTGCATCTCTTCACTCCTCCCTGCACTACAGGGTGCTCTTCAGACAGAAAAAGCACTACAAAATGAAGCCACTAAGGCAACATCATGATAAACAGTACTGTGCAAGAAAATAAGCACTTATTCTGTAGCCAAAAATGTAAACTCATAGATGAGAGAAAGAAGTAAAGCAGAGCAGAGAAGCAAATGAGGAATTGAAGCGCCAAAGTCAGCAGGCAAGATGAGAAGTGAAGACAAGGCCTGTGAGAAAGGAGAAGAAAAAGCAGAAAGGAAGGAAAGGGAGACGGCAATCAGAGACCAGAATGTCATTTGAGAAAGGAATAAGTTCTTATTTCTGATATGTATTATCTACTATGGCACTCTCTCACTGCAACATATCATCTTTCACTTCTTTCCTCATTTAAGTCAGGAAATGGGAAAAGAAGAACCTATAAAATTTGGGGCTTATTCTTCTTTCACCTGAGTATGTGCCAGCTGGAGTTAGCAGGTAACAAGCGAAGAATCAAATCAGAATCATGCTTAACAATCTCCAGTGACCCCACAAGTGACACCTGCAGGATGTGGATTGTACAGAACAATTTCAGATCTCAGTCAGTCTACTTCCCCTCCTCCTTTCTGCTCCTCAGAAACAAAACTGACAGGCAGTGGAAAAAGAGGCTAATTGGAACAAATGGCACAAGTTCCAAGCCGCAGACAAGGCTTCTTCACTTTTCCAAACAGGCTGTTCACATCAGAGGTCAGAAACCAAAAGGATGGCAGGCAAAGAAACTGCAAAGGCAGACATGTAGTAGTAGGACCACTATACTGGATTGAAAGCATTTTGTGAAGGCTATTGATGAAAAGCAGCAGATTCCAGTGTCATAGTCAGTTTTACACCATAACAGATGTGTGGTGCTGCCAACTAGCTGCATTTTTCCTCTGTGAGGCACCAGTTCCCATCTTCAGATTAAAAGGTTTCAGACTAGGAGCCCAGCTGACAGAGACAAGCATGACATCATGAATCAGCTGTGGGTCCTCATTCCAGCCATCTGAAGGAATATGGAAATCCTGGTATCATCTTCATGCATTGCAAGGCAAACAAACAAACAAACAAATAAAAACCACATCTACATTTTTTTATTGTGCTTAGCCTTTAATTTATGAGTGAAAGAGCCTGCCACTTCACCATGGACAGGCTGCTCAGCCTCAGCTCATGATGCTGTTCATTTTCAATTAAAAGATGAACACTTCTAGAATCACAAAACTCAAGTTAAAAGGGACCTTAAAGACCATCTAGTCCCAGCCTCCTGCCATGGCCAGAGATACTTTCCACTAGATCAGGTTGCTCCAAGCCTCATCCAATCTAGCCTTGAACAGCTCCAGGGATGGGACACCCAGCTTCCCTGGGCAAACCTATGCCAGAGCCTCATCACCCTCTGAGTAAAGAATTTCTTGCTGATACTTAACTTTAACCTTCCCTCTTTCAGCTTAGAGCCATTATCCATCAACCATGATAGGGCACACACTCCTTGACAAAGAGTCCCTCTCCATCTGTCCTGTAGGCCCCTTTAGACACTGGAAAGACGCAATGAGGTCTCCCCAGAGCCTTCTCTTTTCCAGACTAGATAAGCCTATCTCCTTCAGCCTTTCCTCACAGGAGAGGTGCTTCAGCCTCCTTTTGGGACTCCTCCAGACCCACTCCAACAGCTTCACATCTTTCTTGTGCTGGGAGCTCCAGACCTGGACACAGAATTACAGGTGAGGCCTCATAAGGGCAGAGTAGAGAGGGACAATCCTCTCCCTTGCCCTGTTGATCACCCTTCTTTTGATGCTGTCCAGAATGCAGATGGCTGCAGGTACACACTGATTGGTCATACCTGTTCCTGGGACTGACCCGAACTAGGTACCTAATAGGTACCAAATACAAAACCTAGGACTTTGTATTTGGCCCTGCTGAACTCCACGAGATTCACACAGAGCTAATCTCTATCCTCTCCAGGTCCCTCAGGATGATATCCAGTCCCTCCTGTGTGCTGATTGCAGTTTGATGTCTGATGATTTAAATGCTGGTCTGTCACCTCACATCAATAAAGCCACATCTCAAAGAAGTCTACCTCAGTTTATTGATTCTTAAGTCATAAGACACCAAACAATGCTTCAACTCATGAGAGGGCTTACAGATGGGAAGGAGACTAACTTGTTACACAAAAGTCTTAGTGACAGGACGAGAGGGAATGATTTTAAACTAAAAGAGGGGAAGATTTAGATTAGATATTAGGGGAAGTTTTTTTACATGGAGAGGTGGTGAGGCACTGGCACAAGTTGTTCAGAGGAATTGTGGATGCCCCATCCCTGGAGGTATTCAAGGCCAGGTTGGATGGGGCCCAAGGCAACCTGGTCTGGTGGGTGGCAACTTTGTCCATTGCAAGAGGGGCTGCGACCAGATGGTCTTCAAGGTGTCTTTCCAAACCAAACCCTTCCGTGATTCTATGATCCAATCTTTGAAACATGTGAGGAGCACTGCGTATACAAACAACACAAACAAATGTGTTACTAACTCATGGCAGTGAAGCACATGCACAAGTATTAATGGGAACAGGTTTGAGTTTGTCCTTAAAGTTTTAGGAAACTGAGAATAACAGAAAACTGCCTCCCTTATCATTTCCACACAAATGCAGAAATGTAACAATGTATTTTCAACATGTAAAATAATGACTACAAATTCTCACAGAAGTGTGTCTTTTTCAAAATTGATGTCCAGTTTAAGCAATGGATGTTTTGACACGAGTTGTGCCACACAAAGGCTGAAGAATTGGACCTCCCACTTCCTCAACTAAAGGAGATTATTCATTGCTAAGCTGCTTTGCAAATAAACCACCAGTGCACCTGCTGCCGGTTCCTGTTCAACGGCAATACTTCTGAGTAGCATCTTTTTATACTGGTGGAAAAGATAAAGCTTCAGCATAGGCTTCCTCCTGTTCATTCTGCATTCACTGAGTCTTCAGTTGCAATACTGAAAAGGCCACAGACTAAATTAAAACTTTGTTCTTCTTCCCAGCTGTTTTCTTGCTATGGTCCAGATTTCAAGACAATATCCTAGCTCCCTGGAAAGAACACTGACCTCAAGTGCTTCAGAAAGCACAAAGAGTGAACTTTGATACTAGATTCTCCCCCACATTGCCTCCCCACCACCGCTCTGTGAGCTGCCTGATACTAGCGCAAGGAGCAGATGGGGAACCTGAACCCTTTAGGACCAGAACAAGCAGCTAACTCACAGATTCATGCTGACCTTTCCTTTGGAAGCACTGGCTCTGCCTCATCATTCCTGACATATGAGGACACAATTCCTGGGAAAAAAAAAATTCTGAAGTTAGCTGGACTATTTATTCAAGGATATTTGAGAAATCCTGTTTTACCATCATCATCATAAGATTTCACGGCTTGATTTTAGGGCTTCATCCAAAGACTGTTGAAGGGAGCAGCTGCCGTGGGTTTTGACTTGTATCTAGGCTAGGACTACAAAACATAAAACAGAATTCCTTTGCTGTTGTTAATCTTTATGAAGACTAAGACAGATGATCTGTCTATAGGGCTTTTAGTGGTGCAGACTGCCTGAAGAAGTTGCCAATTACCAAACCATGTGCCCAGGTAACTACAAAGTCATTTATACCAAAAACAGACTAAAAGACTCATGTAATTATGATTAAATTTCTGTGCTGCCTTCTGTGCTATTATGGATGCTTTTGTTAGGCACGATCCTTTTTATTTTTAATTAAAAACAAAAAGTCAGTCTCTTGGGGGTCCTATTTATATTTTCACTTCTAACTTAAGTACAAACACATCAGAAAAATTATAGCCACAGTCAAATAAAAATAGCTGAAGAACTTGCAGCTGTTGATAATTTTCCAAGTATTCAACATTGCTCATTTAATGATGGAATAGCATGCTCCAGTTTCAGACCTTGCACAATGCTACACAAACAGGAGGCAGTTATTTGAGTTGGTGTGATTGCCAAAGGCGAGTAAACTGTTAAAGCAGCAAGAGAAGGGGCAAGAGAACAATACAATGTAGACCACTGGGTATCCACACAAAACATTTCTCCCTGCTTATTCTTTCTCATTTGAAACCATTAGTCAGTTCACCAGTTGGTCAGATCAAGCTCAGAGTACAGCTGGAAAAAAAAAAAAAAGTACGCAATACAAATTCACAATTTGGAAAAAAACAAAAACTATCCACAGTTGCTAAGTATTTTCTCAAACTTATCTGCTTGCAATTGAGACCACGCAAATTAGCAGACAGTTGATGCTTATAAATTCACAACACTCAAGGGTACCAATGAAATAAAAAAGAAAATCTAAGACTTGGGTACAAAACTAAAATTCAAAGGCTCAGAAACAACAAAAAAAATCAGGAAACTTCATTATAATTGGAAATTCGGACCTTCTTCTGTTAGGCTCCATTTGCCTCATTCATATGCGTAAGGGCACAGTTAGAGGTCATAAAGTCAGAGCATTCAGCGGGTTATATTTAAGGGAAAAAAAACTTATCTTGTTAAGGGCCCATTGCAACAGCAAAATCTGAAGCATGACAACCAAGGAACAGTTTCAAAGAGAGGGGAAAGTTAAAAGAGCTGAAAGTCAAAGTTGACGGTAGTTTCCCTAAAGAGAAGGAAACAAAATCACCAAATGGATTTTGTTCAGCTTTTGTATTTCATATTAGAGATACTAATAAAGTAACCTGTGCCACAAAGCACCTGTAGAAATAGCTATAACAAAAAACAAGGAAAACAGAAAATATCCTCACAAACAGATAATCCCAAATCACAGCAACACTCCTGCATGTCCTCCCTGTAGGAAGAGGCTTATCCAGTAGCAACCTGAGCCTCTTCCTGGGCACTGATTTAAAGCTCTCGGTTACTTCCAAAAGGAGTTCAAATTTTGGATAGCAGGTGCAGGCTCCTCCAGGGTAAATACCCAAGAACTATGTCTATTTTTGAAATAAATTTTTGCCCGGTGGCAGTCCTTGCTTCCCCGCGGGCATTCCAGCAAAGCCTTTAGTCTCCTCACTTGAGAGGTCATATTTAGGAAACTCGCCCCCAGAAAAGCACAGGAAATGTCTGAGTGCATTTTTCTCTCTTGTGGAAAGACACTGACGGGAAAAGACTGATGACTGGTCTGTTTCAAAGGTGTGTTCTGAGGAGTTGCAGCGTCGGCCAAGAGTGCTGGAGAAGGGGTTGCGGGGGGATCACACTAATCTGACAGTCGTATTCTCAATCCAGCAAACGGCAACGATGACAACCAAGAAGACAAAGGAGGAAGAAGACAACTCCCTGGGTTCCATCTCAGGTATCCTTTTGTGCCTGCTGGGCTTGCAGGTGCACTGTCCCAAGGTCATAAACAAGCAAGGTCTCAATAACAAGTTTGTGGAAAATAAGTTTCTATCAAAACTTTCTTGCAGGAAAGGTAATGTCAGGTTGTCAGCAAAGCAAGACTATCCCGTGAGAGAACAGGATCCAATACCTCCCTAATAACCTCCTCTGACTGGTTGTCATGGTGATGGCCTGGTTCTGCAAATGTTTGAGACAGACCAAGCACACCCCAGAAAGTCAGAAAGTAATTTTTATTGGACCTTCATAGGCACTGAGGACATGGTTTAGTGAGCATGGTGGTGATGGGTAGACAATTGGACTAAATGATCTTATTAATCTTTTCCAACCTTAATTATTCTATGACTATATGAAGGTAACGCATGGAAGGGATCAAAGAAGCCCCTGGTCATCACAGAGCTCTAACAGCCCACTAAGTGCAGAGATTTTAGGATGAGGCCTTACCCAGTATGATACTGACATGCGCAGATCCTTCACATGCATACCGACAGCTTCTGCATCCACCTGAACTAGCCCATATGCCATCAGGGCACCCACAGCACACTTTGCAAATCTTTCTGCTGGAGTAAGCTCTTCACACTTCAATCCCAGTCCAGCCAATTGTGTTCAGAGAAGCTTCAAAGCTTGCAACTATGGTGTCACCCAGCTAAGCTAAGGGCCTACTATGTTCTCCTTCCACTAGGAGGAGAGAAAAAGAAAACTCTACACCATACAGCTGTTTTATCATGGCAAAGTGCAATTCTGCATGTTCATTCAAATTAAAAGAAAGGAAAGGAAGCATCACCAGGAAAGACTCTTAAAATCAGAAGTGGAATACGTTTGTGGGGCTAATGACTGACAACTGAAAGGCAAAGATCACTGAAATTAACAATTCTACAATGCACCAAGAGTCTAAGGAGGATTGACTGGAAATTCTTGTCCTATTTCAGAACAGCACTACAAAAAAAGAAGAAAATCTTGCCTCTTCAAAAAAAATAAAAATCAAGTAAAACAAAATAAAAAGCAAACTAGCATAGTAATGGCATTCTTCATAGGCTAGAAATACCTCCTTTAAACCACTGAACACATCAGGAGACAGGAAAGAAAAGGATGAGCATTCTTCAAAAGACCACAACTACAAAGGTGAGTAAAAAGAAACAAAGAGAGAAAACACAAGGAATCAGGATGCCAGACTGTGAACTCTAAAATTGTTGCAAAGAAGAGACTGCTGAACACAAGTGACACACAGAATAATATAAATTTAAGGATATAAGCAATAGATGACTGGCAGATGTTGTATAAGGACAGCAGAACACAACGTTGCAAACAAACGAGACCTGGATGAGAGGGAAAGACGATGATGTGCTGTTCACTCAGCTCTGTAAGAACGAGGAGACAAAAGGGAAGACTACACTAATGCACTGACTGCTTTCCAAGGCTGGTAGGAGAACAGGTAGAAGTCTCAATTGCATTCTTTGTGCCTAATGCACAACCAACTAAACTGGAACATACTGAATGATTAAAAAACAATTTTTTCTTCAATAAATTAATTTTTTTTTTTTTTTTTTTTTTTTGGAGGGGGGGATAGTTTTACCCTTTACTACCTCCTCACCCTCCCCAATATCATCTGCATCTATCCTCCAGCACCTGTCTTGTGCTAGCTGATACTCCACTTCTAAATTGCTCCAACTGAAGAGCTGTTTTTGGGAATGCTTGTACTCAGTGGACATCTTCAGACAGTCTGAAATGTAAAAGCTTTTCCTGGAAAGAAAAATCATGACATCTTTTAACTTTGCTGAATTTAAATTTTCAGCATGGAAGGAGAATGAAGGGAAGTGGGCATTAAACCTCTCAAAACCATATCCTGCCTTTGCAGCAGGCTTAGGCAAGGCCTAATTACAAGCCATGTAAAAAGAGTTTCAGCAAAGCTGAAGCCTCTAGACCTCCCTGATAAGAATTTTAACATTTGTAGGAAAGCACCCAGATACTACTACTACTACTCTGCTACTGCTACTCTGGCAGGCAGCATGTCTGAATTTGGAATCCGTGAGTACCAGCACATCAGCAGTGCTTTTGCTTCTTAAAGCAGATGGCATTGGTTTACATTAAATGAGGGTTAATTGGTAGTTTTACAGTTTCTGTGTACTTGAAATACACAATACATCAGTTGTATAGGCACACTTAGCAAACATTAGGTAAATGGTGCATAGCCAGGACTATTTTTGCTGTTGCCCTGGACTGAGGGCTGGGTGCCATGAGATAGGCACATTTCTTTTCCTCCTTCCATGTTATCAGCAAGGTAACTGATGCCTGGTGGGGATATGCATAACCTTCAAAGACAAGCCACTGTACCTGGTATGTGGGTATAACTGCACAGGGGCAGAGGAAAAGCAGAGGCCAGACCAGCTGCTCTCATGTATAAAATGCAAAATCTGCCAGGTCTCTGTGCATACAAGTTAACTGGAAAAGCTCCACAGGCTCCTGGGAAGTTGCCAGCGTTGCTGGAAACGCTGCAAAGGATACTTACAGAAGACAAAGAAAAAAAGAGAATATAAAACAAATTATTAGAAGGCACTGACTTCTCAGCCTCAAACAAAGAGCTCGCAGCAGCCAGCACGCATAAGAGCAGGTCTCTGCATTCACTGGCAATTATTCTTGGAGCCAATTCTCATTTTCATCACCTCTGTTTTTCTTTGTGTAGAGCCAGTAATGTTGTTTTGCTAATGGCTTATGCAGAAGTACTGGAGCCAGCAGCACACACACTGGTTGCTTTTATTAGTCTATTAAGATGAAATGAAGCTGGTGTTAAAGTTTTTATAAGCATTTAGGATATATCATTATTTGCTCAGGGCACAAAAGCAAGCAACAGCCTGTTATACAACTGTGCAGGCACTGAGCATCTCTCCCCAGGTCTAAGGAGGAATCTGGACGGACTGAAGGGAAAAAGAACAGAGGAAAAGTCAGTCCTCCTGAGTTTCTGCTGGGAGAAGCAGCTGTTTGATGTGCTTACATTGCAAAAAGAAATAAAGCAGAAATAAATTCACCAGAAGTATAGTTTGGCAGAAAGTATGATAGGATAATTGTTATTTAATACTTACTGTGTAATCTACGAGTTATAATCAGGAACCAGGACAGTACTGCACAATCGCTACACAACATGGGAGCAGGGAGTATCAAAGTACAAAAAAAATCAACCAAAAGGACCAGAAAGTTGGATGCAAACAGAGAGTAAAAACCATGGAAGCGAGACTTAATGAGAAAGGAAAAAGGCAATTTGAATGTGCCTTACTGAGCCACGTTTATGTTGCCTCATTGGTTTATTTGAAGATTAGAGTGGGCTCGGAAAAAGAGAACAAGGACCAGAACAGGACAAGTCCTACGTAAAGAGTCTTATTCTGACTACCTCGTTTACGCAAGTAGCAGTTGAACAGGAATATCTTGTAACATGAACAACCTCAAGGAACGACCCACCATACTTCTTTCTGTTCACATCCCAAGTCTTTCTCAAAGCATAGCAGCAGCAAATACCAAGCACTCACAGGGAGTATACAAGCCTAGCAAGCCTACAAATATTTTCACTTTGATTTAGATCTCAACATGTCACCACCATCAATGTTATTACAGAAACAGCAATTTTGCAATCCCGCCCATGCTGAGGAGTTTACTACCTGACTTTCTGGCCAAACACAATCAAACAAAACTTTTCTGGTATTAGACTGTCACTTTTACTACTCTAACAGCTCTAACAAGATGGTCACAGTGACGAGCAGCCTTCTCTCAGATGTTCAAAACACAAGAGAACTGAGAGCTTGCTGGAGAAGCACTATGTGCTTTCCAAGTGTCTGTTCTCAGCAGAGCGTATCCACAGTCCTTTAGGCTAAAACGTGTCTCTCTTCCTACAGGCACACTCAAGCACATTTCTGAGCACTGAATTTGGAAAATCATGCTAGCCTACGTCCCCTGCTTTTCAGTATCTGCACAGGAGACAAACACATACTGTGCAGACCTATCTCCTGTCCAGACCTATCAAAAGCAACGAAGTTTCATGAGGCACAACTCAATGAATGCATTTCAAGGCCTTTAGGATCTTCAGCTCTGTGCCGAAGAGTTCTTTATCCACCAATAACCACTTGCAGAGAAAATTAAAATCTGAAGTCTGCAGTCCAGCTCAATTTCTTGCAAGGAACTGTAACAAAATAATGATTACCCTTACGAGCTTAGAAGTTTAGGTTAGCTTTATTTAAGTCACTTTGAGAAGCGGAGCAATCTCAACTTTTCAGCAGACACCAGTAACATATTTCTCCCTAGTTGCTCTTCCTGAAACTGTTAAGAACACTTCAGGAATGCAACGTGCACCTTCAAACCCCTACTTCTGCTTTCCACTTACACTTAGGAATTTAGAGTACAGAGAAGGGCAGCTGTAAGGAATACTGAGAGTGTAAAGAAAAAGCCCAAAAGGTTTGAGAGACATCAATTTAGAGATGCCTGGGTGATGGGCAAGAGCAAGGCTGGATGAACAGCAGAATGAAACTGGATGCAGAAACTGTTACTTCTCAAAGCCCCTAACACTAGTTTCAATGAAAACCTCTTGTCCCAGCTGGAAATTAGCTGTGAAAGTACTTACTGACATGGTAGCTTGATAAAATCTAGATTTGACAAAGTTCTTTAAAATGAAATCAATACAGCAGTAACATATTTTATTTCCTATTTCAAAGAATATAAATGAAATAGTAATCATTCAGCATAATCACCACTTGATTTTTAATCACTACTACATATCTCAGAGACAAGCATAAAATATTAATTCCCTAAGACCTATACAACACACAACATATTTCAGATACATGATCTCTAGCCCTATCGAGAACTTGAGAAATAAACACAGTAACCCACTAGAAGACCTTCTCCAAGTTCATATATGGCTCTGCTGAACGTTAAGATTTTCCCATAGCTGCATGAAAGAATATATAACCCACAATCCTGCAGATTTAAAATCCATAAACAGACAAAGGTGAGCTTGTGCTTGCAAGATACAGGCCATACACTTTAACACAAAGCTTTTCTAATGGGAAGAACAGCTCCTGCACAAGCCCTCTTGTGCAAGTGTTGAGGTTGAACATGGCAGGTGACCACACAGTCGAGTGCCAATCCTATATGCTGGCACAAGGAACTGTGCAAGGAACAAGGAACTTTATCATTTTCTTATATTAGTTTCACTGCAAAGAGTCCTTTAATACCCTCTGCTGACAAAACATTATCAGTGCTAAATCAATCCTGATTTAACAGCACCATCACGAGAAACAGAAACATAATGATGGAAGTTTGGGCTACCCCAGAAAAAGGTAAGCTGCTGTCACTGGATTATTTCTAATCATTTCAGGGGAAAAACAAAAACAACAACAAAAGAACAACAACAATTACAGCATTATAATGGTCTAAGGTGGGATGCTGCCTTCTTTCAACCCACCTGCACCACGTTTCCCAACCTCCAGTAACTGCAGAGGAAGAGTGAATATCTGAAACATCTCTCCAGTACCGCCAACACTCACTGTCTGAATGTGCAAGAGCATTCATAATGGCAATATAAGACACTCTTTGTTTAAAAGGAGGAGACAGATTTTTGATTTTTTTATTAGATATAAATATTTCACATCAGCACATGAATTATGAATTAATTACATAGTGACACATAAACTCCAGATGGTGCCACCTTGAAATCCTAACAGAAATCTTAGGGACTTAGGCACATATCTGTTTTTTTTGGATCTGAAATGATTTGTTTCTTGCACTCCTAAAATAAACTTACAGAATCTTTGTTTTCTTAGCATCTGTTAAGTATCTCAAAGCACAGATCTGCAGCGCCTGGAGGTAAGGGAAAAGAGGAGGTGATGATGTCCGATTTCAGTCAAGACCCATCTAAACTGTGAGCAGCTTCTGTTGAGACGTGTCAAATTGTGTTCAAGTCTCCTGCACTTCAGGGAACCTGAGCCTCCTTCCTATCACGGCCAGGTAGAATCCCCCATACATACGATTTCCCACATCAAGGCCATGCTGTTAAATAGCAGCCAAAAGACCTAGCCATCATGAACATTATTTTTTTTAGTCTTTAACTTGTATGTTCTTCTACTTGAAGCAAGTACTACAAACACAGGTACCACCCCCTCTTCAAGAGGCCATCTAAACCACTGACCTTTCCATCTGGCTTAAGGCACATTACCTTTGCATTTCATATCATGCAGAGTGGGATAGCAACAACAACTAATGCAGATTAACTCCAGTATACTCCACCTCCTATAGGAACTCCTCCAGGAGATGCGTGATAAACATTCACAAAATCCTGAGACATATAGAAAATAGAACTGGCCTCGGTGAGCACCGAGTTCTTCCGAAAAAAAAGCTCCGCTCTTCTCTGGCCACATTCTGTAAACCTGTGCTTTCAATTCCTTAGCTTTTGGACACATACAAACAAATTCAGCTTTTTTAAGTGCTAGAAAAGTTTTAACAGGCTTTTATTTTCATTTTGACTAAAACTACTCTGCTGCATTGACACAATTTTGCAAAACTTTAATCTCTGAAAAACGCAGTCCTGGGACATTTTGATTAAAAACAAACCCATGAACAAACAAAAATAAGAACAGAAATCCTCATTTGGTCAGTGATTCTGAGGGGTGTGATGCAGGTGAAGACTTTTACCAGTTCTAGTCATCACTATAGTCTGACACTAGATACATCAGCAGAAAGTCATGAAAACAAGCACAAATACAATCCCAATGCAAGTACAGTTTGGTGTTAGGTGTCCAATACATAATCAAAAGACTGGGTTAAAAATGCACAGAATAAGAATCAGGATGCATTTACTGACGTCAGATTCAGTACCAGCAAGATTCATTGGACAAGCATTAGGGTCACAATTTGGTAATCACATGAGCAAGAGAGGTCAACTGCAAGAAATTTTCTTCTACACCGTTCAAGAGGAATGATTCACCCCATCTACAAAGATGTCTAGCCTGGGGTATCAAAAAATGTTCACATTTAGATGCCCCTGAAAAGGAAGCACTCAGTTGTCATTTTGCATTGCAAAGCATGTGCTTACCTCACCCAATCAAGCATTTACTCTGAGGTTGCAGCAGAATTGTCGGGTCACAGCCTGAACCAAGTGAGAAGTCATGGCTAACCCAGGGAGCTCAAGTTCAAGCAGTGCATCTGAGCGACTGGAAGGAGTGAAGGCTGAATTCACCCCTCCTCAACCTCATTTAAAGGTTAGCAGCTAAGAGAGAAGCATCTCTCTGGATACGGACTGTATGTCTCTTGAGCCATCCCAGGTCATTTGAAGGGGTGAACTAGTTTTTCTTCTTTATTACCTGCTATTGCTCCGCAGTGCTTGTATTGTACTAGAAGGCACTGTCATCACCTTCTGTAGCTATACATAGGTCAAAGAAGTTTTTGTGTCATGCACTGGATTGAGAAACCTGTAGTCAAAAACAGGAAGATCCTAACTCTGATGCTAATGCTGCACATGGCACCTTCACTCCTTTCCGCCCACTCACCCATCTGTACAATGGGTACGCATCTGGTCTGCTTGTGACAGGAACAAGACACAGTGTATTTCTAAAGTGCTGTGAAATCCCTTCTGAGAAGTGCCTGAGAAGTACGCTTAAAGTCACTACAATGGTTGCAAAATTCTGGTTTCCCATTGTCACAGTTATCTCTAGATCTGTGTCCATGACAGGGGACAGCAGGTCCACAGGTCCAGAAAAAAAAAAGGAAAAAAAAAATGCGTCAAGGGTTTACAGGCCAATCCAACCCAGCCCTGTGACTCATGAGGCAGGGGACTCACAGGCCCGAGCCTAGGAGAGGGAAAAAGGGAAATGGGTAGGGAGACAGTAGATGGGTCGAAGAAAACACAAAAAAAAAAAAAACAGAGCAACGGCAACGATCTGAGGAAAAACATTCCTTTACTAAATATGATCTCAGAATGCAAGATAATATAATACAACACAATACAACTGGAATTGAGGCCAACAAATCAAACAAAAATGAGAGAGAGAGAGTGTCCAAAACCGATGCCTTACTCTACAGACTGCAGGGGGACCATGTGCTGCTGTGATGTGAACAAAGAGAGAGAGACTGCTGACCTGCCAGCACTTCCACCTTTCTTCCTCTGGACTCCAACTTCTCTGGGAAAACACCGCTCCTCCCCTCCCCTCTGAGAACCAAACACCCAAAAAAAAGGCAATCCAATGAACCAGAACATTAACTCTTTAACTCCCACTGCTTTATATGATGTTATCACGTGAAATAACAACAACAACAAAATCACAAAACCATGACACCCATGCAAATCTAAGTGCTAACTGTCAGGGACACATGAAGCCTAACAGTGCAAATTACTCTTTATTTCATTACTGCTATTCGAATACAGCATGAAGGAATATCCAGAACATACAAATAGGTTCAATTTGATTTGGAAGATGGGTATTTGGAGGAGTTACCAAGACCCATGCATTCACAGTGCTTACAGTCACCTTTGAGATGTCCAGGGAATCATTACTGGTGCTAGAATAACACTTGCACATGTGATAGTGGAATTGCAAGTGCCCTTCCTACTGCTGTAAACAAGGCTTACGGAGCGTTCCCTAAGAGGCATCAGAAAGTCTGGCAACAATTGTTCCTTTATAACCTTCCTTCTTCATGCTTAAGTGTTCTTGCTTGGAAGAAGAAAGCCTTTTTATGACAGATCCCTGTTTCCAAGCTTCTCTAGACTTATTTAAAAGCTTGCTACAGAAACATTTCAAAAGGAAGCTTTTACACATTATTAATTTGGTTCCATCAGGCATTTCCAGACAGCAGGGTATTTGCAGGCACCACTAATTTTCATCTTCAGAGGACTTGCATTTGGAACTCTATTTAACTGAATTTTCTTAAGAAGCCTATTTTCCTAGAAGTTAGCATATCACCAACTAAGACCGGAGCTAAAACTCCAAAACATGTAACCAATTGTCCCACCCCCACCACAGCCACCAAATTCAACACGATGAGCTCTGTTGCAGGTTTCCTGCTGGGGACCAGCAATCTGTGCTATCAAAGCTGCATCTGGAATCCCAGACTGCAAAGGAACACAACACACCTTCTATAGTTAATAACATTATACACTCTATATGTGACATTGGCAATGTAGACAATTTACCAAGAAAAGACTGAACACGGCCTTTGCTACAGATGAAAAAATTGCACTGGTACCTGTTTGCACTGCATTTCTATACTTAAGTCCTTGCATCCATCTGTAACAAGAACATCATGCTACTCTTTGATCCTAGGTAGGAGTTTACAGACATATATCATAAATGCTATGGAATTTGCATCAACCCCAGGTTCACAGGGCAGGTCAATACAG
The DNA here is from genome assembly GCF_019232065.1 of Centrocercus urophasianus. Classification (NCBI taxonomy): domain Eukaryota; kingdom Metazoa; phylum Chordata; class Aves; order Galliformes; family Phasianidae; genus Centrocercus; species Centrocercus urophasianus. The sequence goes on from NW_024885022.1 coordinate 438,187, forward strand.
TGGGTGAATTCTGTCGTCCCTCTTTTCACTACTGGCTGTTTGCATATCAGTTCCATTGGGATTATTCTTATTCTTACTTTGTCAGCATAGATGCATATTAAACAGTTTTCATGTTACAGTCTCTTACAACAGCTTTTCCACACCTTTTCATGCTCTTGCACTAAAACCTCCACCTGAACTCACACCTCTGCTCAGATGAGATGTTTGAGGCTGAGAAGATAAATCCATTAAAATTCTGTGAATTGACATACTACAGTATTTTCATAACACCCATGACTCATTCCCAGACCAAAGCAAAATATCTGCAGGTCTGCTGTGTTCTTTGCAGTGGGTCGCAGGAAGCTTATTAGCTGTACACACAGTCTCCTCTTCCTAGCTCCCATCCACATTGTGCCTATTAAAAACATTCCCCTAATACTCTTTTGCCTTGACAGCAGAAGTTGTATGCTTCAGCAGCAGTATCCTATTAAAAAGAGGAGGAACAAATATGAAGGAAAAGGGATCTGTACATGGGGCAGTCCTCCGTACCGAGGGGTCACATGTGCTATTAAGAAAACTCTAGGGGTAAACATCAAATGGAACCCTCAAGTCTCTACTCTAACAGCAAAATAAGCTGGGGAAAAAGAAATATTTGGTAAAATGTGAAAGCAAAAAGGAATATTATTCTCTACCTGTATCAAACAGATAATTGCAATACAGTAAAAATGTATTTACATATTTATAGATATATTAAAAATTGATTTACAGCACACTCATAAGTGCAGATGGTACTGATTCAGGAACAGACCTCTGCACACAAAGGAAAGAAATAATGGAAGAAGCACAATCCATGCAGGATGTGAATATGCCAGGGCTGAATTGCAGGCACAAAAGAAATCCCAGAAAAGAGAGAGGTGGGGAGAGCAGATAAAATGTTAAAGGGAAGAATTTTAAAAGGAGATGAGGGTTCAGCAGCCAGGGAAGTAGAAACATCTGCAAACAGCATTGGTGGCAGTCATTAAATCAATAATGCACACAAAGGGAGAAGGAAACCAATGCCAAGAGAAGCAGAACAAATGTCCAGAACAATCCTGGGAGGAGGAGGGGGAAATGGCATCAGAGCTTACGTGGCAGCTTGAAGATAAACATCTTGAGCTTCAGGCAGCATGAGATTCAGCACCTATAAGGTAACTGGAGGTAGAGAGGACATCCTACTGGCTGGAGCAATGAGAAAGGGTGACAACAATGCGGTCAGGACAGTGTATAAGAGGCAAACGAAAAAAAAATGCATACAAAAAGAGGAGTAGGGGAAGCCAGAAATAAAACAGGCAGCTGCCCAGACTCCAGCAGTTAAACTAGGATCCATGGCAGCAGTTCAGGGGCTGGGATTCATGCACCAAGATGAATCACTGATGCTAAGAAAACTCCTTTTGCTTGTTTCCTTTCCTTGCCAGCCTCTCGCCTCCTCCTGAGCTATCCTTGGCTTGTCCCCACACAGCTACCTCAGGGCTGAGAGAATTTAAGAACAGCATATAGTTCCTCCCCAGATTTTTTTTTTTTTTTTTTTCCCCCAAAGATCGCACTTAGCACTACATGAGCTCTCCCCAGCCCTGGCTGCATCTGCTTTTGGTGAGTCACACCCTGCTCTGCTCCGCCAGGGCAGTGGACAGGGACAGATTGGGCAGTGAGAGGCAGGCAGCAGCTGAGCTGGAGCACACACGATTTCCTCCGCTGTTTCAGAGCAGCCTGGCAGGCTTCTTGCTGCTGCCAGCACCTTGAGCATGGTCCAGCCTAGATATCTCATGTGGGGTATGTGAGACACCCTGGGAAGAAGGAAAGGGTAAAAAGTTTCACTGAGAAACAACACGTTCCCTGTACCACCAGCTGCTCTGCCTGTCATCTTAACCATGTACCTGACAGCTAGCAGCACTGTATGGGTTTACTGAAGAGCTAAGAGCAACTCGCTATTCAAACAGCTTTGAAACTTTACTGTACCTCAAGAGCAGGAGGCACAGAGCTAAAGGGAAAAGAGAAAAGTTGTGGAGGGGCCTTGCTGGAGCAGCACGCATGTCACTAAGCCTGCACGCTGCCCAGCACGTGGCTTAGTGCACTTCGTTACTGTGGCCAGCCATCAAGGAGATATACACATTCTGAGGCTCACCAGAGAAGGGATTACAGAATTAGTGGGTTACATAATCTTTTATATAATCACTATGAGGCGCTTCACTTACGCAACACAAGTCAGCCAAAATAACCCCTTTCCCGAATGCGAGCAGCACCAGCAGCACATCAGACTTATGGCCGCCTAAGGTGCATGAGGGGCAAAGGCAAGATCCAACTTGAGGCAACCAGGCTTCCTGGAGACAGCACTGTACAGACACGTGCTTTTGGCCTGGGGAAGACAGAAGCATCCAGAAAGCAGAGGGAGCAGGGACAACCTGCATCTCAGTGTGTTGAGGTGCCAGAGTCAGTGGGATTTTACAAGGTGCAGAGCGGCCTCCAAGCAGCTGGACCAGCACTTGCTGAGATCAAGCGGGGCGTCCCCGCTGACTTTAAATGGGCTTTAGATAGGGCCCGGGATTAGGGCTTCAATGAAAACAGGAGGTCAAGATTACTGCAGAATTAGAATAAACTTAATCCAAATGCCCTTGGATTTACACCACAGCCGTGCCTGCAGTTCCTGTGTGCAGCAAAAAAACAGGCAAAGCCACAGCAGAGACCGGCTCCTGCTTATTCTTGAAGACCCAACGTGAGTCAATGTAGGCACTCAGGGAAATTTACCTCTTCAAAGGTCTGAGGTACACTCCAGTGAATCCACCAATTTGTTTTCAAGATCTCACTTGATGCCTTCTAGTTAACAGCAGACATCTACATAGACTGTTGTCATGTATAGGATATAAAACCTAATCTTATCATTTTTGCCCAGTGTTTTAAGAAACCAGCATGAAGTGCTATCCTCAGGAAAAGGACAGTGTAAATCCTGGATGATGAAAGTGCAGGATGTTTCTTAAAATGCAAGATCTGAGATCCTCAGATTTCACCACCAAGTCCTAGAATATTTACCATTACCATAATCGGTGCTGGGCATTAAACTGAAGTTTAATTATAGCTGTGGATTGCTGCAGTTGAAGAAAAAAAACCAACAGATTTGATCTCAGCCTACCTCCTTCGAATGACACTCAGATCCAAAGCTCTCTCCCTACAGCTCTTTCTCAAGTTATGCAACTAGTAGTATTTGACTATTAGGCTCCTCACTGCTACCTCTGCTTGCTGGTTTCCCTAGTGGAATTGCAGATCATCCCCTGCAACACAAAGTAAATCCCTGGTCTCAGTGCAGCACAAGGTGCCTCCAGTTCCTGCAGGGACACAGATACCAGTTTGGGAATGGAGAGAACCATAATTCCAGCCACACCGATAAATGAAGCATATGATTGTCATCTTATGCCATCTTAACACAAAGGATGACCCAGTTCTGAGGAGGTTTAAGCCAATCCTATACATGCAATTCCTTCTGCATAAATGGGAGAAACGAGCTGCCTTACTCAATTAGCAGGTCAAAGGTCACGCATAATAGACCCTGCTGATACAGGTTTGCGTCTGACAAGACAGCACTGCTGAAAGCACAGCATGGATAGGTGCACTCAGCACTGCTACACCCCTAACCATGGGAAATCCCTGTTCTTTCAAGGGATATTTATTTGGAATCAACAAGGCAGCGCTCAGGATAGAAACAGCTTATGCCAGCCTTGAAAAGAAAAGCCAGCCATGTAAAAGTGGATATAAGACTTTGCACATCTCTTTCCCCCCTGAAAGCAGGATTTTCAGAGCAGAAGTATTCTCCTCTGTTCTGAACTGAAATTCTGACAAGCTTTATAGCACTGAACAGATGCAGGAGGAATTTTAAATCTTCCCTGTACTGGTTTGAACTTCAGGCTCCAAATGTAGCGGGGAAGTGCAGCTCTGAGCTGGGAATTCAAATTGTAGGAGAGCCAACAGTGAATTTCTGGATCTCACTTACACCAGTATTGAGATAATTATCTGCAGCGATGAGCAATACATCTTTCCCCCAAGGAGTGCAAATGAAAGAAAACACTTGCTTGACTCATCCCTACCGGTTTTTCTATCAACAGATAAAAGCATGCTTTATGCTACCCACAGCACCAAGAGGCACCTTGCTGACTTTCCATGCATAGAAATATCACAGAAAAGCCAGCAGGAATTTGCAGGCCACATTAATATTTTTTTCTATCCACTAATAAATCTAATAACATATTAAAAAGCAAAACGAGTCACACCTGGACAATTACTCTGTGGAGATGATTATGCTGCCTGCTTTATTGTGCTGTCATTCTCACACTGTAGTCACTGTGCAGTACAAGCACTAAATGGATTGTACTAAAACCACTGTGGCATAAACAACTAAACATTTCTGCTTAGGTAAGGATGCTCTCCTATCACAAAAGTAGAAACAGGTGCAGGTCAGCATACGCAAGAGAATTTTGTTGGCCTACCTACACTCATCATTTAAGTAAAATGACAACCACGGCAGCAAAACAAGTTCGAAACAACATAAGACAAGCATGCTTTTGCTACTACAGCTCTTTGTATTTTTTTGTTTAATTTTTTTTTTTTCCTTTTGCTAGCAAACATATTCTGACGAAGCTCCTGTATCACAGGTACCCTAAGAGCTCTCAGCTGCATGATAGCAAAAGCCTATCATTCCACCCACATCGCTGGCAACCCCAAGCTCAGCAGAGCAGGCCTGCAAAAGCAGCAACCATCTTTGGGTCATGCTGCAGTGGAATGCCAAGAAGACAATGAGGATCCAACAAAATACAAAGACTGCTCTGAAAGTAAAGCCTCCTATTTTATTATGTTGGCCCATGACATCAGAGGCAGATGGTGGTGGTACAGCAGTAGAGGTTGAATCTTCCCACCAATATTCCATTGAACTTTCTTACCATGTGACAGACTGCTGAAAAGGGGCCAAAGGTGTGTCACTGAATTTCTCCTTGAGGAAAATACGTCACCCACTGATATTCATGGATCCCCTCCTGGATGTTTATGGAGAGAAAACAGTGGATGTGAGCCCAACGAGGTGGTGGGTGGTGCATTTCAGCAGTAGAGAATCACAGAGTCATAGATGACAGTGGGTCATCACAGCTGTGCAGATCTTTACAAGCATGGCATGAAGACTTGCTCATTGCTGGTAAAAAAAAAGGCATTGCTAAGAGTCAGCACTATGCTGAAAAAATAGTGTTTTGTAGCTGAGTTTTATAGTGGTCTTTATATCTGTTGTAGTTTCCACGCAAATAAATACATGGCTTTACTTCTGGAGCAACCTACATACTTCTCTTACATCGGGGTGGAAGGCCTTCGGTAGGGCAGAGTGTTGAAATGCACACTGCCCATGATCTTTGGTCTGCCCTTTCACGCAGTAATTTCATTTCAGAGTTCTCTGGTTCTTCCTTATGTGAATAATAATGCAGACAGGAAATATACTTCAGTAGAGAGTTGCAAAGGTGTGATAGATGTGCTTGCTTTAACCTAGTGTACTTGAACATAAGACTTGTGCAGATATGATCTGCATGCTTGGTGATCATAATCTCTAACTCCACTCTAACTGAGAAGGAAGGATTCACCCTCAGAACAAATGCCAGCTAAGGCAAAAGAGGAACACTGAAGGAAGGCTGGGCATGCCATCACCCGCCAGCTGGACTCGAGATGTACAGCCCTGCCTGTGCTGATGCTCTGGGAAAATGCTCTCCAGCCACAACCCCTTGCCTGCCCCTCAGAAAAAGAAAGGTCAGGAAGATCATCAGCTCCGCGTTGAGCGTTTCTGCTCCAACAGACACTTGGCAAGTAGCGTGGGAAAACAAAAGAATAGCTTCTAGAAAAGCTTGTCTCAACTAATAGCATCTTTCAATGGAAAATAAAAAAGACTCCGCCAGTTCTCCCTTTAAGCTGTGCACATAGAAGATCCACTGTTTTCTGCTCCTTACAGATCATTATGAATGCAGGTAACTTTGTCCAAAGGTGACATCTAACATACAGAAATAAGCATACTACCAAAATGGGCAGCCTTGCTCCCAGCCGTGTATTCCCCCTCTACTCTTGCAGCAAGTTTGGCGATGATGCTGCTGTACCAACCTCTCTAGAAGCAAAGGAAACTCCTTCCTTCGCTTTTTTTCCCCTCAGCTTTTTCTTGGTGGCTGTTTCCCACTGCTGATGAGGGCCAATCCAATTCATCTGCAGTTGCACAGTAAAGAGACCTGAAGAAGCTGGCAGCTAGCACAGGAGCTAGAAGCACACAGCATTAGATCCGATATAGAAGAAAAAAAAAAAGCACTTTTTCCTCATTTCTCTTGCTTCCCCAAATCTGCCAGACTGACAGTTGAGTCACAGGGAAAGAGGAAAAGATTTTTCATCAAGTTATTTAAAACCTGGATTTAGTTAACACTCATTCAGCAGAGAGCTGAAGACACACTTGAGAAAGAAATACATTTTTAACTTCAGAGTGCAAACTTTTCCACTTAATATGCAAGAAAGCTGTCAAGACACGTCGTTCTCAAAAAACAAAAATAAAAAAACTTTTTTTTTTTTGGTAGTACTTTACCAATGTCAAGAACGCAATAAAATCCACTGCTTGAGACTTTGTCTTGTCCCTCGCTTTGCAGGGCTCTTTTAACATCCCCCAATTCTGGATCATGCCCTCACCTTTTGATAAAGCTAGTATTGTTGCCCAAAAGGCACTACTCAAGCAAAGAAAAAAAACATGGTTTTAGAACGGTTTCACCTCTTTCTACTCAGAATAAAGTTTTTATTTACCACAATAAACTATAAAGAGATTACAACAACAAAGATTTCAGCAAAACACAAAAACTGGAAAGAGGTACACTTAAGGACACAAAACAATGACACATTTTCACAAACAAGGATGGCAACTGCATGGAGGTTTTCTGTATGTTTTATTTAAATGGATATTACTTTAAATCACAACAGATTAGAAGTGCATCTCGTTTTAGCAAGAAATCAGAATTTTTTAATGCAATAGTATAAGCTCAAGCATTACTGTGTTCCTGTTCATAGACTCAACCTACACAATTGAGCAGGGCAAACTTGTATGAGGGCATATTTTTTCCAGCTTTTCCTAAGCCTCTTCCATTTGGAGTAAGCCAAAATAATTCTGCAATAAACCAAAGTTCCTTGGGGCCTTCCCCTCCCCCCGCCAGTTCACTCTAGCTAAATTCCAGAAGAGCAGCTTAATTCTAAAGGCATACTTTGATCAAGTTGAAGGATGGGACTTTTGTTCTCACCACTCACTGATGCAAAGCCCAGAGTAGCTAAACTTCAGCACTCCATCAACAGGACAACATCAGGGGGCTTTCACAGAGAGGAACATTGTAGAGATAACCTGGGAGTGCGCACACACTCCTGTAACATAAAGGAAAACGCCAACAGTCAGCTGCTAAAACAGCATCAGAACCTGGAGTGCTGTTGTGAAAGGATGCTCACAACTCCTTGAGCCTTACCTATGCCTGCTACCATCAGAAGTTGGTGCACTTTTGCTCTTTTTCTTTAAGATTTGCATTCTTAGTCATTTACTGTGCTTGTTCCCTTACTGGTGGGCAGAGATTCTAGCTTAACTTTATATGCTAGAATCTGCCCCATTGAACTCCATTTACAAAGATAATAAAGAGACAGTGCTTACCCAGTTGGGAAGAAACTAACCAACTTTGCTTTTATTTAAATAAATCTTGCATGACAGACTGTCAGAAGTGTTTGAATTTTATTTAAAGCATTTTGCTGTTCACGTTACATCCATTCCTCATTCAAAAAATAAAAACAAAAAACAACCTTGACTCTTTTGCAGCATCTTCCATCTGGTAAACTAACAAGAAGACAACTACACTGATCATAGTTTTTCCCAGCCAACCAATTATCAATACTTCTATCAGCATACACGTAGTAATTGCTAATAAGGAGAAACTGTGTGCCAAAATCCCAGTTCCAGTATTTCCAGAAGAGATCATCTAAATGTTGTATTGCCACATTTAAATTTCTCCAGCTGACATTATATACCATTTACAACAGCTTCCATGGGTATTTCTTCAAGTAGAGCACTAAAAAGCTTGACTAAAAATAAAAACTGACTTAATAAAAAAAGTTCAGGCTTTTACCAGTTCCTAGGCCACTTTGGATGCAACAGCCAACCAGAAGCTTATGCACTTAAAGTTACATGACACCTTTGTGAAGCAAGGCTACCCAGCAAGCCACCATCGGGGCTGTTCTTGGCACAACTACCTCCCCATCCTTGATTACCACCATGCTGTGTGCAGTGTCCTGGTGAAGGCTGCGACTTGTGCAGCTCAGTTCTGCACTTCCATCCATGAGTTCAGCATCAGACACCCACTCGCAGCCCAGCACACCCACAGCTGCAGGAGAGAAAAAGGCACCATCCTGACAAACAACTCAGCAGGAGATACTGCTGTGCACACTTGGAGGCTGATAACAACCTCATTGAATCATACAGGCAGAGGCTATTTTTTTTTCCTATCCAAAAGGCAGTGCTACCCATTAAAGCCAAATGCGTACAAGCCTTGAGATGTCTGAAGAAATAAAAGCAGAAAATCTTGTTATACAGCCCAGACTGCCAAACTGACATACTTTAAGGCATTCCTCAAATTATTCCAAAGAACTGAGAGCCCTGGACTCGTACAGAAAGTCCTGCCAGGGCAACCATGAGCTGCACCAGAGAGCAGGACTACCAGCTGAATACATATCCTGGTAAATACTGAATGCACAACAGTCCACCGGAACCCCAGGCTCCTGATGAAAAAGGGTGTTCCAGGCAACTCTACTTAATAACACACTGCTACCTCCAGGTAGCTGAAACAGTTTGCAAAAGAAAGACGGATGAATACTTAGCAGCATTCATTCTCTCCAGCAAGAGCCAAAATTACCTATCAAGTAATCCATCTTTAAAAGTTCCTTAATTCAGCTCACATGTTCAGTAAGTCAGCGACTAAACTGTGAGCAAAGCTTATGGCATCTACAGCTTCTCTCTCCTAACAGCATGTCTTCTCATCTTCTCAGCATCAATACTCAGGTTAGAAAAGCAAGGGTTTTCTTTATTGAGGGGTTGGGAAAGAAAAAAAAGTGCTGTAAAAGACAAAGGTAGAAAATTCTTGTTAAAACTCTGAATTAATCACTCTTTACTACCAATACAGCCCTCCAAGTGGTCCTGTAATCAGTATATTCCAAGCTCTCAAAGGATCAGGAACCAGGAATTCCTTATGTGTAAATCCTGCTCCAGTAACAACTGTCTCAGTGCAATAACTCAGCAGCTGATGCAGGCTCCCCAGCCTGTCTTTCCCATTTTCTCTCCTTTCACAGACTTCACAGCATACAAGACATGATTCCCCAGAGCAGCGCAGCACAGCTACTTAATGACCGAGCTCAGCATGGAAGTCACAGGGAAGCACTCCACATTCCTGAGCCTGCATGTGTCTTCATCAGTGTGAACACGCATCCAACTGGAGCTCACTCTCTTTACTGGTATAAGGAGAACTCCTGGTTCAGAAAACGCATTGACAGAAAGAGCATCTTCACCTTACAACAAGCATTTTAAGTCCCTTAATGAGGAGAACTTCAACTACCAGTAAACTACTGTGAACTGCTCCGAATGGCTACGCATCTTCCTCCCCAGCTATCTGAACGATAATCAAAGCCTTCTGCAAAACGTTCAGTTAAAAGCATACATCTCAACTCATGCTGCGTTAAATATTAACTAAGACCATGTGGAAGCCGCAAATGGATTTGAAAAAAAAAAACAACAAACAGCAATGCAATTTCAGTTAACAGCCAGTGTGGAAGTGAGCACAGAGTGCAGCAGAAGTTTCAGATGCCAGACACCCTTGGGAACAGCCAAATGTCTCTGATCAGTTATCTGAACTCGCAGTGCTCAGTTTCTGGGTGTTCTTGTCCTGCAGAACACAACTTCAACCGTTTTAAGTTGTAATTTCTTATTTACATCTTATCTAACAGCCTACCTTAAGCTTCCGAAAATAGACACATAACACTAATCCACAGACACATACGGCAAAACAAACATTCTAGATTAAAAGAAAAGAAGAAAAAAAACCCAAAACACACCACCACAAAAGACTCCATTAAAATCAGAATTAAAAACTCGAGTAACCAGGCTCCGCGCAAAGAGGACCGCAAAGCTCAATGCTGGCACTGACAATTACAGAGCAGATCGGTAGCCGGCCGCGCACTTCCCCTTTGGGCGCCCGCAGCTCCTCTCCACGGGTCCAGAGCCCTCAGGTCACGGCCCGACCCCCGGCCCCGCGGGCTCCTCGAGGGCTGCCGGCGCCTCCCGCCTCGGCCTCCAGCCCCGCGCCGCGAACAGGCGCGCGATGCCTCCTTCGTGCCCGCCGCACCGCGCCCCGGCGGCCGCGGGGTCTCGGAACCTCACCTCCCATAGCAGCGACAGCAGCAACGCGGCTCCGGGCTGCAGGCGCCTCATCTCGCCTCGTCCTCGCCACCCCCGCCGCCTCAGACGCGTACGGGCGCGGTCAACGGCGCCATGCCCGCCGCCGGGGAGGACGCAGCCGGCGGCTCGGGAACGCGAACACCGCGCGGAAGAACAGCAAGACGAACGGGCGGCACAGGGGCAGGGCCGGCAAGCCCTGGGACCGGCGGGGCAGGAAATGGGGAAGCTCCGCAGCAGAACACGGGCAGGGGCGGGCCGACCCGCGCCTCCACCCAGAGGCGGCTCCCGGCCGCAGTCGAAGCCGGGCGGGCAGTGCTGCGGAGAAGCGAGGCGGCAAACGGCGTGCTGACCGGCCGGCGGTACAAAGAGGGCCGGCGTCGCCGAGGCGGCTGAGGGCGGGGAGAGGCGGTGCCCGTCACGGCGCCGCCCCGCTGTCCGGCTGCTCGACCCTATCTCTGCCGTGGGCGGATGGGCCGTGGGGTTACGGCCGTGGGGTTACGGCGGTGGAGTCTGTGAAGCACATAACAACGACGCGCTTCTCGGAGGAGATCAGCCCCTGCACAGGTGGAGGCTGTGTCCTGCGTGTTAGCGAGAGCGGCTGGGGGCTGCGGTCGCTGAACAACAGAATCACAGAATGCCTGGGTTGGAAGGGACCTCAAGGATCATGAATCTCCAACCCCCTGCCACATGCAGGGCCATCAACCTCCACATTTGATACCAGCCCAGGCTACTCAGCTCCCCATCCAACCTGGCCTTGAACACCTCCAGGGGTGGACAGGGCATCCACAGCCTCTCTGGGCAGCCTGTTCCAGCACCTCACCACTCTCTCTGTGAAGAATTTCCCCCTGACGTCCAACCTAAACAGACCAGGCATCCAACCAGGCAGAGTAGAGAGGGGCGATCACCTCCCTGTCCCTGCTGCCGCTCCTCTTCTGATGGTTGCTGCCATGATGTGAGTGGTGTGGTGAGCAGAACAGGGGAAGGCAGCTCCTGGAATTCAAGTACTGGGAGGTGTCACGGAGTTGCTGAAATTCCAGGATTTCTGGAATCTGTGCTGAAATGCACAGCCGCACACAGGGGCCCTGAGGAAGAGGAGGAGGAAGGGGGCTATGCCAACTTATGAATAGGGAACAGGATCTATGTGAATGGGCTTTGCACCCACATGATTATGGAATGTGCCTTTGGCTCATCGGAGAGGCTGTGTCCCCATCGTCATCTTTCATGTACTCAATTAGTTACCAACAGCCCTGGCCACCGTCTCAAGAAAATCTCAGGAACTGCCTTGGGCACTGTCAGGTGCACTCAGCCCCGTAATACACGGCCAGTGTAGTTATGTCATGGATGTTTATTTCACTGACAACTTGTTGAGGTGCTTGGAAGCTCCTTTCCCAAGCCCATTCCCACCCTTACCACAGCTAGTCCTGGCACTGCCTCAGGGATGAGCAGCTGTTCTTCACATTCAAGTATCTTAGTGTTGCAGAAGAACTAGCATATCCCTTGGGAGGATATGAAAGGGTATGAAGAGGGACCTCCTGTTGCCATCTGAATAACAGACCTTTACCAACAGCATTTCTGAAGGGAGGTCTTTTTGTGGGCTGGCTATACAGAGATGATTAGCATGTCCTTGCAAGGCACAGCTCCTTCATTCAGCACTTCCTCATTACAGACTTGAAGGAACTTGCCACCTCCTGATGCCAGGTGGCTCAGCAAAATATTATCAGGTGAGTATTTTTTTCTGTTTAGTCAACTTTCAGGCAGTTTGCAGAGGCTTCCAGTTGGCCCATGTTAATCATACATGGGTCACACCTATTTATTTCCATGGAAGTACAACAGATAAAGAGTACAATACCACTATTTGACAGAGCAAATTCTCTGCTTATTTATTTATTTATTTATTTATTTATTTTTCTAGCAGAATCACCACCATTAGCTATGCATTTTCAGCAGTGATGAACAAGAGCCTGCGTGTTGTGCTCATAAAAATCCACATGGCCATGTGCAACACGGCTTGTCTTCCATGCCACTGTTGCTACTGCTGAAATACACTGCCCACCACCTTGTTGTGTTCAAATCCACTGTTTGGTCTCCATAAAGTTCAGTAAGTGTCAATGAATGTTATTTTTTCCACATGAAGGAATTAAATTCCACACTTTTGTTTCAAAATGCAGTTCACAGAATCACAGAATCACAGAATTGTAGTTCCATGTCAGATGCTGTATAGTCAGTCTGCCTCTCTGCTGCCATCTGTGACATGGCAACAAAATGCAACAGAATGTTGGTGGAAAGGTTCAACCTCAACTGCCCTACCACCATCTGCCTCTGATGTCGAGGGCCACCATAATAAAATAGTAGACATAACTTTCCAGGCAGCCATCATACATCCTCTATACGCTGTATATAACAAATGCCTGTAGACTAAGGACCTCCCACGCACTGCATGACATTGTGCACTCACAGGCAGCCTGTGCACATTTTACCTAAATGACCACTGATTCTGATATTTCCATTGAGACATTTGTTTATCTCTACTTGATGCCATTCAGTCCAAAGCTGTGAGGTGCATTTTTCAGATGAATACATACATCTCAAACTGAATTTGCTAGAAGATATTTAAGAAGATATGACAGCCATCACTTTGCCCAACGATAAAGGCTTGGTGAAATAACTTTTGAGTGGTACACACAAATCTCTATAATGTCTGATGAGTTGGAAAGTTCCACTTTATTTAACCTGTGCTATAGAGAAAGACACACTGTGTTTCAGCTATCATCTAAGATAAGTCAGCTCACGTTGTCATGACCAACAAACACAAAGTTGGGAATCACTTCAAAAATGTTACCCTGCGTGGAAGTTTGATAAGGACATAAGCATCATTTATTTTCAGGTCTCTACCCTGACATACAGCTTTAACACTAACTCCCTTTCCACCCCTATTTTCTGTGTTTTGTGATCTAAGTAGCAGTCTTCTGGGGTCACACAGTACTTGATGATACCTCACGCAGAAACCAGCCTGATCCATCTAGAGGCACCAAATGAATCTGAACAGCTGTGCTGAATGTGAGTGCCCTGTGCTGATGCTGCTGGCACAAATTCTTGCAGGACTTTGGAAACATGAAGGCAGGAAGTAAAGTCAGGAGAGGAATCTGGGATCTTGTCGCTGTAGGCACTGTGGTCCCTAAAGGCCAACTCTGCCTGCACTTTCAGCTGATGGCCCCAAGTATGCTTAGGCAAGAGCCAGGTATCAGATACATATCAGTTAATTATGAACACGTATAACCCTTCTGAGACCCAATAAAGCATTAATTAATTAATTATTTTTTTCATAGGAAAAGGATGGTTTCAGTTGAGGCAAAAAAGAAAGAAATGAAGACTGTTGGGTTTCTTTGTTTGTTTGTTTTTGGTTTTTTTTGTTTTTTTCTTTTTCCCCAATGGGGAGATTAGTTACAGTGAGATAGAGGTAACAGAAAGGAGAAAGAGAAAGCCACACAGGCTGGAAGCATGTTTTCCTGTGCATATATTATCCAGCCTAGATAAGGGCATGGATATCCTAACTACAGAATTCTTTCTAGGCCAAGAGATAAACTGAAACAAGAAAAGCACCTCATGGTTTCAGATTTCATTTTGGCCACATCTCTGCTCCCTTAAGTGATGTCTTCTCTCATTTGTGCCTAAATTCGGGGAATCATCTTCATCTCTGAGGAAAGACCATTAGCTTTAGTGGAGTTAGAGTACAATAGGACTTAGCCCAGTGTGTGACATTCCTCAGCTCAAGTGCAAGTTGTAGCAGAACCCCTTGGAGTTCATGTAGGCTCTAACGAACACTTTCCATCTGCCATGGACAGCTAGTCAGCAAAGAAGAGAGGGTCCACACTGCGTTGTTTTGATGGAACAGGAAAATGAGATAAGGTTTTTATTGGAGACCAGGTTTCTGGGTGAAAAAAAGCTCCTCATTCCCAGTCTGATTTTAGCCTTTCCTCTGGTACGCTGTTCAGATAGTAATACACCTAAGTGCACAGGAGTGAATGCATGGAAATAAGTAATCTAAATCCATGATCAGCAACATTAATGAAGCTTTATTCTATCTCATCAAGGCTTACACTCCTTTTCTTCATGGATTCTTACGCATTCCTTAAAAGTACTGCAATCCTTTGTTCAGTGGATGTACCAGTATTAACATATTTCTTTTATTCAGCCATTTCTATTCCTGAAACTTGAAAGAATATGTTATTTTTGAGACTGCCACTTCTCTACCAATTCTTTTTCTAGTGGAGTAACAGATGCTGATGAACTTAGAACACATAAGCATGAAGATATTTTCTAGGTCTTATTTATTCTGAAACCAGACAGGTGAATATTTTTTGCAGTGTACAATGCTTCTAAACTGCTTTTTATTGAGTGTTTTCTTGTTCATGTTGGGACAGTTGTTCCTAATACTGCTGAGAAGCATTTGATTCCACAAGAGCTGTGAGTGAAGCAGGTAACAACTTTATATAAACAAATACAATATTCTTGTTTACTTCTTCACATGAATCGTAAACAACTATGATTTTGAATTTATTTTATTATTTACTGCTATTACTTCCTTCACATGTGCTATTAGAATTTGTCAAATTATGTTTGTTCTCTAAACTGTGATTTAAATGTAAGACAACATGCAATATATTTTGAGATTCCCCTTTGTAATTACTTAAATGGAAATAGCCTTTATCAGTAGCACTTTTCAGCAAAAGAAAGCCCCTTTGAATTGTACAAAATATGTATAAGTATCTTCTTAAATTCTCACTGTTTTCTTTTGAGGAATCATATTAGCATTATTCATTTAAAAAGATAGAAAAATATTGTATTCACAAATACAGTAGCCCACCAATGCAAACACGCTTATTTTTGCAGCTTCTGTATCTTGTTCAAAGCACTTTTTTTTTAATATCCTATGCATCTCATAAGATGTGAGCCATTTCCTGAAAAAAATGTGCCTTTTCTTTTTTCTAACTGTCTGGCAGAGGGAGAAGTTTACATAAAGATGTGGTCTCTTGGTAGAATAATAGTTAAATTTAAATTAGAATCCAACTTCCCAGAATAAAGGCTTCTTTTTCTGTCACTACTTTCACCAATATCTATCCATCAAAAATTACTTCAAATAGAACATTAGAGGAAGTCTGACTGAGAGACTTGTTTAAGCGTTAGCAATCTGCTCCAAATATTAACCCAGTGCCCCTATCTTCAGTGCTTACATCTTGAGGAAAAGTCTACGGAATTTCAGTGAGATGATATGGATATATTTGCCTTTCTTGAAATGGAAATGCAAATTTCCATTTATACATCCTACAACTCAGTTTTAATATGGAAAGATATTATTGATCTGATCAGCATGAGTAAAAAAACTACTAATCAGTATTGCAATACATTCATATACTGTTTTTTTTAGTGCAATGCCAGCAACATCATTAACATTTGCATGGGAGGGTCAGAATTCCTGCTGTTTTCCATAACTACTGAAATTAAATAAAAATCATTAAACTGGAAGAAGATTACTTCTGACTAGACTGTATTCTGAGATTTTCAAATGAGAGCCCACAGTAGTCATAGTTACTAAATACTACCACAGTTGGCACTTCTTGCACCCATAAAGCATACCATGTTTAGCTGACTTGCTAGGAAACAAAGGCTGGAAGAATTGCACACAAACTGCCATGCCTAGGCTCCAGAACACTGCTGTTCACATTCTGTGCCTTTGAGACTCCTTGCACAGTCAGGTATTTGTCCATCATATTAAATAAGTAGCTCTATAATGAGCAGTATCTTGAGGAGCACCAAGCATGAGATAGGCATTAGTGATCAGGAGGATGAAGTTTATTGATTGGACATACTATAAAATGCAACCAGAATAGCTGTATCAATTAAATCAAATGGTTTTTTTTTTGTTCTGTTTTCTTGATATAGAATGAAATTTATCCTCTCAGCAGAGATATTAATGCTTTGTGTTAAAGAATTCAGGATCTAAAAGTGGTTATTTTTTTCCTGAGAGATGGATCATTTGTAAATTCAAACTCTTTGTTGACAGTCTATGGTGAAAGGAAGGATTAAAGAAGGATATGTTAGTTCATGGTACTGTTATAGGGACGTAATCTTGAGTCAATGAAACATCTAGTCTGCAAAGAATTACTGTTGGGGTCAGTGGATAATTAGAGGACTAAACACGTTCTTTTGGATCCAGATGTATTCTGGACTACCTCAGACCCAAGCAATGTAAGTACAAAACCTTGTCAAGTTACAATGGGAACTTTTCATGCTGCCTTCCTATCAATGAATCCCAAGCAGAAGGTGACATAGTGGAAATGCAAAGCTATGCCTTGTGGCTCATGAGAACACCCATCTGGAATGAAACAGTCTGGAGCACTTCATTTTTGCTTTATCTTGTCTTCCTGTCGGCACCACAAACAGTCTTTTAAACCATTACAGCATCTTCATATCCAAATAATAAAAAGCTCTACGAGGGTTTTGGTTATAGATGGGAATAATGAGCCCTGGTGATCCCATTCTTCTCAGACCAATGTAAATTAGGATTAATTCCACTGCAGCCAATAGGAACAAATCTAAAGCCTGTGCAAGTGGGGAATAAAATTTGAGATTTCAGATCTAAGTTAAACAAAATGTTCAAGTGCTTAATAGGGATTTTTCCTTATCCATTTAAAGTAGTAATCATTTCCTGTTTATCTTAATTTTTTTTTTTTTCCCCTTACTGTGAATCTATCTGATTTGCAGCATACTGTGAATACAAACAGCATACTGAGAATTTCTCTACCATGATAGCCTTGCTATTTCAATGTGAGAAATAATGTCTCATTAAATATAGATGGGAAAAAACACATCGGTTGTCTGGGAACTACAGAGAATGGGTTCATTAGCTAATATTCCCCCACTACTCTCAATTTTCTCACATAGTTATGAGATAGAAAGAGAACTAAGCTGTCGCTGGATTGAAAAATTAAAAAAAATCAGCACTACATTTATTCTAGAAATCACAAGGGATAAAATTCAACTACTGTCAGAATAACTAGAAAACGTAACAGGGATAATGGGGCATCTGGTCTGTAAAACAAAACATTTTTAATAAAGGAAAATATGCAGGACTACAGAAAGAACCATGCAGTGATGCTACTCACTTGTTCTGTTGTAGCAGCCTTCAAGAGCCTCATGGAAGAAGGAAGATTACTTAAGCTTTAGTCAATCTTATTTGGGATGCAGTGTCTCTGCATACATTTACATGCACACAACACTGTTAGGCAGGGAATATTTGCCTCAGTGGTAACCCCACTGGCAACTCCACCCACCTATTCTCCAAAGTTTTCCTGCTACAACTGCTACCACCTCTGTGCACTGAAGATATTAGTGGGTTTATTCCCCTTGAAAACAACTATTTCCAGCCATCAGGTAGACCTTCCTCAAGAGACCTGAGAACAAAGAATTTCTCCCTGGCACTAGCACAAAAATGAGCATGAGCATAGGCACTGAAGCATGTAAGGCCCTACATGAGGAAACCACCTTGATTTTCTTGGTGCATTTATGCTGCTTGTCATGAAAATCAAGATAAGTCCTTCAACTGAGGAGTATCAGTTCTCTATACTAACTAAAAATGCATTCTATCAGCCTAGCTTATTGTGTAAATCTCAATGTAGGGACTTGGTAAGCAGTGAAGTCAGATGAAGTCTGTGATTTACTGTTTATTTGGCCTTAAGAAGCTGATAATGCTATTCAGCACGGCCAACATTTCACACCTACCTAAACTGCACTACAGATTTTTTTTATCTAAGACACTTATCACCGGTGTTCCTAACCTGCTGCAGTGTGCTGTGCACTGTTAAATGGCTTCTAGGCAGCTCTGTTTTGACTATGCTAGATTTTATCACCACCGTGTCTTAGTTTAGCACATATTTGCCTGCTCATCAGTCAATTTCAAGTCCTATCATTAAAATCATTCATACACATTCATGTACTCCCATGCCCATTTCTTTGTTCCACCTGGCCCAGAAAACATATGAACAAGATCCAGGATCTCCTTACTTTTTGGGAAAGAGGGTATGGATTTTCTAGGCTTACCAATGCAGAAGAGAGGATATGTGCCCAACTGTAGATACAAGGCTGTCTTTGGGCACAGGAGACAGGATGTAGCAGAGGATAAAAGTTACTGGGACAGCAAACATTGATAAAATGAATCCAGAAAAGTCAGTTTGGGCTGCTTGAGAAGACAGGGTTGTGCTCTGATACATAATTGTGGAGAACTGCTTCCACAATATGGGAGTGCTGGTATCCTGCAGTTCAGTCTGCAGGGTTAAATAGCGGAGTGAGGGACAGCCAGGCATCAACAAAGCAATGCAGCTTTTACCAGTGAAGATAAACATTCAGCTCACTATGTACACAGCAGTTAGATACAGCAGCAAGTGGCAATGTCAACATCAATTATTCACTAATTATTATCTATTTATTAGCATTAATAAAGCTCCCTTTGATGTTTACATGGATTCTGCCTGTGAAGAATGATGCATTTCCCAAGGTAAAGTGCTTCTGGACTCCATTCAGTGTAAATACCCATTATCCTCTTGTCCCTTTTTAGTGGTTGGAAGGGGTATTTACATGAAAAACAGGACTGATGGGAGAATAGCCTTCATAAACAAGATAGTTGTCTGGCTTCTTTGCTTAAACAAACAAACAAATAAATAAAATGAAAAAAATAAAAATAAAAAAAATTTTAAAAGCCTGAGCCAGAGGCTTTTGCAGCTCAGCCTCCAAGTATTTATACTGTGGCTACAGAGAGTAAAGCTTTAGATACATATTAGTGGATGAAGCTGATAAGAGGCATAATCCATTTTACGTCTGTTCATGAAAGGAGCCTGTGCTGGGGTATGAAGTGTTAGGATAGATGCTTTCTGCAATCTCCAAAGCTTAGAATATGGTGCTCTTTTTATCTCAGGCTTGAGGGCTTACAATGTAGATAGTCTTAATGTAGACGTACCCTTGCTGTCAGTAAAGTGCATTCCTTTATTACTAACTAGATTCACACACGTTTCAAATGGAAGGTGAAACTTTACAGCTGAAAGTAAAGCAGTGAAATTATTATGTTTCCAAATGAAATGACTGATCACTTTGTTCTGTTGCATGCTAACAGAGGTCTATCAGACTTGTAACAGGGTACACGAAGTAGCTCTAATAGCTGCCCTTTCATCCAGACACTCTTGCTTATAGAAATAAAGACAAACACAGCATGTTACAGCTCTTTTTCAGATCACTAGGCCAACCTAATCTAATTTATGCTGGCAGCCTTTAATTTTAACTAGGTCAATTTACTCTATGAAACCACAGAGAAAACTATCCTGACAATGTAAAATTACAAAGTATTGGGAACAATACAAGAGTGAAATTGAACATACAAGAACAGCAGTATTCAAAACAGAAAATATTGTCTGAAGCTGCTGCAGGAAAAAAAGAAATGTACTTTAGAGCAATGTCATTTACTCACACTGGGTAAGATCCAGCAAGCTGTTGAAGTCAGCAGGGGATCTCCTTAATTTCAGTGGGCTTTGGCTCACAGCCACTGTTTCTCATAGTTCAGAAAACCGATTTGCTTCTTTGTCAAGGCTGAACTGAACAAACAATACTAATTTTGATAATGTGAAGGCCAGCTTGACTAATTCAAGAGTGTTTTGAATGGCTGTGTGCACACAGGCTCTATTGCCAGTGTGCTGAGCGTTACTGAGCCAGGACCCCAGGAACACCTCATGCCCCTGTTGCCTTCAGCTGTCTGAGCAGCTGGGTGCACTGAGGAGTAGGATACCTGGAATGCAGCTTTTGGAGATATTCAAGAGTTGATATGTGTTTTAATATTCCTAACTTAGAGATTTTAATTAAATCAAATGTCAGTGGAATCATATTATTTTCTACTGGTTACATTTTAATGAAGTTTTAAACTGATCCTTCACTGTAATAAAATAATTATATAATGCAGGGATGTGTTCTGCTGGTCTGAATTAATAACATGATTGCTTTGTATGCTGTCATTTAATTCCAAGGAATTCTTATTCTAAGTCTGCAGCTAAATGGAACAGAATTCTCCCCGTTTGTGTTTACTGATACAAGATATGAGCTCTTCCCTGTAGCCCATTTCTTACTTACATTTCCTCCTTCACCTTCTCCTACTCCCAAAACTCATGGAGTTTATTTTGCCCCTAGCTCAAGAAGCCAAGCTAACTCTCTGAGGCCTGATAACCTTTGCGTGGTTGCTTGAAGCAATGTAAGCAGAGTACACAGAGCTTGCTCAGTTACAAAAAATGAAGAATTAAAGCCTTCTGACACAGGCAGGCAACAAAAATAAGTCCAAGCAGCTTTGAGAATTAGGAGGATGGGTTAGGATAAAAAGCTATTTAAAGGAAGTGGGTAGTTAATGCTGAGTTAAAACGACAGGTCATTAGGAATAAAGGAGGAGATGGCAGCAGTGTTTGACCTGGTGCCTCTGTACTTCATCCTTTCATCCTTCTATAATTATTCTGTATGCAGTGGAGGAATTAAAAAGTTGCTTGGCGCTCTGGTGAGCCTCTGTAACTCATTCATTTTCTGCAATAGTTCCGCCTTCACAAGAGACACAAATTCAGGAAAAAGTTGTAGAAATCGCATGAGTGCACCCCAGTGAAAGTCCCTCTTTGTCTCAGCATCCACATTCACTGCACTTTTTAAATTTTCACCTCTAACAAGTGAACAAAGTCCTCAAAAAGATGCAGCTTTATTTTCTAGATATACAGAAAAAAACAGTTTTCACCCGAACATGGTTAGTTTAAAAGATCTCACATGTATCTTCCCTGAAGGATAAAATTTCTGTGCAAAACCAAGCAGGTGAAGTCTTAGTATAGTCTTGTCTCATTGTACTGCTGTACACAAAAACTGCTCCTGAGCATACGAGGAAATTGCTGCCTGCAGAGTGCTCTGATTCACAACTGATTAGCTCTCCAGCAGTACCACATCCAAGACACTGTTCATACCTTCTCAAGGCCATGCCTTCCTCATATTTCATGCTCAAACACACTCATCCTCAATCTCAAGCAGCTTCAGGTTACTCTAGTTTTAGCCCCAAATCTGTTTTCCCAGCCTCTCATGCTTTATTGCATAAAATGGCTTGAATTGTAATTCTGTTTGACCTGGAGGAGAAGAATTACCAAGGACTGTGACTATCTCTGGACCTAAATTTCACCAAAAGTTTATAAAAAAATGGATCTTGCCACTAATCCATTTCTGTTGAAAACTGAAGAAAAATCAGCAATTAAAAAAAAAAAAAACCTGTGTGAACTCATTACTCCATGTTTGCATGTTGGGAAAGTAATCCAAGAATAGAATCATAGAATAGAATATCCCCAATTGAAAAAGACCCACAAGGATCATCAAATCCAACTCTTCGTGCCACGCAGGATGACCCAGAAATCAAACATTATGTCTGAGAGAGTTGTCCAAACGCTTTCTGAGCTCCTTGGTGCCCTGGGGAGACCAAACTCAAATCTAAATTAACTTCCAAAATAAATATCCTTTTATCTTCTTTACAGTTTGCCTGCTTATCATTCAACCAAGGTGAAGACTAACTGGCCACAGTTCAGAGACCAACATGCTCTGCTATTAGCATTACCTGATGTGTTGCAGTAACACCACAGCTACATTTAACCTTGTTCTCATAGCTTTCTAGGGTTCATTATACCCTGTCCACTGCTTTTGGGTGGACATATTTGTTATTATGCTAACCCCAGATCTGATCTGCCATCACTGCATTATCAATTACAGTAGCAGGATGTGAAAATGTTTTTCTTTCCCAGATAATATTTGTGTCAAGACTTTCTGAACTCTGCTAACCCCTTTTCTCTTTTCTCTGCTAACCCCTTTTTTCTTTTCTCTTTTTATCCTCTCTCAGGAGGTTGAAATGTGAGTAGGTTAAAATGAGAACAGTCTCAAGAGGTTTTTTTTGCAGTCCGGTAAATTCTGGGTTCCCCTTTTTCATAAACTGTCACAATCTTTTTGCCATATTGGTAAAGCTCCCCTGATAACATCAGAGGTCTGTATATATCTATCTTCTGTGAGTACTTGGGGAGTTTGCCCAATTTGAACAGTTTTGCACTCATTTCTGATGGTGGAAATTCCCTTTTTACTGATTGTGTGATAAGCAGCTTTTAAAATAACAACTCTCATTTCTCCAATTTCTTTTTCATAAGAGCGTCATTACTTTTTTTTTTCCCCTACAATTTGAAAATATTTCTGTTTCTATTCCCAGCTCTAGCATGTGCTAGGATAGGTAGAAAGATTTTCAGCACTGCTGTGGAGCTGTTGCTAATATCCCCTTAGGGACCAGGCTTGGTCCACTGTCAGGGGTTGAGCTTGAATCTTACAGGCAGAACCGAAATCCTTTCTGGCTGCTGGAAGTGAGAACCGTGGGAAGTGCCAAAGAACGAGGAGGGGAAAGCAGGGAGAAGCAGGAGAACTTGCAGAAGCTTTCTCTTGATAGGCAGAGAAAGGTGGAGGAGTAACAGAGCAGGAGGAGGCTGTTTTCCAGGAAACCAAGCGTAGCCCCTTGTAAGTGCATTTTAAATGTGTATGTATGGTCCCAGATACAAGCATCATAAAGGTATATCCTTCAAACCACTATAGTAGAGAATAAGTGCTAAGAGTGCTCATTACTTCTCTTTTCTGCTTCCTGTGTGACAGCCATTTACTGTCTGATTCTCATCTGTCATTTATTCTCTTTCTCACATTTGTCCAGCAATGCTGCAAAAGGAGGAGCACAACTAGCATAAGACATTTTTAAAGCTGACTTTTCCAATCATTTCACTTTAGCTAGCAAACAAGAAATAGGCATAAGTATACAACATCACCTAGTGACCCAAGCTGAACTCCATGACAGATGATGAAAAGTTCAGAGGCTCAATAAAGCACTTTGCATTTCTGAACATTTCAAAAGTGGTGACATCAGCCAAAGAAGTCCCTAAATTAAACTCTTTTTTTTTTCCTTTTTCAGGTCCTGGTAACCAGAAATGGTTATTTTCTACAGAGATGATCCAGGCATCTGTCTGCCCTCGTCTGACTGAGCAGCATTTTAGCACTTATAGCCTGTCTTAAGCTATGTTGGCTGGTTAAACTACACTGCAATGCCTTGAACACTCCTTGGTCCAAGGCACATGGGATTAGGCTGGCCTGATCCTGAACCTTCACCCCACTTCTGAAAAGAGCCAGCTGTGTTGCACCATGAGGTTTGATTCAGAAGTAATAGACAAACAGCTAAGCAAGTCTCATAAGAGGGCAGTTTCCCCATCTGGATCCTCTTGGCTATGGGCTCGGCAATATCAGGGATAAGCACTGCTGCCCAAACAAGCCCCACAGGAAAGTACTCCCTAAACCTGGGCTGGCTCTTCACACATCAAGGAAGAATGTGTTGCTAATGCTTAAATTCTTATATACATGGGTACGTGATGAGCTCCAGGCTGCGCATGTTCTCTATCATTCTCTGTGAGTCTCCATTCTCTCCCAGCAAATAGCTGAAGTTGGTCAGGATAACAGGATGTTACTAATCTATCTTATCCATCTTCAGCACTCAGCCTGTGATGATGCAGATAAGCAAACATTTTCAAAGAATGGAAAGAAAGTGACATTGATTTTCTAATCAAGTATTGATTGCCCAATGCCACTAACACTGACTATAAGGTATTTTTTTAACTATCAAGTTCTTTCTTTCTTGAGCAGACAATTCTAGTCAACAGATGAAAAACAAGGAATGGCAAGTTTATACCAGGAAAAAAAAAGAGAAGAACAAAACTACATGTCTTCCATGTTCTACAAATATATATATATTTTTAATTAGGTGCAAACTTTACTTGACAGAGGATTTTGGATTTTGTCCTTGTATGAGTTAGGATTGATTTTCTTGTCCTAGGAATCCTTTCCACGTGGGGTTAAACAACTAACTACACAATTTGTCTTCTCTTTGATCAAAGTTTAATCAAACAGTAACCATGGAGATACAAAGATGTAAAGGCAGAAAAAATCAAATACCATGCATAACACCTCTTAATAGACGTTCAGCAACCGTTAAAATAAATAGACTATCACTGTTTCTATGTTCCTCAATCCGAACAGATGAACACATGAGATTTTATCTTCATTGCTAAAGTCACAAGACTAGACAAATAGCTGGGTGTGTGTTGTTCTATCTAGACAATTGCCTTTGACTCATTGCAGTGTTTCCTGAAGGAAAGGCACTCCTCATTTTTAAATTCATCTCCCAGGTCCATCAAATATAAATGTAACTGTGAACTAAAGGACAGAGGTTTGAATTACAAACTCATGTTGGCTCAAACTGTGGAGTTTTGAGGGACAAATCCTGCAGACCTTATTCAAAGAAAGTACGTTCTTACCACTTTAAGAGCTGAGACAAAGTAGCTTCACTTTCAACTCACCAACATATGTAGAAATACAGAAACTTGCAAGCTTCATTCTGACAAGATAACCACAGACTCAGCAAATAAACAGCGCATAATTATTCTCTCAGTTATTCCTGGAGCATGACATTCATTTCTGCTAGAGTTAAGAGTTGAGGTATGGTGCTCAACAAAGAATTTTCTGATATTTTTCATAGAACCATTTGAGTTGGGAGAGACCCTTAAAGGTCATCTAATCCAACTCCCCTGCAGTGAACAGGGATATCTACAGATAGGTCAGGTTGCTCCAAGCCTTGTTTTGCCTGATCTTGAATGCCTCCAGGGATGAGCCATCCACCACATCTCCAGGTAACCTGCTCCAGTACTTCACTACTCTTATCATATTTTTTTTCTAATATCGAATCTAAATCTCCCCTGTTTTAATTTGAAACAATTTCTCCTTGGCCTATCACAAAAGGGTCTGCTAAAGAGTCTGTCTCCTTCTTTCTTATAGCCCCTTTTGAGATACTGAAAGGCCACTATCAGGTCTCCCCAAAGCCTCTGTTTCTCAGGCTGAACAGACCCAGCTCACTCAGCCTGTCCTCATAGGGGAGGCTTTCCACCCCTTAGATCATCTTTATGTCCTTCTAGATACAATCCAGCATCTCCACGTCTCTCCTGCACCAAGGGCTCCTATACTGAGGACTTTTTCTGTATGTTTATAGTATTGCCAAGTCTTGGTGCATCATGATGGGGACTGCAAGTGCTATGTTGTCACTTTAAACTACTAGAAATATGTTAGAGCTTTACCATGGACAAAATGCGTATTCTTTAAGTAATGCCTCAAAAAAAGCCTTCGAACCAGAATGTGTGAAAATTTTCCAAAACTAGTTATGTTGAGCCAGGTGTCTGGTGTGGAAAATTACAGCCCAAACGTTTATGAATTCTTACAAGCAGTTGAAAACAGCTTTTCGCAAACGGAAGTGTTGGACAATGCTACGGATAGCAGTGCAACAAGTTCTGTGTGAAACAGTGATGAGATGAGAGCTGGGACTGCTCATCTTGCTCTGGGTGCCCCTGCTTGAGCAGGGGTTGGACCAGATGGACCTAAAGGTCCCTGCCAGCCTCAGCCATTCTGAAATTCTGTGACAAAAAGAACAGAAAATGAATAACACTCTCACCTGCATTGTTCCAACATCCAGCCGTGCTGATCAGTGGTAACTGCATAGCCACTCGCCACAGCTACTACTTAATGGCTTTCTCTTACAGAAGGTTTTGGGATTTTTACATAGCCCACCATCTATAATTCCACTCTCCTGCACACAGCAGAGGGTAAACTAGCCATGCCACTGCATAGCTCAGTTTCATTAGCAGCTGTAGCCTGACAGCAGATTAGATACTTGCTTTCCAACAGGGCAGTAGATAATAGAGCCAGGCAATTTGGTTTAATTGCATCAGGTGCAGGTCTGAGCTGTCAAAACTGGTGTGGGTGTACCCTCCTGCCCCAACACTCCTCTTCCCCTGTCAGCACAGAAGCAGCCTGCTCTTTTCTGCAGATCTGATGACAAGGACCTCTACAGATTGCACTTAGCCAGCTCTTCTCCCTTTATTCTGTGGTTTATTAGCTGACGCCTGAAGATATTTCCAATGTACTCTGGCCTCATTATGAAAAGACAAGCACTCAGTTCAGTAATCTCCCAAGATAAAAGACAACAAGAAAAGAAGAGGATAAAGTATTTTATGTACTTCAGGCCCTGCTCTCAAGCCTGTTCCCCAGCCTTGACCATGCTGCACCTCAGCATGTCTTAGGTACTGCCTCAGTGGTAGCATACACATTGTTTTCTCTTCCCTGCAGAGATGGGCACTTTTACCCACTTAAGAATCTTAAAAGTAAAAAATAGAAAAGGGATACTCTTCCTGGAAAAGCAGCAGCCTTTAACAGTTAATCTTCAACTGTTCATATCCAGACTGATAACTTCCAACACATGCAAAAATAAAGCCCCCTCCCCCCAAAAAAAGAGCAGAGTGAGACCTGCCACATTCCCAGTAGCTGAGCTCACAGCAGGGGCTAAAACCCAGTCCCACAGCCCTGACTTGAGGTAGTTGAAACCATGCCCTGCCCAGCAACATGCAGCCCTCCCACTGATGCCTTGCTGGCTCTATCAGGTTGTCCTGCTAAGCATGAATAATGAACTGATCTGGGTTAAAAATAACCACCTTTTCCCTCGTCATTCATCTGGCAGAAGGGCTTCTACTGAAGCGCAAAGGCAGAATGGGTAATCCTGGGCTTAATGCAGCATTTGCTGATGGTCCTCTCTCAAAACAAACCATTCCAAAACCAAACCCCACAGCCTTGCCTTAAAGAACTGTGTGGTACCTGGTCAGATGATAATCTGTTCTCTGTCACTTGCTGCTGCTTCTTTATTGAGTTTGATGCCCCCAGAAACCATCACCTTCATCCAATTCTTCATTGAAGTAAAAGGTAGCCTCCACCCATTATTTTTCAATATCACCAGGTGGTTCCCTCTTGCAGCTTATGTAGCCTTATAACTATTTTTCATTCATGTCAGAGTATGTATTCTGTGACTGAACTTTGACTTTATTTGCATGCAGTTATTAAACTACCTTTCTTATCTCTCCTTTCCTCCACTATCAAATATGTCACCCAACTCAGTATCTGCACTGCCATTCCTGCCTACTGCCTCTCTCCTCCTTTTCTGTCATGTATCTACTCTGTGTAGAAAAACTAAGGGAGTTACAGACTGTGAGGCTCTTTTTTCTTTTATTTGCCATTTTCACCTTGAGCCCTTTGCTGAGACAACCTTCAGTAAATCAAATCTTCCAGCACTGTACATGCAACCCTTTGTTGGAATAGTCTGGAACTAATGGATTCCCTATCACTTTTGCACAATGCCCATCTCAGAGCCTGTACAAAGAGTTTTGCCATCTTACATGAGGCCAGTTTAAAAACCTCCTGTCGTACAAGCATCAGTTGCACTTCAAAGCTGTACTGCAGACCTTCACCCAAATGCAGCTGCTCCAGCAACTCCTAACTGACACCACTTCAGCTAATTTTACAGGAAAGATTGGTTTGTAATGCACATCCATTTCGGACAGAAATCATTCCCAATAACCACCTCTCAGTACAATTGCTTTTTCTTCCCTTCAATAACATCATGCTTCAGAAATCTCATTTTCCTTTTTTATCCACACTCATTTTATATTTTTCTGAAGTGGGAGAGAACACAGACCTTCTTCTCAGTTTCCCAAACATCCCACCATCTTTTTTCTTTTTCTTTACTCCAATGCCATTAAACACCAGGCAGCAAATTTCTGTCCTGGAAGTTATTGACCCATTCTTCTTAGATATACAGCAAACACACTCACTGTGCTTTACCCTAATTTCTCACACTGAAACACTGCTTCTTGTGCATTCATTCTTAGAAATGAATATAATGAATAATGAATATGTTCAGCTCCAACACTCACTACCAAGAGAACATAGTTTCTTAAGCTCTCCACAGACTAAAATTTTTGCAAATAAATAAATTTAGGATTTATACTGACTTTACTAGACCTGCAGCTCCCTATACTGCCATGAGTCTTTGGAGTACCTGCAGTCAGTGCAGTCCTTCTGCAGTGAAATATTGCTCTGTTTTTATAATTTAACCAGGTATGTGCTTCTTGCCAGGCTTTTGCAATGCACAGAGCTAGATCTGAAGAGTTCAGAAATGAGTTTGTCAGTATGTATGGGGCTGCTGAATCACGGCCTGAACCTCTGATTGATCACCTGAGGCGAGCACTGAGTCAGCCATGAGAACACAGGTGAAGGCAACTCAGCTGTGCTGCTGGAAAGGTGGAGCCTGGCTGCACCTCTCCTAGAACCATTTAAAAGTTGGCTACCAGTGGGGAAGGGTCTCTTCTGGAGATCTGCTTCACTGGAGTTTCCTAGTCAAGCCCAGGATAGGGTGAGTGTCCTTTTCTGCTCTAGTGTTGTAATTACTTAAGCTAAGCTCTCAAATATACTATATCATCTGTAGATTCATTAATTGTGCAGTATATGATTATACTAAATACAGCTCAGCATTTTTTTTCTGAATGTTCCTTGTGCCCAGCATATTCAGAACCAATTTTTGTGTAATTACCATTAGCTCTATTTTGAGTGTGTCACCATACCAAGAAGACTGTTTCAATTTAGCTTTTTGGTTTGCTGATGTGAAAGTGTGCAGATCTACCTTAAGCTTGGCCCAGGGCATCTTTGTTATTTGCTGCCTCCTTGACTCTGAGAAGTCAAGAGCTATGCTACTTCCTACATCTGCCTCCACTTTCAGTGACATGCAGTGAATCCTCACACTCATGACATGCATGCCTACCATCTCTCTTTGATAAAGGAACAGTCCTGGGGAGCAGTGTAATATCTCCTCAGCTGTGAGACACTTCTCTGCCCAGCTTGCCTTTTGCACAAGCCTCTCTATTTTTCCTTCTTAGCTTGGGGTCCATCAGGGAACACCATTGGTCTGTGGTGGTGATAGCTGCTGCTGCTGCAACCCTGTCCCTAGAGGAAGTGCTGCCCAAGTGTGGTGGGAGCAAGGCCAAGGAGCTGGAGGATGAATTGGAGGATGACAATGACATAACATTTACAATGAATTTATGTGCTGAATCTGTATGGAGCTTGTTCAAATGTCCTGAAGCAAGAAATGCCATTTATATTCACATCCCAGAAGGGAGGGAAAAATTACTCCAGAAGAACTGCAGGCTGCCAAGCATGATGGAATGCCAGGCTTTCAGACAAAATCTGTGTTGTGTTATATAGGCATAAGGTGTTGTTCTCCTTTGGAAAGCCACTTATTTACGGATGATGTTTGTCATCAATACTTTTAGGTTTCAGGATCCTGCACAATCACAGTATAATTGTGCTTTAACTTCTAATGAAATACTGCATGGCATGGGAGGAGTAGGAAGGATTAGTGCGCTGTTGGCTTTTTCTCACTGCATCCCTTAGCCATGGCATTTGTCTTCGTGGCCTGCTCTGGACTAGCTGGTGGTTCTCTGGATGGTGGACCAGCTTGTGCCTGGAGCGTGGTGCCACCAAGAGGGACCATGCTTGCTGCAGAGCCAGGCCCCAACAAGGCCACTGTCCTTTCAACTCTCTCTCCTCTCAGCAGAAATCTCTTTACATATTTTTCAGAGATGATCACACCAGAGTTTTCTTTTAGCCTGCATCATTCATTATTTGCCTCATACATCTTTCCCTTCTTTGAGTTACACCATTCACTAGCAGACATCTGAATAACTGAGAGTTATAAGATCTGAGAGCATGAAATTGTGTAAATAATTCCTTACTAAACTGATAGATTAAGTTTTGGTCTTTGACTCACAGAACAATGCAGGGTGAAGCCCCCTGAGATCAGCCCTACTCTGCTTGACACCTCCTGAGAGGACTGTGGACCATGTATGTGATTTCCTAACATCCAGGCTGCTGTTCTGAAACAGTGGGACACAGAGGAACAGGCCTACGTGTGTGTGTGCAAGTCTTGAACAAATAAGGACTCGCTTTGTGTTGTGATCAATGGTCCTATGTCTGGAATAGGTTGCCAAGGAGGCTGCAGATGCTCCATCCTTGCAGGCATTCAAGGCCAGGCTGGATGTGGCTCTGGGCAGCCTGGTCTGGTGCTTGGTGACCCTGCACATAGTGGGGAGTTGAAACTAGATGAGCATTGTGCCCCTTTTCCACCCAGGCCATTCTATAATTCTATGAGTCTATGATTGTTAGGCTGAATTTTACCATCCTACGTTACATCCATTTCTAGATCCTGCAAAGCCACTATCACTGCTTTGTGACCTCCAACTTCCCTTCCACAGTTTTGGAGAAGCATATAAGGTAATCCATATGCTAGAAGCAAGCTATGCAAGTGTGACTCTCCCTGGACTGTGCTGGCTACTCTCAGAGCCAAGAAGCTGTAATTGGTGGGATTTAGAAGTCTTGCTCATTTCAGTGATTCTACACAAGTGCATAGCAAAGCCCATTCAGCAGTCCTCAAAAACAACTCCTAGAAAACAAGTGACCAGTAATATGAAAATTCAACTGGTCTGTTCTACAGTCAATAGTTTGCCATAGACTGTACACACAGAGCTAGTAAAAAGAGTTGGTATTCTTTGCTTAGACGTTTCCCACACTGCCAAATGCCAACAAGCTTAAAGATTGATTTTGCTGTCTGCTGGGAAGTCTCAATAATATATCCTTTCTGTTTTCCTTCCTTCCGGAGACCAGACACTGACCTGCATGTGTGACAAGCCAAGCTGAGAGAGCAAAGGGATCTTCTTCCAAACATGTTTCTTCTCCTCTATAGCATGATCATTAAGTGGCAACACACAGCAGAGAAAAGGAGACAAGAGAGACAAAGGAAGAGACATAGGTGAGACCATTGCTGATTTCAAAGCAGTTTGCCATACTTTTGAAATACACCATTGATATAGATGACAGTGAGGAAACACTTAAGCACTTGGCACACTAGTTGTTTTTCAAAAAAGTTTTCTCCCTAATTCTTATACTCAACTAATGAGCACCTTGAAAGGAAAAAGTGCGCCAGTAAAACCTTGCATATGGCAAGGAGGAAAAGCTGCTGGTTTCCACTACTTCATGCAAACTGTTTTCTGTAGGAAAAAGAAATGGGCTACCAGAGCTAATTCTACGCAGCCAGAATATCACAGGATTCAGGAATGTTTGTCTGGGGAAAATATTCAGCCCCGACACAGCTGAATAGAAGAGGACCAGATGTCATTCTCTTTCCATTCCAGGGAAGGGGGAAAGGTTTCCTACAACAGCGTATTTTCCCTCCATCTCAAGAAAAGCTGGATTAATAAATAAGCATCACAGTGTGGATCTCTGCCCTGCCTCCATCTGTTAAGCCACTCCAGTGCTCCAGAGAGTCTTCATACAAATAACACTATCTATAAATTTCAGGCTGCTCTTCATTTCTTTCTCAGAATTGTGAAATCAAGAACAGATAAACCCATCTCACCAGGCTGAAGGACACGCTGCCCTGTTGCATTGGTCTAGGTTCCTGCACTGGCAGCTGCTAGTACACAGTTGGACCTACTGAGTCCTGGTTGGAATTTGTACTAATTGGCTCATGTTGGTTTTTTTGGGTGTTTTTTTTTTTTTTTTTCCCTTATTACATGACACACTGAGAAACTGCCAGGCAGCTCCTTCTTGTCCCAGAGATGCAAAATGATTATCTTGAGGCTTGCTCTCCCATGGTACATGGTAAGACAGAGAGCATGAATGAGATCCAAGCCTGATAAAGCTTCTCTAGGGAAATTTCTCTCCATTCTTACCTGGGAAAGGGTTCCCTTCCAATATCCAAGCATTCTTCCAGTTAGATTTTCTGTAGAACTCCCTTAATGAACTAAGGTTTTGCGGAGTTAGATGTAAACATCACAGATAAAGGATAGGAGAGTAGTGAGTGATAATAAGCTGATACTGACACACTGATCTTTGAAGATGAAACTGCTAATGGTAACCAGGGGATAAACTTGGATGAACTTGGCCTTAGAAAATAAACAACTCCTTGGCAAGGCTACAGATTCCTATTTCAGATGCAGGAAGAAACAGTGTTTGGAATAAAGTTCACTACATAGATGGGTTATGGGCAACATTTTAACTGAAATGAGAAGAGACCAGCCCCGCTCTGCTGCAATCACCTTTCAGATGCTGGAAGAGAGCAGTAAGGTCTCCTCTCAGCCTCCTCTTCCCCATACTGAACAGCCTCAGTTCCTTCAGTCTCTCCTCATAGGCCATATTCTCCAAGCCCTTCCCCAGCCTTGTTGCCCTTCTTTGCACCTGCTCCAGCACCTCATTGTCCTTTCTGTGCTGAGGGGCCCAAAACTGAGCACAGCACTCAAGGTGAGGCCTCACCAGTGCTGAGTGCAGGGCAGGATGACTTCCCTGGTCCTGCTCACCATTCCTGATCCAAGCCAGGATGCCATTGACCTTCTTGGCCTCATAGGCACACTGCTGGCTCATGTTCAGCCCGCTGTCCATCACTACACCAAGGTCCCTTTCCATCAGGCAGCTTTCTCAGCCGCTCTTCCCCAAACCTGTAGGGTTGTCTGGGGCAAGCAAGCTTTCTTTAAACTGAAGTGCTTACTTTATTTTCCTGATTTCCTTCTTTTGTTAATGTAGTCCTTGCTAGTTCACTTCAGTTTCAGCTAACTTTTAGCATTGCCTTTTTTTATCTGCATTTTCTTCTTTTTCTGCAGTCTCATATCTGTAGTGCACTTTCTCTATAGTGCACTTTCTTGGCACACATCAGTCTTCTGAAACATTATTCACACTCATTTGTGTTTCCTCAAAAACTATCCAAAAAGACCTCATAACAATATCTCAATATTTTGGAATTTCTAAATCCTTTCCAGAGATTTGAAATCTGTGCTTCCCGTGCATTTCTTCAAGTGTCCTGCTCAGTCTTTAGCTTTGTGCATGAGAATGATCAGCACTATAATAAAGTAACTTCATTAGAAAAAGCTCACTGAATTCCTGCACGCAACGGATACTCTGATTATGCATGGAGCAACTCCAACCAAGCAGAATTTCCTAGCAATTCTATGTATCTTTGGACATGTAAACTATCCACTCCTTTAGCTGTCTGTTCATTAGCTCGTCATGCCTGACTAGAGAGGAATTAGGATTCAGTTATGCTGATTTGCATCTTCCAGAGTGTTAATAGCAAAAGATCAACAGCTCAATGTCTGTGACTTGTGGGCAAGTGTCTTCTGCTTGTGCTACTTGCTTGATTGCTAATTAAAACTTCCAGCAGTGTCAGTGGGTTTGTGGCACACACAGGACTCTGACTACCTCAGATGTTAACCAGTACATGCTTTCTTCAACCCCCAGGTTTCATCTTTCCCCCAGCAGCTGCCTTGACTGCAATATGCAGTCCAGGGGCACTTCATCCCAGGGCAATCACTTGCCAGCAATGCACTCACAGCATCTCAAAGCAGCATCTCCAGCCACCATCTCCCTGTAAACATAAGGCATCTAGGACTTCCTGAACTCACTGTGCATTCCTACCTGTATCTACAGAGGGCAAGCACCTATGTGACACAGCCATCTCCATGGCTCATGCAGGCTATCCAACTCTACCATATGGTGAGGAGTCCCATCCTTCAGAATGAGAGTGGGCCCAAGCACAGCGGACCCCAATTTCTCCTTTCCCTCCCTCACCTAACAGTCCACATTCATTACTTTCCCTGTTCCCCCACTTTGTGATATATGAATCCAAATACCTTCCACTCTACATCCTACTTGCAACCTCAGAACTAAGTAGGGTGCTGTGTAAACAGAGATCTGTTTTGCATGTATTGGCCTGGCACATAATGCTCTAGCTGATATTTTTATCCTTGTTAACAGACATCTTTTTACTCACATTCTGAACAGCTTTTAAGTCTTTTTCTTTTTTTTTTTTTTTTCCCTGAGAACTGTTTATGTCCATCAATAACCTCTGCTCCTGGGCCCTCACTCTCTGCTTCTCCTCCCACCAGTCTCAATTGTCCACAGGGGCTGACATCCCTAAGTTCGCATTTCTCCCCACATGGTAATGTTTTCCCTGCTGGAATGCTGTGAATTTCCTCCCTGCCTCAATACTAGCTCATCTACTGGTTACTTAAAAATCAGGCATCACTTCTGTCACCATTTCCATATAAAAGTACACACAGTTTTTGTAACAAAGCTGCCATGGCAACTTAAAGTTTGTCATATTTTTGCATTATGCATAATCTGCGAAACTGCACATTTATTAAACATGTTCTGATGCTCCCAATTACTTGCAAATTATTCCATTACCAGTTCCCACTGCTATATTCAGTCAACATCTGTCATCCTGAAGAAGACTTCCAGATTAACTTATCATTGCTGCAGGGCATCAAGGAGGGAGGGTGCTTTTTCATCGTGCTTGGAGCAGAAATAGACGAGATCAAAATCTCTAACACATTTCTGTCTCTACTGTTGGATGGACTTAAGAGCTTCAGGAGGGTGGGCTTCTAGGGAATGCGATTACCTCTGCACACACCACTGAGCCTTAAGAATGTGAAACAACAGCTGATGTCATCTGCTTCCAAGCACAATCTGCATTGATACTCACACTTTTGTCAACTAGAGTAAAGTATCTATGCTAGTAGGTGCAAACTGCATAATCCACTACATTATGCTGAAACCCTAGGAGGTACTTAACAGCCCTGACTTTCCTGCTTGTCTTTGGCTGGCAAAGCTGGACATTTCGTAAAAATCTACACTACATTTAATTTACTAATTTCATTTCCTATTTTATTTGACTTATTCTGGGCCTGGCTTAGCCTGCAGTTTGTGGCAAATTGATAACTATTTATTTTTTATTAAGGGTCAGTGTGTGGAGACCACTTTATTTCCTTTCATTTAACATTAAATGTAGCTGCATGCAAGTATTTTTCCATCTGTTACCTGATTTTCTTCTTAATAGGAAACAGACTGAAATTACTGGAACTAATTCACCTTGTAAAAAATCCTCGCTTACGAAGACTGCTTCTCCCTGTGGAAATCAGGATTTAATCAGGAGAAACGTCTTGTCTGATTTCTAATTTGTAAAAATCCCATTTTTCAATTCCCAATAAACTTTTTGTACTTTCCAAAACTGTCTTAATAAATCAATAATTACTGAACTCGTTACCAAGAATTAAAATAATGAATTGCTTAATAAGTAATAAAGTAATACATGAACTTCCTTTTTTTTTCTCTCTATATGCAGAGTGACCTCTGTGTTATTCACTTCTTTGATGACAAATTACATTTTCCCTGTATCCTCTGACAAACTTCACTTTTTTTTTTTTTTTTTTTTTTTTTAATGTTTTAACCACTAAGAACATGTTAAGATGTTAATAATATGTGTTGTCACTGCTTCTGGAGATACATCAGGCAGAACTGCACACATTGCCTTCCCACAGACCCTCACTATGTGTTTTGCACAGCAGCATCCCAGTGTTATTCTCCAGCATCTCTGAGGAGAACACTCTTACGGTTTCTGCCAGCATTTCTCAGGAGCTGCTGTTATCACATGCTTTATGCAGATGTCCACTGTGAAGTGCTACAAATTCATTCCCATGTTAATGGATACAAGAGAGGCTATTGATAGTTTAATTTAAAGTCAGGATTATCTGTAATCTATCCCTTTAATCAAGTTAGGAACACTGTTGCTTTCTATGCTTTCTCAAACACTCAAAGACATGCTCTGTTGCCTTGTGCCAGTCCCAATACTTTTCCTCCTCTGCATAAGAATTTCCTGATTTTGCTAGAGGAAGAAGGGGAATAACAGTGGGAATTCTGGCTTGCTACCTAGGGAGGGATCTCTTGTGAAACATCCATTTTCGAGGTGAATGCCTTTATATCCTACCACTTCTCTCTTGTAGTATCCTTTTTCCATCTTCCACATTCATTCCAGTAACTACCAAACTACCAATCTGGTTCTTTGATATGTCACAGCATTTCTTGGCTTTTTCTACTAGGGCATCAGATGCGACAGTGCTCATCAGCTTCCAACTCTGTGACCTTCTGCTCAAGTTTGTGGTTTTCACCTTCATCTATTTCTTGATTAATGCGTTGAATTTTTCACATCCTCTTTCAAGGCCCCATTTTGCTCTGCTATAACAGTAGTTGGTATCTGTAAAACCCTGAATGTCTGAAGCCATGTCCTATTCTTGTCAATATTCTGTTTGTTTAAAAAAAAAAAGAAAAAAAAAGAAAAAAGGAGAGATGTAGAGATTTTCACTACCTGTTTCAGACACATTCTGACTTATTTGTATAACAACGTTTCTGAGGGTTTCAATACCAGATGCTGCTGAATAATTACCAGCACATCTTTCCAGAATACCTCATATGCCATATCTCTTACCTACTGATTTCAGCCCCTGATTCTCCTTCTTACAGGTCCCTTTTTCCTCTCTCTGAGACTTGCTCCAAGGCCTACTCTCAACAGATTTTCTGCCAGATGTTTTTCTGTCTTTGCCTAAACCCTAATTTGACCTGCAAATCTCATCTTGCTTGAGGTCGCTTGGCCTTCCTCACCTGCACCCAGCTCTCTTCAAGGCTTTTGCTGGTGTGAAGCCAGCCAGGCCATTTAGTAGCTCGTATAAAGAAGCTTCCACTTCATAAATCTCCAAATGATGTCAACAAAGGCTTCTCAAAGGATAAGTGAGTCAGCGTTTCTCCGAAACTACTTTATCTCTAGCTCTTCTGGAACAGCTGGATTGGCTCATTTAGCAAATGTAAGAAACCATGGAGAGGATTTGTTCCACTGACACCAACCGCTTTAACACATGACCAACAGTAAAGGAGATACTCCAGTAGTAACATCAGTTCCATCCAGCATTTTGCAGACTCTTTTTTTTTTTTTTTTTAGAAGCTCCATACATTTTAATAACATTGAATATTTCATGGGTTTTCATTGTCTTGAATTGACTCTCAGCCCTTCTAGGCAAACTGTACACATTGTGCTCAACAAACCACATTAAATAGACTAATAAAATCTGGTTCTGCTTAAATT
The DNA here is from genome assembly GCF_019232065.1 of Centrocercus urophasianus. NCBI lineage: Eukaryota > Metazoa > Chordata > Aves > Galliformes > Phasianidae > Centrocercus > Centrocercus urophasianus. The sequence continues at coordinate 475,671 of NW_024885022.1, forward strand.
TACTCAGTGTCACAGCATTTATAAGGGATCCTGCACAAATTAGGCAACGTACTCCAAATTTTACAGTGGGACAAAGATAACAAGCAAATACAACCAGCAATAGGAGGCAGTAAGCTTGTATTAACTATAATTATATTCAGAGGATTTCTCTGTATTCAAAAGAAAATGGATTCACATCTATAAAAAAAAAAAAAAAGAAGCTGATTAAAATAATCCCAGCCCAGTTGATTTATACTGATCTAATAGTATTCTTAAGTTGTCTTCATTCAGCCTAGGTGTTTAATCCAATTGTACTCCGTGTATGCACAAATAGAGGCATTACCTGTTTATCGTTGCAGCGAAAATCCACAGGTGCCCATAGCACTTACCTCTAGCAAGTACTAGTCAAAAGCAGGATGAGCACTAGATTTGTATACAAGAGAAAATGGTCAATAATTTCAGAATCGCATACTGTGGGGGAAGCATGCTGGGCTGCAGAAAAAATGTCCTTTTGTGTGATAGGTGCAGAAGACTCAATTTGCCAAGCCAGGAGGTACTTGTTTTGTGTAGAGCTTTGAGGTACCATTTTTGCAGCCAGTTGTGATCAAGACAGACTGTCACTATGCCTCTGAATTCAGAAGATCTGACTGAGGGCTGCATTTTCCACGTCAATAAACTCAAATCAAGACAATGGGCAGGAAAAAGGGCTACCAGACCTCAATTCTGACATTGTCTAAAGCCAGCATAGTACAATTCATGAGGTGAGGACTGTTCAGTAACTTTGGACACATCTAATTTCCTAAGAGAAATAACTTAGCATCAGCTGGGTTTACCTAGTTGTGGAGAGCACTCGCACTGTTAATGATTCCTGATCAAAACCAATGATATCATTCCCAGGGACTGTTTCAAGGGAAACTTTATTCTCCTCTAGTTTCTGTGTCTTCTCTGAGTCCCCATAGGACATGATGACCCTTGGCTCCACTAATCTCTCCCCAGCCATGAGCTCTTGCAGCTCCTCTGAAGCTCTGATTTGGAACAGCAATGCAGATGGGGAAACATTTCCTTGGGGAAAAAGCCAGCTTCCAGTTTGGATATAGAGATAATTTTCAGATGTCCTGCTTTTCCCACAGGACAAAAGTAAATCCTTTCTGTCCCTTCTTCCTTCCTCTGAGAATATTGGTTTTTTCCGTGTCAGAAAATAAGCATTAGTAAATAAATATAATCAACTCAATCCTTGGCCTGGCAGAATCTTCTCACAAAACATAACAAAGAGGTGCCTCTCGGGGAGTGAAATCTCTGATAACTTGTAATTCAAGTAATACTCTACATGCTAATCCTGCTATGGTTTGTTTTCCATTTATTTGTTGAAGCTTTGTTGTTTTTGTTTTTCATAAAATGAACCACACATCCTTGAGACTTAGGAAGAAATACATCATTTCGTACCTTTTTTCCCGATATTTTTTTCCACAGACATCACCTCAGTACCAGAGCTGCAGTTAGAACATTGCTAAAATTCAGAAGTTAGCTTGGCAGCTACTTGTGCCAGATGTAATCTTGTACAAGGTGCCTGGTTGGTACATGTGATCAGGGGGCTGCTATGGGGGTATAAGAGGTTGTAAGCACCTACAATAAAAGTCAGTCCTGCATCAGCAACAGTGCATCACTTGCCACAAATGGCCACAAATGGCAGCCAAACAGGGACCCTGTACCAGGGTCAGCCTTGGGAGATAATCGGCTATCACAACGATGGGTGGCAAGGAATTAAGGCTGCTGAAAGGAAGCAGAACCCAAAAAATTGCTGAAAGGAAGCACGAATCAGGGCTGCTGAGAGGAAGCTGGACCCAAAAACTTCTGAAAGGAAGCAGGATCAGCTGCACAGCCACAAACACTTTTGCAGGACAGAGGTGAGCAACGGGCAACTGTGGGAACAAGCGTAACAAAGGAGCAGAAGGCGGTCTGCAAAATAAGGGAAACAATTTTGCAGAAGCACCAGGCTAAAGTGAAAAGCTTTGATCTAAGTGACTTTTTGTGTGGGTCTCCAGTAACATAGAGGGAGTAGATGGGGCTATGACCTGTGACACAGAAATGTGGGACAGAGCCGGAGTGAGGCTGTGGGACGCAGCTACGCGCTCTGACCTGTGGCTAAAGACCTTCTGGGGCCCCGGAGACTTGTGGAACAAACTCTATAACCATGAAGTAGTTGTAAAGTAGGTATGTTTTATTTGGCCAGCCGGGTGCAGGGGGGACAACTCCTTCCTAGCCTGCGCTCCAAAAGCAGGTAAACATCTATATTTATAGAGGGAATACATGCATATTCATGGTACAAGAAGTGGTTATTACAATTAATTCTAGAAATTCATTACAATATTCCATGCCTATTCTGCATCCACCCCTAACTAATGACTCCATATCATTCCCACTGTTTATGCTCAACTACTCTTACATTTTAACTACCCCTTTAATCACAAAGAATCTTATTTAAGATGGGATACTTGTAGGAATCCAAACAAAGATTCTCTTATTTAATGTAATGTGTACAAACATATTCACAACTGATATCTTACCTGCACCTGCCTGGCTTTCCTAATTCTGGTTTGGAATATGTAATTTCAGTGATTAAAAAGAAATAAAATAAATCCCTATTAAAACAATAGGGGGGGAAGGGGGCGAAGAGATGATGGTTGTGTTTCCACAGGTGCTGGACCGCAATGGGTTCCAGCCAGAGTCATAAAGCCATGTTTGACTGTACTGTACCATCAGCACCTCCTGCTGCTTCTTCAGATCCATGACAACCTTCTGGGTATCCTCCCAGCTGAAGCCTACTGAAGCAACTGGGTAGTGGATACTACAGCCAATATCTCAGCGTCAACAATGTGACAACTACCTCACAAGATTTTCGATGTTGAAAACTCATGGGGTTGATTTGATGGGTGGATTAATGTGTTTTTCAGCTTTTGACCCATGTCAGTGCCTGCCATTTTGTTGTTGTTGTTGTTGTTGATATATATTCTTTATATTAATAAGGCGATCAACCGAGTGCTTGTTGTTCAAACTAGTAAAGAAGAGGGATATGCTGGACAAAGAAAGACATTATGAACAAATGGCCCTGCAAATGAGTAAGCCAGCTCTGCAGCTACTTGTGTCAGACAAGTACAGTACAAGGTGCCTGGCTAGTACCTGTGATCAAGGGGTTGTTAAGGGGGTATAAGAGCTTGTATGCATCTACAATAAATGTCTTCATTCTAGACTTGCAATGGAGTCCAAGCCTCTCTTGCCACAGCTGAGACTTCTTTTTTTTACTTAGCTCAAACCCACAAGAATGAGGAAATATGGATATTTCAGCATCACTCCTACATCTCGTGTATCTCCTTACCAAACATCTGGAAGGTATTAAGCAGATCCAGTCCTCTTGATCCTACAAAGGGAAGTTTTTTTTCTCACAGATCCCAGAGGACTTTGTCTTGCTCAATCTTAGCCTGCACCACTTACAATCTGTTACAATCTTTTTCTACAAGTTAAAAAATAAAAAAATAAAAATAAAAAAAAATTAGGAAAAAAGAAAAGGAAAAAAATGAAAAAGGAAAAAAACAAACAAACAAAAATCCCCACATGTCCTCAGCAAGGTCCAAATGGCTCTGGATTCTTCAGGGTTTGGAGAAATGGCAGAGGACATAGTTGGAGTAAGGGAGAGGACAGAGTTTGCCCAGCTGCCCGTCACCTCAGCACACAAAATGCTCCTCAACAAGTGAAGATTAAGAAAAAAACAACCATGCCCAGACTGAAGAGGTGAAGAGGAGATAGGTCTTTCCTTCAGTATCTGAGCACTTTCCAGGATACTGGACATTGGAGGAAAAGCATTTTTCTGGCATTGTCCGTGTCATCCAGGGCAGAGGGCACAGCCCTAATGACGCCTGCTGTGATGGGCTGGAGTACAAGTCTTCTACCTTTTGTCTTCCCTGGGCTGTATTGAGTGAAGAGGAATTGTCTTGGGCCACCAAGGTCACTCTGAAAGTAATGCCTCCCTTATTTCCATGGAACTACAACAGATACAAAGAACAGAATAACACTACTTGATAGAGCAAAATCTCAGCAGCAAAACGCTGTTTTTTGACATATTCAACACCATTAGCTATGCATTTCCTCCAGCAATGAACTAGAACCTGCATGCCAATGCTCATAATAATCTACATCACTAGAGGTGGCTGATTCTTGCTGTCACCACTGTTGAAATGTACCACCCTCCACTACACTCTGCTCACATCCACTATTTGATCTCCATAAATATTCAGCAAGTGTCAAAGAACGTCAGTGGGTGCCATTTTTTTCAGCATGGAGGTATTCAGTCCCAAACCTTTGCTTCATACACACTTCCATCTAAGATGCTATTCTGTCAGACTGCCCCTCTGCTGCCATCTGTCACACGGCAACAACATGTAGTGGAATATTGTCAGGAGGGTTCAACCTCTGTAGCCATACTTCCAACATCCACCTCTGATATCGTGGGCCACCAGAATAAGATAAGAGGCATTACTTCTATTGTTAAATATATCAGCCATGTGATGGTAGGGGTGGGTTCTGGGTCTCCTCCAGTATTGCCTGAGAGCAATGGTTCTGTGAAGGTTCTGCCCTGATGGAGGTGGATCTGCTTTCAACACAAAATTGCAGCTTGGACTATAGTCTGGAGTATTTGGAAACAAGCACTAGAAAAGAAAGGTGATCCATGTTTTTTGAGTTATTGTCCACACACATACAAAAAAAAAAAAAAAAAAAAAAAAAAAAAAAAGTTTCCTTTTCCTACTTCTTTCTTCCTTGTGAGAATGTCAGTGAAGTGCCAACCAAGAGTTACAGTTTGGTCTCTTGACTCCTCTGTCCGTACTAGACTCCATCCCTTCAGATGCTGGCCAGATTTTGAGCATCCTCCCTCTCAGCTCTCCTCAGCCCATTGTTTCAATCACCCCACTGGTCATCAGGACGATGCATCTTGAGGTACTGGGAACAGGACCACAGCAGTAGCAGCACTGCGCATTTGGAGGAACTTCAGCAGGTAGGGCAAGAGTAGCAGATGGAGGTACTGCAGATGCATGGAGGCAGCTGGGCAGGGACAAGCTGTGGCTGCTTGGTGGCCCTGCTTGAAGACATGTCAAATTGCAGGCTAAGACACCATGGCTAGGCCCTGCTATGTGCTGAGCCAAGCTGATAGCATAATGGCTTTGAGGGGATTTACAAGCAACAAGAATATAGAAAACTCTTTGCTTTACTCTGCCCTAGCTGGATATAAAATCCATCCTGCTAGAAGTTAATATGAATGGAAGAAACACATTGCTTGCCATGGTTTTTCACACTGTTAGGACTGCAGACAGACAGGCAGCAGAGAAGCACTCAACAAACCTGATTGTCTCAAAGACGTTGGGTGATGTAGCCCACGTAGAATCATAGAATTGCTCAGGATGGAAAAGACCTTCAAGATCATCAAGTCCAACTGCAACCTAACCATACCACCCTAACTCTAACAACCCTCCCCTAAATCATGTCCCTGAGCACCACATCCAAACAGTTTTTAAACACATCCAGGGATGGTGACTCAACCACCTATTCCAGTGCTTAACAACCCTTTCTGTAAAGAAGTTTTTCCTGATATCCAACCTAAACCTCCCCTGGTGCAACTTGAGGCCATTTCCCCTCATCCTGTCACCAGTGAAAAGAGACCAGCCCCGCTCTGCTGCAATCACCTTTCAGGTATTTGAAGAGAGCAATAAGGTCTCCTCTCACTTTCCTTTTTCCCAGACTAAACAGCCCCAGTTCCTTCAGTCGCTCCCCATAGGCCATATTCTCCAAGCCCTTCACAAGCCTGGATGCCCTTCTCTGGACCTGCTCCAGCACCTCCATGTCCTTTCTGTACTGAGGTGCCCATAATGCTATGCACCAGGGAAGAAGTAAGGATAGCTGCAGAGCACATCACTCATGATGCTGAATAGAAAAAAAATAGGTGTATTGCCTGAACAGCAAAAAAATTTGTTTTCCTGTGAAAGATATCTCCCTGCAAAGAGCTGCTCTGATGACTGAAATAGAGGACATTCCAAAATGATTTTTGGGTGTACAGCCTGGCTATAACTGACAGTAAGGTGGCTGTGCCTTAACAGGATGGGATGACAAGCTAAAAGATGAATTCCTAATGAAATCAAGCTCAAAAGCAAAAGTAGAGAAAGCTTTAAGAGCTGACAATTTAACAGAAAAACTTATGCTGTAACTTTATGGAAGTGCTATTGTGCACAGCCACATAATTAAGCTGGTATCTGAAAAAAACAGATGAGCAACGACTCAAGAGCACACGGAGGTGAAGGCAAAACAGCAGGACATGGCACTACAAGGGAAGCAAATGTATTTACACAGCAGGTTAGCAGCAGAGGTGGATTGCACTGGGTAAAGCAAAAAAGCATGTTCAGCAAGAGGAAAGAGGTACATGAAAAACTACATAAAAATCTATTCTGTTCAAGTTCACTGCATCTAGCCTAACAGAAAAGCTCAGGACATATGGTGTGGAAACAGTAACATACATGGTTTAGGTTTCCTGGCTTTCTACCCTAGGACAAAATAAGGTAAAGATAATGCACTTGGAATTCCAAATCTTAACAAGTTCCTAAAGAAATTTCCATAACATTCAAATTCTGCACACAAACAGACTTCATCAGTGTTAAAGGAAAAAACTAAACATTAACACTGTGTGAACGAGACTGTGAAATTAAACACTACTCTCATGCAAAAAATTCTACGTTAAAATGTAGGTACAGTCATTAATAGGAAAATGTCAGAATTTAGGCCTTTCCTATATAAACATGTATTTTGTGTCAGTACTAGAAAGAAAAATTGTTTTAAAAAGTGTCCTCATGCATTTGGAATGCCATGAACACTTTGCAAACTCATACCTACAAGTACTGCTAATGATAACCAGAATAAAAGAGGCACTTCAACTTACCACAGAATGGTATATTTTTGAAAATAAAATAAGTCATCATTGGGACAGGTTAGATCACAAAGAACAATACTGTGCTATTTGACCCTGTATACACACATATATATATAGAGAGAGAGAGATGTAGCCTTTGGAACTACACAGTAGAAGGATATTGCTGCCTACCCTGCCTAGGAGATCAGCCATAAATTCCCGCACAAGGTACATTCCTTGCACAAACAGCTCCAGTCAGTTACCAGAACCTCATGAAAGACAAGTACAGTCCCAGGCTTTCTCTCAAGGAACTCATCAAGATAGCATGCCAAGGAATTATCAAAACCAAACACTGCTGGTGTGCTGCTACCAGGGAAAAGCGGTGTCTCTCTGGTAGTCAGCAGGATGACATGTCACACTAGGGATGGCAAACAGCAACATTAGTAGGCTGCAAAATTAGCAGCAGTGACAAAATCAGAAAGCCAGCTCACACTGAATGTCACCTAGAATATTCTGAGTACGAATTTCCTGAGAAGTTTTGAAGCAGTAACCAAGACTAAACAAATTCTTTACATCAGATCAGGCTACAGATACTTGTTGTAAGAGCTAGGTGTGTTTGCAGGCTATTATTTGAAGTTCTTACTTACAGTATTTTGAACTTCAGTTATGGTTTTGAAGTTTCTTTTCTCATTTACCTGCACACAGGTGGGCCCCAGTGAAGTGCATGCATTGTGAGGACGGGGAAGAGAAGCTCTAAGTACAGAGCTTTGCCAGCTGTGACACAGGCAGCATTCCCACAGCTTCACAAGCATTGCTATGTGGCAGCCCCAAGCCTCAGGAGCCTTATGCCTCTGTTCCAAAGTGTTGGTTTCAATCAGCGTGGGTCAGCAGGAAAGCAAAAGCTGCAATTCTTACTGGTGCCCCACAGATAAGTGTGAACAGGAAGAAAATATTATTGATGATGGCAGTTTCAGTGGAAAACCAGGAGCTGATCAGGTCCTTCAATGTGACCTGTATGACCACATGGGCAAACATCACTGAGAAACAGAACACATTTGCTCAGATGCAATTGCTGAAGAAGCCAGCCCCGTGCAGTACCTGAGGAGGCCATTCAGAGCTGGCTCAGCTGTTTTGTACAAAATCACAGTGTAGTGCACAGACACCTCTTGTCTTCTAGGTTAGGGATGAATTTTGCTCTGATCATACCTGTGCTGCATAACTTCTGTGAATAAAAGCAGAAGTTTGTCAACAGACACCTGCAATTTCATCTAACCCAGTCTATGCAGGTAACAGCTTCCAGCCCTTAAGGCTTCCCAAAGAACTTGCTTTCTTTGTCAAAAATCTTGAATCATTTTCCTGGATACGCTTAGTTTTCTGGTGTCAAATCTCATGTACATTGTCCAGAACACACTGCATAACACAGTGCACAGATCTCTGGCCTGCTGGAAACACGGAGCTAGCTGTCCCACTAGGCTGCCTCTGTTGGCCACTCACCAGTACACTGTGAGGCCATGCTGCCAGCCTGAAGGGACCGAACATCTTGAGTGAGAACTTCCTCCACAGCTTTGCATGACCTCATATCATTGTTTCTTTGCTCCATGGAAATTTTCCATTTCCCTTACCTCTAACTCTCTGAAAATGAGTTTGGAACAAACCAACTCAGCTGAGCTGTTCAGTTGAATGAATTTAGCGGCTCAGTGGCATGAGACAAAGCTCAAGCCTTGAGGAGGCTTGCTCTTTCACATAGGAACATGTTACAATACAGCATTTTCGGCATCAACTCCATAGCACTAGGCAGTTAACAAAGCATACTTCAGTGGACTTCTTTAGCTGTGCCACAGGAGCAGTTCCAGCAGAAGTAGCAAAAAGCCAGATACAAAGAATGTATGCTAATTTGTTAGTGCCATACCTCATACTTAGCTTTTCATACTTCCATAACTGACAGTTCAGACTGTGCCAAGTACTATCTGAGAAACTCTTCTGAAAGTTTTTCTGCTACAATTAAGCTACTCATTAAACCACAAGGAAACCTCTTTCAACGTGTTTCAGATTATATTTATCAGGTTCAAAAAGGGTGCTCGAGATCACCAGTTTTTGAATAGAAAGCTGGAAGTGTCCAGCTGAGATTTAAATTTTCATGCACTTGTGGGCAGGGGGCAGACTAGGATCAGAGGAGCAGGAATTTTGTGGGAGGGATCACAAGTTGAGATAAGGTCTCTGACTCCAGGACACTCGTATTCAAAACTCTGAAACAGGAGAAGGAGACAGCTGTGGGCTTTAGAAATGGATCACAGCACGCAGTTGCTGGCAGGACTTCACAGGGTATAAGGAGCGAGAAGGGGAATAGAACCCACTGGGACAGAGAGATTTTCAGCACAGACAGTTGCTAATGAAGGACAACAGAACCAAAAGGAATGATTAAGAACTCCAGTTTTTTATTGGCGAGTTTGACATCTGATTAAGGATACATGTTTGAAGCTTGATACCCAGTAGTTCTTGTATACAAACCATGGCAGTACATCAGCAAATTCACAGTTTCAAAGATAACACAGTTTGAATGCTCCAGGCTTTCAAGTGCAGTAGATTTGCTGGGAGGAACAGTGGGGATGGAGGACAGTGCAGGACTCCCAGAATCTGCCTCCACCAGCTCAAAATAACCAGCTAATTTTCCCAGGCTATAGAAAGAGGCTTCTCCAGGGCAATTCGATGAATGGCTGCAGTGCTGCTTTACAGTGCTCCCACGAGCTTTTGTTCACTCCTTAGAGGAATAACTACAGCTCTCGTGAGGAACTACAGAGCAGCCCCAGGGAGACTTACTGGTTAATTTAGATGCTTCTGGGGAGTGTGAAATCTCCCTTTCCCTTTGCTGTCCCTCCCCGACTACCTGCTGTCAGTTAGCAAGTGGTATTCACCCCAGGCTCACAGATGAGGAGTCTGACAGCAAACAGGAAACTGTGCGTGCTGTCATTCATAGCAGATAGACATACACAGCAGATTTTAATTTCATTTTGATCCAGGATGGTCTTCTTGTGTTTTGCCATGAATCCATTGGGGTAAAATCCTTCCCACTCACTTAGCATCAGGTCCACCCAAGCAAAGTCCGTTACATTCGTAAATAAGTCCCTGAGAATTCTCAGTAAGGGATCTGTTTGGGTGGACAAGCACGTGATCTGCCTGCACAGATCTGCTAGTGACACACACGGATTTCAAACACTTGAAATGCTTTTCACTGACTTTAAAAGATGTAATAGATTCAAACGTATTTTGTGAACTCATTCACATATCAAGCCCTAGTTGCTCCTGAATTATTTGGGAAACAAAATACAGCCTTTCCTTCCTTCTCTGATTCAAACTCTAACTGAACTGTATCTAATTTGAGAACAAATATGATTGACTTAATGGAAAACCCTTTTCCATCAGTACTGTGTAGTTGTGGTTATATACACATCCATAACATATAAAGTCCTTACTCAAAATTGCCAACGTAGTAGCGTATTAAGGAGATGATGGGTCTGCGTTTGAGAGAACTGTGTAGGCTGAAGTTTGCTGCTATATTAACACAGCACAGGCAAATGTTGTAATTAGAAAATAAAGGCAGAGAAATTGTTAATAGTTTTGTGCACTATTCAGGCTTCTTCTCCAATAAAGTGATTCTTTAGGGAAGTGATAACGTCTTCATATGTGACCCTGGGACTACTGTAAAATGCCACACATCCATCCCCACAGCTGTGATACTTGGTAATTGCATGGCTATATTTGCAAATTGCTCTATTTCCTACAGTCCTACTCTAATTTTATCACTATTTCTAACGACTTTTACTGTTTCCAGGAGAACACCAGTTATTTTTTCTTAATATCAGGACATATATTATTTTTAGGTGAGAATCATTCACATGCTGAATCAGAATACAGAACACCAATGAAAGACAATAACACAATGCTTCCAATGGAAAAAAAAAAAAAAAAAAAAAAAAAAAGGAAAGTAAGCAGGTGATGTATTAGTTTAACGTATTGTTTTAATCTCTTCTGGAAAAACATTTCTGTGTTGGCACAGGGCATCAGAATGGATTCAACTTGCATCTGTCAGAAACAAGATATTCCTATTCTGGTTTGGTACCATTATAGGTTCTGTTTGAAGGTAGATGATTTCCAGTGTGAAATGCAAAACAAAAGAGGCATAGCTTCTAACTAGAGCAAACACACAAACCAATTCAGAGTACCCAGAAGAAAAAGGTTGGGACTGAGGAGGCACAACTTTTGCAGATCAAGCAGAGAGGTCAAAAACTCTTTTTAGAGCTCTGTTCTAGATAATCCTGTATGTCTCATTTTCAGATACATCTAAATAGAAGAGAAAGAATACTCAAGAAGGAAAATCATGTTACCTATTTGCAATCCTCCGTGATCTGACTTCAGGGACATTACCAACTGAACTGCTTGGAAGCAAACACAAGAAACCTCATTGCTGCTGGGTTCCTGTCTGCCTGAAAGGACAGCAATGCATCAGAGCGGGGTAACATCTTGCTTTGTTCTAGCAAACACCAGAAGGCATGAGGCATAGCCCAGGATCTCCAGTCCACATAGAGAACCCAGGAGTGACATTCAGTCAAAGAGAATGTAATAAAGCAGAAACAGCAATTGCCTGATGGCAACACTTAGCTCTAGACCTACAGCTTTCCTATCTGCCATGTTCCTCTTGGAAGAGCCACCTCAAGAACAGATTTTCTCAGGCTGTTCACACTGCTGTTGAATCATCCCAGCAAGGTCAAGGCACCGCAAAATTCGCCATTTCTCAGCAGCCAGCTCTTCCTTGGATACCTGTCCCAGCAGTTTTTTGGCAAAGAGGTTCTGATCCTGCATGAAAAGGCCCACAGCAGACCTTGGGGCTTGCGGGAAGTTCTCCAGGCAACCACTGGTGAAACAGAAATTGATTTTCTTTTCACGTCTCATTCCTGGTCCTCTTTCTTCAATCCAAGTCAGAGGCCTAATATGGAGAAACAGTGGAACAAAAGAGTATTTATGAAGAAATTGAATCAACAGTCCTACTTAAAACATGTTGTGCAGTACTTACAGAAAATGCTCTAATAAATGCACCTTTTTACAATTTCAGTCACTGCACGTTCATTCAGGATGCTCTGATCAACAAGCCTTGTTGCTGGTTACAGAGCTGAACACCACGTTACAGCCTAAACTCTGCCACTGCTGCATGCACTGCTTTCAGCACACTGCCTAAACTCTCTCCAGCTTCTTCTCTACTCACAATAAAGCCAGACGTGTTCAGCCACCTTGAGAGGAATTGAGAAGTTTAATCCATTCATTCAATTGTGGATTTGGATGAAAAGTGCAGTTAAACACCTAAACTTAGTGAGTGATTTAATCAAGGCCTCAGTGTTCAGTCATTCCTCCAGCAAGAATAAACTGTCAGTAGGATACGTAATCATGACCCACACATTTAAACTACTGTAGGGAAAGAAAAAAAAAACAAAGGATCCAAACCACAATCTGCAAATAATGCATAAAGGAAGATCCCCACAGGACTAATAAATGCAAATCTCTTGTGTTTCAGGATGTCCTAAGGCCACAGGGGTGCCTGAGGAGTGCATCACTCTGTGTTTTTTATGTTCACATTCTCCTTCCCTGAGACATCTCCTGCTGACCACAGGCAGGCTGGTTTTGCTGCATTTTTTCTTATGACAGCAAATATCCATGGAGGGTTGAGACCACTGTTGTGTGAAGCTGCTTTATCTCAGGCAGTCTGGTGTGAAGAAACCACTGGGCAGATACAGGCAAAGACCCTAACAGTGGGGAGTACATAGGATGATCCAAAACAGGCAGTATCAGTATGGGGTCGCATCCCTGGGGTGATCTAGAGCAGATGCACATCAAAGACCAGATTCAAACTTATGCTGTCTTCCACTCTGGCTTGAGGGAGCCACTGAACCAGAAGCACAGTCACATAAGTTAGGCAAAATTAAAAAAAAAAGAAAAAAGAAAAAAGAAAAAAAAAGAAAAAAGAAAAAGATAGAAATGGCTGATTCAGATCTGTGAGCAGGAAATGTTGGTTCTACTACTAGATTTATCGTCTTTTGTGATTGGGTTTTTAGTTATTTTCCCAAAGAGCTGTTCCACTTGGTTGCTAACTAAACATTACTTTTTAATTAACAACTTCTACATTGAAATTTGTCCTTTTTTATCACTACAAAGACACATATGCTGCAACACTGCATACTGTTTAAGCAATTATGTTGCTTAAGAACCAGGTTTGCATTTCATATTGGAAACTTAATTTTTAATAGTGCTGATGTTTTTGATTAGGTAATTTATCACTTTCATTTAAGATCTTCATCAAAGCTCTATCTGGTAATGCAAGTAATTAGTTATTTAGTAGTATTAGTAGTTTTATTTGAAAACAACAAACCCAGTATTTTTGGTAGCTAGAGAAAGCCATAACTGATTTGGTTGGACAGTTAAGAAAGCAAAGGAGAGTTAAACTGAACACTGAGAAACCACTTTTACACTGATTTCAAAAGGAAGCACTACTATGAAAAAAAAAAAACAAAACAACAAACCCACACTGATTTTACAGAGTCATTTTGTCTTTCCCAATTTTAGGCCATCACAGCTTACACAGCTACATTTTATTCAGATTAGAAGATACTTAATCTTTTCTGACTCTCTGTTGCCTCAGTGATAAGTAATCATGCTGCTTGAACAGTGCTAGCTGAAAAACCAAAATGAAGAAAATAACCTTTGTACCCACCTGCAGAAGAACTGGTTTCATGCTTGAAAGCATGCTGGATCTACTCAATATTTCAAGCAACTCTTGATACAGAAAGCATGTTTTACATGTTTTTTTTGGATATTCAGGCTGAAGTTATTTTTTAGACTTCATAAACTTCATTCTCAATACAATTTCAAGCAGTTATTGCCATACAATTGCAATAAATACAATTATTCAAGCAGCACGTGTTCAGAAAATGTCTTCTGTTTCTTTTAAACATCCTGTTTCATGTGTTGAAAACACCAGTAATCTATATTTACTAAGCAATCAACGAGGGCTGCCTTACCTCAGATGAGAACTAGACCTTATTTCTAGCTAACATCAGAACAGATGTTGCACAGATCATTAGCTTTCCAGCTTGCACTAAAACACTGACATTTATTGAATCCAGGCTGTATAATAGGACAGGAACTGCAGTCCCAAACCAGCCGTACTGTCAGCTGAGGTCTGCCTTTTCCTGGATTGCTTAACATTTTAGCACAGAAAGGCTGTCAGCTCAACTGCCTTGGAAACATGAAAGAGGCAGAGGTCATCTCTCAGATAACTGAGCTTGGGATGTTAATGCACATCTCCAAAATCCACCTGAGACAGATTAGCAGCCAGTGCAGACTATGCAGCAGGGACACGCCATAGCCTTTGCACAAATCCCTGCTCAAACAAGCAGAACACTGTACTCTGCACCTGCTGCTTTTTCTAAGGCAGAAAGGGGCTGAATTAACCTGATTTCTCAAGGTTAGTGCATTTATGTCTTTCAAAGAAGGGTGTGCTAGCTTTCAGGAAAGCTGCAAAGCTTTCCCATCCCGTAAGCAAGACAGAACTTGAGCATGTGAGAGCTGTGAGTTCATAGAGCTGTAGGTTCATAACTTCACTTGGAGAGTGGGCCAAATTCCCTACTGTTGTACGTTCACTGACGTCAGTGGGGGAAGGTCAGCAGGAAATGCAGTGCGGAGGCCGACAGGCATACTGGCACGCTATGCAACTTTCCAGCCAGTGTTAAGTTATCCCGAAGCATAAAGCAACTGTCACGAGGGTCATGAAAATGCTCATGGTGACAAAATACTTACTGACTGACCCACATGCAGAGTTAGCCATGAGCTAAGAAAAGCAGATATCTGTCAGCTGTGTTGCAAGAAAAATAATCCTGAAAGAAGAAACAGTTCCGTACCTCATAAATACATGGCAGTTGTATTTACAAGGACTACTTAGAGACACGCCAGCCAGGGAAATGCTTAAGCCATCCACTAGTTCCACCTGCTGGAATTAGTTCAAAATCTCACTCTACACTGAGCTTTACAGACACTCTCATTACTTGCAAATTGCTAAGAGGGTAAACATGGATGGTGTATGCAGTTCTGTCCTCTCTTAACTACAGCATTTTTTTTTTTATTTAGAGAGGAAGAAAGATCACTCAGACAAGATGCTTATCCCATCATAAACTGAAACAGGCTTTGTAGGAGCTCAGCAAAATCTGCAGTGAAACCAATGGTCTAAGTGAGCCTTGATTCTTCTCTGCCCAGATATATAGTTCTACAGATCATTATTCTATATACGTGCAACAACCAAAAAGATAATTCATTATGAACAAAGGTAGGTCAGGATATTTCCCTAAGTGGTCATCTTTTCCCTGGTTCTCCCTAGTCTTCTCATTTGCCTATAAAGGCAGAACAGACTTCATGGAAAAAACAGGAAAATGTGAGTGAAAAGAAAGGAACAAAGTGTTCTATCACCATCCCCACCCACTAGGAAACATACAGAGACTGGTAACTTCTCTGTATCAGACAAGTCAGACAATTCTTACACTGCAGCTCTAGCATGCTTTTCAACTTCAGCTTGCTTGAAAAGGAGATGACCATCTGCATGAAGTCCACGGTAATCAAAATGAAGAGTTTCCAGCAAAATTCAACAACATTCTGTGCACTGAGTGGATACTTAATTCTCAATATGGCACGCTCATAAAATATTTAGAAACATATTCTTTAGCAAGGTCACCAATAAAATGCTACTTTATAGCAAGGTTATTGTTAACGTGTAATAAAACAGAGATCTAATTCAGTATTATAAATTGCAGTATCGGAAGAGTTTTCTGCAAGGAAATCATACAGCAGTGGCTGGACAAAATAATAAGTAATCCTGGCTGCTGGATTCTCACTCTCACAGTCTGACAGACTGGTGAAACATAAAGGAAAACAAACAAACAAACACAAAACAAGATACAGAAAACAGACTGATGACCCATTCAGGAAAAATCAATGTCAGTACTCCAAGATAGACATTAATCAAGAGCAGACCTCTCTACAGCATCAGAATGCTTAAAATGTGTCATTTTCTCTTAACCTTCAGCTAGTAGCACATAACTGCAGCATTACAGTGCTGCAAGCTACATATTATGACTACTCCACTGGGTTTTCAAATAGTTATATATTTCCAACCTTTAAACAAGGGTTACTGTTCAACATACATCTACAATGTGTACTGTTAAACAAAAAAAATCCTACCTCTGAAAACCTTTTCTGGATGCAAGAAAAAGGCTTTTCAATCTAAGGCACAGGAAATGCATAAATGCATTACAAACCCATTCCCACATTCAGACATCAGGAAAGAACTTCTAAAACATTCTTGTGCCCTCCCACAGACATTGCTTGGTTATGGCTCTTCTTTACCATGATTGCTACAGGAAATACTCTCAGGTCTCTTTTGCTTGTAATGCTCTAAAACCAGTATTAACATATTCTATTTCCACAAGAGAAAGGATGTAGACGTCCTACAGATGATACCCAAACAGGCTGTCTCATCTGGCTGCTATAACCATTACTCACTTCTTGTTTGCAGTCTGAAAATGGACAGTCATTCTAGAATAATTCTTATCCTTCTGCTCTTCTCTGGTGGCAGAGGTAACAGTGAGGTCTCCAAAGAGGTCAATCAGCCAAGTCAGTCGGGCAATTCCACTGAAAGCTGGGAACCCTGCTTTTGTTTCATCGAGGACACTGCCTGGTGCAATAGCAACAGAAAAACTTCAGAAAAGGAAAATAATAATGCGTGCTGCACAGTAAAGGCTGAAGAATTGCAGTATTGCAGGCTTGGAGAGCAGGGTGTAGAAGGGCCAGCAGTGGATGAACTGAGTAGCAAGTCAACAAATATGACTGACCTTGAAATGGATTTGTTGGAGTGCTGTGACAGAGAACACTGCACGAAGTACACGTGCAATAAGCCTTAAGGATGTGCTGAGGAAAGAAGGGTATATGTGGATTCACACAGAGAAAGAAATGCACAAAAATCTCTCCCATCACTTCCATCACTAGTCTGGAATGCTTAAAGTCTCCATTGGAAATGTGGACATGTCCTCAGAGCTCAAATTGATACTAGGATGAGGGAGCTAGTTGATACCACCAAAGCACACGAGAGGTGAAGAAACGGTCCACCCCTTGAAAGGTACAGGCTTGCTTTCTTCACAAGTGGTAGCAGAAAGAGAATAGAAAATAGGTCACAGGTGACAATTAGTAAGGCAAGTGTTTTCCAGACCCTTCTGTAATTTAAAGGAAATATCAAGAGGTGATATTCGTGTGTCACGTCAATTTATAGGCAGACTGTCACATAAAAGGTCTGGTCTGGAAGGGCTGGATTCCTGTGGTGCAAGCCAACAAATCTGGCTGAACTTCCACACAACTACTGACCTGTGAAATGTAACGTTCCCTTCACTAGGTCTTTCCCAGCCA
Organism: Centrocercus urophasianus; assembly: GCF_019232065.1. Lineage (NCBI taxonomy): Eukaryota > Metazoa > Chordata > Aves > Galliformes > Phasianidae > Centrocercus > Centrocercus urophasianus. The sequence continues at coordinate 493,084 of NW_024885022.1, forward strand.
CCTCCTTTTTCAGCTGCTTGTATTCTTCAGTCAGAAGTTCAATATGCTCCACGTGGAGGACTTTACCTGTCATTAATAAATAAATAAACAAATCAGGCCAGATTAAATAAGAACTTTCTGTATGAAACACATCTGAACAGTAAAGGCTTCACCAGCCACCAGTGAGAGCTCACTTAAAAATGCTCTCACAAATGGCTTGCAAAATTTTGTTAGGAGGAAAAGAAAACGCAGGCCCTATGCTGAGGCGTCTGCTTGGGTTTGTGATTTTCAGGAGATAACAAATGCAGTGACTACAGTAACAGTATCCACTTGCTCAACAGAAACTCTGCAATGAAACCCAATACCCAACTACAGCTGAAAAATCAGACTTCAAGTAAAAGATGGGTGAATTCTTGTCCTCCTTCCCCTCATGCTTCCCGTTCTGCATTCTTCTTCCCAGAGTAATAGGAAAGAAGACAAAGCAAAAAAACATAGTGCAATACTTAGACCCAGTTTGTAACAATATGATAAAAACTACCTCTTCCACTGTAATTAATTGGGCTACTCTGGAAAAGAATGCTATCTAATAAAAATTAAATCTGGCACTCATTAAGTATCTTTTTTTTTTTTTTTTTTTTTGGTAGGTTTTCAAGAGAGTTGATTTAAGCTGCTGAAAGTAGTTGCTGCTGCTTCAAGAGCAGAGGTATAAATTTTGCTCAACGGGAACCCATTTTGCTAGCAACAAGGCAGCAAGTTGGTGTCAGAATAAGGAAAGCACAAAGCAGAAATCCTATACCTTCAGTATTTTAGGACAAAAGTCACAAGGGATGTTTTTAAGAAGTGGAAATATAAACAGTGCAGCCTATCCAAATTATTTGGACTCTAATTCTGCCAGCACTGTTCTTTTTCTTGAGTCCATTTACTGGCCTCAGCTGAACTGCCACCTTCTCATCCATGGTACTGCAGGGATGGGGCCACAGGCTTTCTGCAGTTAAAAACATCTTGCCTGGGGACAAACTTTCTTTCAAACAGGGATGTCTTGCTGGACTGCAAAAGCATAAGCAGCTGTGTGTGACCAGCAAGTCACAAATACTAGAAGCTAGAGGAGCTGTTTCCAGCTTTATTTTCAGGGAAAAGACAGGGAGGTGTAGCCCTAAGGCTACATTTATTAAATGTCCTACTATCACTGTGACGGAACTTCTCTTTAACAGCACCTTACCCTTAGCTTTGACATCTGTTTATTTATTTTCCCATTGGCACACATCTTAAATCCTAGGCTGACATCTCTGAGACAGGCGTACTGCCTTGCATTCTGTAATTAATAGTAGACTGGAGGGTCCTGCCTTTGGGTTTGATGCCTTTAGTGCTATTCAGTAGGTAGTGCTGTTTGCAGCACTGAGAAGAAACTCCATTACCTTTTTGCTCAGACATCTCCCAGAGCTCATGGGCTGCCTTAGCAGACAAAGCCATCGGGTACTCAACAAGGACATGTTTCCCAGCTTCTAAAAACATTCTGAAAGGGATACAAGATCAGTCTTTAAAAAGTATACTGTCATAATCATTTCTCACCATGCTAGCTGATCCTCATCGACATGAGGCAGCAGTGCGCGCCTGCAGCCCGGAATGCCAGCTGTGTTCTGGGCTGCATTAAAAAGGGGCAGCCAGCAGGGAGAGGGAGAGGGAGAAGGAGAGGGAGGTGATCGTCCCCCTCTGCTTGGCATATTAGGAGGAAGTTTTTCAGCCAGAGGGTGGCGAGGCACTGGAACAGACTGCCCAAGGAGGCTGCCCCACATCCCTGCAGGCATTCAGTGGATGTGGCTCTGGGCAGCCTGGTCTGGTGGCAACACTGCCCTCAGCAGGGGGGTTGAAACTAGATGATCTTTGAGGTCCTTTTCAACTCCGGTTATTCTATGGTTCTATGAACCCATTACATGGCTCATGTGGTACTTCAGGGAAGTCAGTCATTCCTTCAGGTTTCTGTCTCTCCTCAGGTGTCCACATGTTCTCCTGCAACAGCTGTACATTGACTCTTTATGCTCCTAAATTAATATGGAAGGTGGAGGCAAGGGAAAACAACAGAAAAAGCAATACAAAATACCTGATGGTTTCTTCGTGGCTTTTGTTCTCTGTGCTGATAAAGGCTGCATGAATCTCTTTGCTTCTTAGAGCATCTTCCAGGCTAATCTGCTTGGCTTCATTAATATTGCCAAAACTTCTCCTGTGTATTTTGCATAAATACAACCAGAGCATAATTATTTCAGTCCTTTCTTCCCAATTGCATGTTCTGCAGCAGCACTTAGAAACTGTTGCTGAGATAACCACTGAGATAAACAAAGGCAGAGCAAAGGAAGTTTGTGATCCAGGAAGGGCAAAGCACTTACAGAAAGAAGTGGAACACAAAAAAGAACAAAACAGATGGGTCAGTGCGCAAGTGGGGATATCAGTAGACACCATCCATCTGTTGCAACATATTTTTAGAAGCATCATACCAAAGGAGCAGTTTTATTTATGAGTAATTTGAGGGAGGACAGTGTTCCTGCTGGAGAACTACTCCCAGTGTTGGCCACATGGTCCAAAGCACCTGAGTTGGCAGGACCACACGCAATGCAATGGACAAAACAAACAGTTGGCTGTGATGGCACATGACCTGCAACACATGCACCATGCCAGTACTAAGGCAAAGGCTCTCCTGGTCAACACGCTGAGCATGTCTCCACCTCAAAACAAAACGTGCGCCAACAGCAAATGCCCCTCACATGAGTAAACAGAGCATACAGCTTGGCTGAGTTATGGTAGATGACACTGGGGATGAGGATAGGCCATAGTCAGGTCTTGAAAAGAAAGACAGGCAATGCTTCTGCGTATTTGGAATGCAAAGAGAAAGGCAGTACATATGTACAAGCAAGTGGCCTGTGAACTGTGCATTTCAACAGAATTGTTTCTCAATAGAAGTAGTGGAAATCCGATCTTTAGTGTGGTTCCAGAGTAGCTGTAGCCCTAACAAAGGCATCAGAGAACCAGGACTGCATTTGGCAGGGAGATAAATTGGATGACCTACTGGGTCCTTTCAGTCTCAAACAACCTGACTACATGACTTAAATATAGCTGGAAAAAAACACTCACAGTCTGAGACCTACATATGTACCCTATGACTGTTTAAAACCTCCATGCTTTATGCATGGAGGTTATGCAGCAGAGAGTCCAGCAGGAATACTAAGATGGAAGTATATGTATAGCATTTCCACTAAATTTCTGTTGCTCCAGACTGGCAAGAAAAAAATAACATTGCTTTCTGAAAGGCAGCCTTACTGTAGGTACTAAATTATGGGAGTTTCTTTAAAGTTACAGTATCTGGTTTAAAAAAATAAGAAGTAAACGATGAAATTGCAGTGTGAAGAGCTTTACAACAAATATTTTCATAAAACTTTATCTTCAATACACTTTTAAAATTTGTAAACCTCATGTTTTGTAAACATTTCTGAAAGTTTCATACAGACTTGAGCTCATTAGTATAAATATTGCACGTCTGTACATCCTGCACCTACAGAAGATTTAACCCAGACAGAACTGCATTTATCACGCAAATTCTGTGGCAAGAAGGTCTCTTACTTTTTATTTTAAAGAGAGTCCCTTCTGCAAGGTATCTCAACAGGTTAGCCTATTTGTTCTCTCCTGCAAAGTTTTCTGTACTCATTTCCTAGCTGACACTCAGAATGACAGACACGTTTGCATTAATGTTCCCTTTGCAGACAGCATTAAGAGAAATATAAAATTTCTGATATTCACTCCCTGTCCCCACCAAATTATAGTCCTCCATATTAAAAGGCATGTACACCAGAAGAAAGAAACATTACAATACACAGATTTACACATTAAGAAGAAATGTCTAACCTGGACACAAATCCAAGGAGCTTCAGATGCTCTGAAGGGCTAGAAGGCATTGGATTCATCAAATCTCGAATCCGTGCTAAACCAGCAATTCCAACTCCGACCACCACAGTCCCAAACATTCTGTTAATCTGACTAGAGGAAAAAAGAAAAACACAACATTTTTTTCATTTAAGAGAGAGAGAGAGAAGCAGCTCTGGGGCTGAGGGAGGGAACTGGGAGGATGGATTATTCCTTAACTCTGCTTTCATAAAGCCAAACCTTATTCAGATGTCAGCAAGTAGCTAACAGAAATGTGATGCAATAGGCTACTGAGTTCACTCAAATCCCTTTGAAATGTGTTCAAGTGGTTCATCACATCACAGAACTTGTCTTAAGACCTGTATTTAATAGCTAGCATATCACAGCTCCATCACAGAGTCCTTCCTTTCCATGAATGGATGGCAGACTTTAAAAGTGAGACATTTTTCTATTTATATAATAACTTCCTTTCTGGAAAGAAGCCAAAAGGTTCTGCAAATCCAGCAGTTCTACATAAAGCCAGCTGACTTTCTGAGAGTATGCAATACAGCCTGTCCTGGGCTGCCATATGGCCAGTAACTGCACAGCAGCACAGCCAAAGTATTCTTAGACAGAAAGCAGAGAACATGAATCTTGTCTTCCCTGATGTAAGTGCTGGCATGTCCTACACTGCCAAGACGCAACCAAACATCTGATAACTTGGTCTAGACGTTTGACATTTCCACGCATGAAGAAAGTTCTGTGATCTCTTTAACGACAAGCAGGCATGTCTTAAAGATTTATATCTCCCAAGTGCATTTCCCTACCACAACAACATCACAGGGAGGATGAGCAGGGCAGTCCATTGGTGATGAACTCTGTGTTCTGATTTGCCATGGATGTGTTGAAGCTGAAGTCAAGTACAAACCTCAAATAACTGCTCATCTACCACAAGGACAAGTAATGCTTTGTAAAGTAATTCTAAAATTTACGGGAAAAAAACAGCTTTAAAACAATCCAAGTCAGCCTCTCTGCTTTTTTTGTTTGATTGGGTTCTTTTTTTTTTTGTTAATTTCATCCAACTACAGCTTCCCTTCAAACCCTGCATCTTCTTTTCTGGTGTCCCTCCCTCCACTGCCCTGTGTAGCCCTCTGCTATTTCACTATTCATCTCCAAAAAACACATGGCTTCAGCTCCCCTACACCCTCCCATCAGAAAGCCATCACTGCTCCCATAGGCAGCAGTAATATCCATCTTTACCATGGCCATTGTTAAAGCTCTTCCTTGGACTCCTTCTTGTATTCAGTACATTTCTTTGCACCATGGAACACAAAACTGAACAAAGCTCTGCAGCTGTAGCTATGTCCTTTCTAATGCAGTCCAGAACACTGCTGACCTTTGCAAGAAGAGGACAATATGGACTGAGGTTCAGCTTGTCCACCACCTTCTGCAAGATCCTTTCTGATGTTCCAGACAGGAACTGGTGCACAGGGTTATTCCATTCTAGGCACAGCTCTCTACACTTGCCTTTACTGAAATTCATGGTGTTCCATGCTGCTTCTTCAGCATGCCCAGACCCCTCTAACAAGCAGCTCTTTTTATTGGTTACCAATCACTCCCCAGTTTGATTTTACTCATAGAATGGCTGAAGGTGCACTCAATCCCATCATCCAGGTGGTTAGTAACGATATTAAATACTATTTGCCATGATATCCCTTGAGGGATGTCACTAATTGACAGTGCAAATTTGATGGATATTGCCATCTGACTTTATGTCACAGATCATGAGCATTTTGAGCCAGTTTTCCACACACCATACAGCTTGTGCTCAGTCCACACCTCACCAATTTGGTCATAAGAATACTACAGATCACATCAAAGGCCATGCTAGAGTCAAACTTAAAAACTATTCACCATTTTCTACTTGTCAACAGCACCAGTCATCTCATCACGGAAGGTGACTGGGTTGGTCAGGCACTATTTGCCTTCAGTAAATCCAGTAGTAGCTGTTCACAAACATCTTCTTGTACCTTACATACTTGCATGTCTTCCAGGAGGATTTGCTCCATTGCCTTCCCAGTGACCGCGGTGAGGGTAACCACCCTACAGCTCCCACCATACTCACTCTTCCTGCCTTGAAAACAAGGCAAACACTTGCCTTTTTTGCCTCACAGTAACATCAGATGTCAGAGGCTGCTGTACGTTCAGTGAGCAAAAGAGCTTCATCACCGTCCATCTCTGCTGTGGGTAATGATCATAGAATGGCCAGGGTTGGAAGGGACCTCAAGGACCATGAATCTCCAACCCCCTGCCACATGCAGGGCCACCAGCCTCCACTGATGTATTACCACAGACTGTTTGTCGGTTCAGAAACCTGGGAGGCCTGAGAGCAGACTGGTGAAAGTCAAGGCATAAAAGGCACTGAACACTTTCAATTTCCACTTGCCTCTGGCCCAATGGAACAGCAGGCCCACGTTTAGTCTTGATGCCACAGAAGCCCTTCCTGTTGCTAGTTTAAGTGCCAGCTGAGCTTTGCCTTCCCAGCTTCATCGCTGTAATTCTGGTGCTCTCTGTGTCTCTCCTAGGAAGTCCTCCCTGGTATCTGCCTCCGTGTACTTTCTTTGTGTACCTGAGGTCAGTCAGATGGTTCCTGCTGATCCACACCAGCTGAATTGTGAGAACAGCTTTCCCATATTGTGAGAACAGCATTTTCCCGTAACTTCAGTGGATACAAACTGAAGGACGAGATGCCTGCATACATGTCAGCTCAACAAGAGAATGCAGAGTCTGTGGAAACTCACTACTAAACAATTATAAGAAAGAATAGATGCCCTGTTGTTGAAGTGAAACAGATACTCAGCTCAACACAACACCAATATGAGCTGCTTCGGGTTACCTCCCCTAAAAGGTTGGACGTTCACAGCAAGGTACTAGCCTTCATCCACTGACTGCCAGAGTCCCCCACCACATTTTTAAGACGTATGCTCAAGAGGGTGGGACAATGTTAATGATTTCTTGGAATTCTGACCCATTTTCTTGGAATGTAATGAATATGTGTACATGATGTCTTTAAATACGTACCTATTGCTTTTCTTGGCTGTGCGAGTTTGGAGATATCCCCCTTGCACCCAGTGCCGTAATAAACATACCTGCTTTACAACCTTACGTGTGTTACAGTGTTTGATTTCACGTCACAGCATTCTGCCACATTTGGCTTGCTCTACACCAGAGTACTTGTGCTCTCTGCCCTCCAAGGCAGCCTCCCATGAGATCTTGTCAAGTACATCCATAAATATCCCAAAACCACTCTTCTGAAACTTATGGTTGTCATTCTTTAAATTCTGATTCATAAAGGATGCCAGTATAGACCAGAACCAAGTCAATGGAGGCTTAGTAGTCCTGCTGGAGAACAGTAAATCAAGGCCTTATTTTCAGATATTTTCTAGGTTGTGGGAGTTCTAAGCTGTTACTATTTGCCTACTGCTCCTAGTGGGACTAATGGTTGCATGGCAGACAAATTCCCCTGAACTCCTACAGCCACCCTGTTTCCAAGAACTGCTGTATCTGTTGGTGAGATGCTAACACCAGTTTCATCTAAGTAAAGAAGATGAGGGAGCTGTCTTCTTTCCACCACCATGAATAAGGAACATTTCACCAAATACCAGTGTTTCTGTATCTCCTTTGAAGAGCTCTCCCGCTTTCATCTGAGGAGCAACTTCTGACCTCCCAAAAAGTGAAATCTGAGAGAGTCAAGATGATTTCCACCAAAGAACAAAAGCTGTTACTAAGCAACCTGTTGCCATGGCACCTAGCTGCAAGGCACAGTTAGCAGGCTCCCAAGGTTTTCCAGGTTAAGACAGCATTCACACAGACAGAGACAGCTACTACATGCATACTGCAGAGCTTTGCTTATGTGCGCAGCCAAGAGAAAAATCACGGTGTCTGCTCTCCTGCTGACATTTTTTATTACCCTCATTTTGCTCACACAGTGTATTGGGAAACTGCTTAGCGAGAAAGGTAAACTGGATGTTTTGTTTTCACCTACCAAAGCAGAATAAGGAATATTCACCTAAGAGCCCAGATGACTATATGAATATTTACTCATTATTTTGAACTTTTATGCTAGGACAACAACTACAGTTATCTTTCAATTACAGAGCTGATGAAAGAGGAAGCCCAAACCATGAAGTGCTGTGCCTGCCTTTCATGCCTTCTTCTTAAAACCTGTGACCTCAGTTAAAGCTTTGACAAGGCTGCTGAACCTTGGCTCCTGTAGTACTGGGGGGGGGGAAATAAAAAGTAGTGATACAACAGTACATTAGCCAGCAACCAAAGGTCCAGCATCCAGGAGACCAGCATGACACAAAAGTTAACCTGAGAACAGCATCTAGCTGAAGAGGCTCATTTATGCCACACAGATGTATCATAACCCCATCACCCTCCTGCTCTCTGTTGAGCTTTCTGTGCTTGTGCTGCTTGTTTCCTCCACTGGATAGCTGTAAACAGCTCTGCAGCAAAATGTGTTCTCCATGCATTCTTAGGAAATTCAGTAGTAAAAGGAATATTCAGCAACAGAACTGGCAATGGAGCATGTCCGAAAGGATTGGTCACACAGCAAATGCATTCCTCCCTGGTGCAATCAGAGGAGGACTTCAGCCTTTACATCTCAAAAACCTTTCTAGTGCTCACACAGGTAAGCTTTACCTCCATTTGGTGCAACATCACTAAGGCCATGCAAAACTATTGCACAGGCATGATAAAAAGACAGACCTTAATTTATTGCCCTAATCATGAAATATTTTTCATGCCATATATACACTCTACAGGTAACAGGTTCCTTCCCTTATCACATACCAAGTGTTTCAATAAAGCTTCACACATTTCCTGCAGTTTTCAAAGTTTCATTCCCACAACTACAAATGAGTGACTCACATTAGAAATCAAAATATTTTGCAATCAATTTCACCTGCAGCAGCACTATCACCAATAACACTGATGTGAGAAGCCTTCCTGGAGCAATTCCAATCCAATCTTTCTTAGCGTACTACTTCAAATGACTGCCACTCTACTGCTACACATACCAAGAGAAGCAGAAACCTTGCATACCAGCACTTAATCTGAATACGCTGCCAAGAAGGTTAGCAAAACTTTGCACATTCAATAGCTGAAACACTCGATTCCCACAGTTATTTAATGGTAATTGTTAGTTTCTCCAATGTCCCCTTCTGTAGAAGTCATATCCTTGCTTACATTAAATCTCTATCTCTCCACAGTTAGAGTCCTCACATGTTGTCACTTACCCCTACCACTTAAAAACACAGAATGCAACCACCAGCAGTAGATAGAGATATTATACACCATCATACATACAGTGGCCTGGTGATTGTATTCTGCTACTGCTAAGAGGAACAGGAAGAGGAGGAATTCCTACATTCAGATGGCCAGCAACTGGGGAGACTGGGATGCAGGGGCTGTTACTACCGGACTTACTGAGCACCCGAGCCCAGCCGCCAGAGGGATCCACTGGTAGATCACATCCTGCTCAACCAGAGAAGTCAGCAGGAGGAGGCTGCTGATGCTACGTTCATACAAGTGCCCCGAGCGCCTGTGATCTATGGGACCAGCCACACACACGTCCGTATATGGTGTGTGTTTGTGCTCCGTGTGAATGTGCTGGCTGGGAATACATTTTCATCCACACTACTGGTTGGATCTCAGAGCACGGAGCTGCAGCAGCCTCATCCCTCCCAGACTTTCAGATCCAGCCCAATATATTCCCCTAATATAACCCAGATTTGTTTGAGGAAGTTCTCCAGAGTTTATTTTGCAGCACACTTGTGGATTAGACAGATAATGTTTTCTCTATTATGGCAGTAAAGCCTAGAGAAGGGGTTGTGGCACCTTTCTCAGCAAAGATTTTTAGGGGAACACCAGACAGCGGGAGTCACTGTAAAAATGACAAGTTGAGACACTGAGGATCCTTCCAGAGCTACATCTCTAATTTCAAACACACAGAGTCCTGAAGGTGCTGTAGTTGAGATGTTGGTTACATTTTACTGCTGGCACCAACACATTTTACTCCCATACTGCAAGACACATCTGCCTGGAGCAGAAAAAGCAGAAGTTGAACAGTATGGCTTTTGTTGATGTAGTTTAGAAAAGAGTAGAACAACACAAATACTCCCATTTAGCACATTTTTTAAAAGCATAAATACCCTTTGTTCTAGAGGGAAATACTTAAACACTTCAGTCTTTGTATGTCCTGAAGCCTAGCTTCGTAAATACAAAATACATACAAAGAGTATATACAAATTAGAAGTAAACCTGGCATGGGTCTCTTCCATCAGCCCTAACTAAAGACAGAACTTGAAACAAAAAAGAATGAAACAGAATGGAGATGAAGAAAATAGTTGTTTGAATACCATGCTAGAGCAGCAGTTTGTGGTTTTGCTCTGCCTTTGCTGCAACCTTGAGATAATACCCTTCTGCAAGAAAAAGATTATCAAAAAGGCAACGCCTAGCACTCTATCACTGTTACTTCTCTTCTAGAACACAGAAAATAAGAGCCAAAGATAAGTAACCTCAAAAACCTGTCAGACCCATTTACCATCCTTTACCATCCATCCACATGTTTCAGAAGAAAACAGCAGCACCTCCTAGTAGCTTCAGAGCTGTCCTCGAGCTGCTTATAACAGTCTTACCAACCCTCTCCAAGCATTTGTCCTTTGCTAGCACCCCTTTTTTGGCTAGCACATCTCGTCCACAACTTCCTGGCAGGCACACAGGGCCTGGTAGGTGAGTTAAAACTTCGAGGCACCAGCTCTCACAGAGGTTTACCATCAGACAACAGTCTCTCACCCTGACTGGCCCTACTACACCTTGGAATAGCCTGAGTAAGCTTTTCTTCCTGGCTTTTAAATACAAACATCTGCATGCTTTTACAATTACAGGCAGGTTTACTTGTCCAGGCTTTCCGATGAAATTCTGTTTTTCCAGCTGGCTTCCAAAGCTGAAGTTGATATGATTAGATTGAGATCTAGCCAGCCATTCATTGTGTTACAGGTGCCCAACAAACACTTTCACTGAAAAATGAAACTTAACAATAAATGACCACTTATAACCAATATATCAATACAGACCAATGTCTCCAGCATAACTGACTCCACCAACTCCAGAGTCCACGGCTGCCCTCACTCACATCCCGGAAAGACTGCACTCCACATCCTGCAATTCCATACAGGCAGTAAGAACTTTTCATAAAACTCATAAAACTGTGAGAGGTACTGCGAGAAGCTGAAGATCCGTTTTTAATACATCACGTCTTCCACCCTGTGGAAGACTGAAATCAGAAGTGCTGTGAAATGCCATGTGTGAGCATGAATAATCATCTTGTCCTGTTGCTTTTCTCCATCCCTAGTGAGCCTTTGCGGTTCAGATTTGGTCAGAAGAGTCAGAAGAGAAACAAAACAAAGCAAAATAACACTTCTGAGGCACAGTCCCAGAGAAAGACATACAAAGAAACCAAGTCCTTCTTGGCCTGGCTTGTTTTGTTTGAAAATCTGCCCTGGGATACTGGGATACTGTACTATTTCAGTGAGGAGGTGGGGGGAATAATGGTGATTTGTGGGTCCAGTTTCAGTGGTGGTCCTTGCCTAGCGTACATGCTTTGCAAGAGACAACTGATTTCTACAGGTGACAGCAGATGGCCAAGCTCCTTTTGAATATATCTGCACTGCCAGCACGGAAACTGGCCAGGAAAGAACTGAGCTCACCTTTCAGCACTCCAAAAAAAAAAGCTAAGAGGAAGAAATGAAGGGATCCAGTTTTGATTTAATAAAAAATATACTATTCAAAAAAGCTCTTGAAATTTCCAGGAAATACTCTGGAGAGAATTAGAGTCTTGTGAAACTTCTGGGTGGGTGAATAAGCACTCCCACATAAGAGCTATTAGTTAACCAAAGGGCTGTGGTTAATTAGTACATGAGTAAAGGAAAGAGCCACAAACAATCCCAAAGAAGTTATTTTGGGCTTTAGCATGCTATAACAATATTTGAAAGTGAATTTATAACCATTAAGTGAATGGTTATCGAAAAAGAAAAGAATGTTTTAATAGACAAGTGTCAATTTCTTTAAAGCCCAAATTTAGATGAGGATTCAGAAGAATGAGCTGCAGAATGGAGCTATCAGCGATTCACAGATCCTGTTTTTTCCATGGGATCAAACAATATTATTGCTACAATTCAAGGCTGTGACAGAACACAGCCTGGAGAAAACAGGTCCCAGTAAATTCTAACTCAAATAAAATATGTGACTCTAGTGAATTATTTCCTTTTCCTCAAAATGCATTCTCCAATCCTTGTCTGCTTCACACCTGTGCAGGCACTAAATTCAGATGCATTCCCTGGTTTCCAAGCAGAACAGAATAAGGCCACCAGGATCTCTGCACGGCCACGCAGCTGCGGAGGCACAGGAAAGCTCAATTTCCAGGCCGTTCTCACTTTCTCCCAGAAGTTCTTCTGGTGACCTAAAGCAAGCAAACCAGATCCTTTTCCCTGTCAGTCCGCCCAGTTCCAAAGCAAGGGAAATCTCTCTCTACTGCAAAGCATCTTTGGGCCTTCTGATGATAAATGCAATACACTAAATAGGTGTTACTACAACCTGTGTTCTTCCTCTTTGCAGTAGGAAACCCCACACAGATTAGGCATCTAGAAAAGGTGGGTATAACCACATTTTGTGTTCAAATATCCATTCCAAACAATACAATATAAAGTACAACAAACATTTCACATTTCTTTTTTCTTGCTGTTAAAATTCAACTGAAGCCCTAGCCCTACAAGTAATTAACTATATGCATGCTTAGCTTTAATCATGACTAATCCCATTGATAAATGAGAATACTTATAGAATTACATGAGGAAATAAGAGATTTCACTGTAACATTAGTGGGCACAAGAACAAAGCACGTATCCAGTCACAAGTATGCTCTTTTAATATCTTTATGAACTCAACCCAAAACATGATACCTATCTTCCGGTCCACAGAAGGTCACTGCATTCCAGCTCTGTGAAAGGCTGGCTTATTTTGGGAATCGCCCCGACCCAAAAATAAAAAAATAGATAAAAAGACAGATAGAGATAAATAAAATATAGCACTCCTGCTAGAAGCTACCTGCAGTCACCACAAAGATACTGCTTGCCATGGCTGACGAAACCTTCTGTGTCCATCATAAGCATTTCAGCTCATAAGACCAGGGGCCTGCCCTGTGCTCTCTTCAGAGTACACAACACTGTCTGAACGTTGTCTGAAGCTGGCCAGAAAACTGTAGTTGGTCAGACAAATTAATTTTTCTGCTAACTTCCTCTTCTCCTAACCCGGAAAAGTGTTTAAATTCTCTAAAATAAGTTGACATTGATTGAAAATTTATTACTAGATTAACTTCTAAAGTAGACAATGCAATATAGTAATAATAAAAAATAATTTATACAGTGGCTAGTAGCTCCACCATTTTATCAGTCTACCGCTTTTCAACAGGGCCTGAAAAATGCAATCAAAGCTCTCAATTCCCATTAAATTTTGGAAAGCTATCAACAACAGCAATTGCTTCACTGCAGGGAAAAAACAGCTCCTGAATTAGAAGCAAGAACCAAGGTTACTCAAATTCCTGATACTTTTACAGCCCAATATATTTCATGCTATTGACCATCATAGAACTCAAGAACTGCCACTAGCCAGCCATTAAGCTCTTCTCACATGAACAGTCAGTCTGCAATTTTATGTCTTTTAGCAGTCAAGCAGTCCTCACTTGCTACTCCTCTTAAGAATATCCTAAGAAACTGAAAAAAATCTTTATCAGCCACTAGAGGGAGTGACTGGTATCATACCAATTAAAAAAAAAAAAAAAAGGTTAATTAAAACGCTTTATATAAAGACTATAGGAACCCTGTAAAGTACTTTTCCAAAGTACTTCAGCTTTCCAGAAAATCTTATGTAGTTTCAGAAAGACAATGCCTTGTGTTTAACTGCACACATTTCAAAAGTGAATTGTTCATCTCATCCAACTTCTAAGTCTACCCCTTCAAACCCTGAGGTTTCTAAAATGAGAGAGGCAGTTTTATATAACGAGTAGCTGAATTACTCAGAAGTTCTAGCTTTCATGTACAGTCAGATAGCTTTGAGCATCTCTAGACCTGAACACGTGCTAACCCAAAGCTTGAAGCTACAAAAAAAAACCAATGCACAAAAAGGTCTCAACTTACAGCTGTGTACTCACAGATTTACCATCACCAGAATCACAGTCTCAAAGGGACCTAAAAACAGCCGTCAGCAAAAGAGAAGATTCCAACTCGATCCCCTCCAGCTACCACTAATATTCAAAAAACATCAAAAGGGAAATGAGGACATACCTTAACACACAGGTCAGGTACCTCCGTTCACTGAGCAGGAATATGTGTGATGAATACAAAACCCACTAAAACTGATAACCTGACTTGATGGTTGGGTCCACGCAGCAACATTTGATGAAGAAGGATATAGGATGGATTGTGCCAGTGTTCTAGGGGCATTGCAGGTTCAACGTACTCTGTTAAATCTTGCTGGACAGCAATTGCTGAGGCTGCTGGCGGCATCTACAAAACTTGTGACCTTATCCAAAATCTCAGTACATCTGCATCTAAAATTGGTGAGTTGGCTTATAAGAATGCTTTACTTTTCCCAATCTGCCTTCAAAGGTGTTCAGTGGTGTTAGCAAAGCTAATGGCCTTCTCAGAAGAATATTTTAGAAACACAGTCTACCCAAAAACCTAATCCAAAAATATCTATTAGATGTGCACCAGTAATTTATTATAACCACTGTGGTTCAATAGCTGGACAATACCTTGTTGATGGCAGGATTGGTGCATTTGCCTAGTTTTGCTGTAACCAGTTGCAGTAAGAGTTGAAGACTCCTTCAGTAATTGCTTAACCAAACAAACCTTAATGGTTACTTCTCCTGGGTTATCAGCACGTTCATGCTCCCTTAGGAGTTCAGCAGTTCATCCTGCACAGGAGGACTTCACCTCCCATATTTTAAAAACAGGAATACTTTGTTTCTGGTATTATGGGCCCTTAAAGCTGGGAAGCTACTGGTCAACTGATGTGGATGGTAGTAAACTGGACCAGCACTTTCTCTGAAAAGCATTCTCTCAACTGAGTCCATGAGTGGAAGAAAACTGCCATCTGGCATTCAGGAAAAATAAAGTGAGCCTTCAAAATTGAGCCTCCTTTGTGTAGCCAGCAGGGAATAAAGACAGTTCTCCATTTCTGCCTCCTTGGCAAGGCAGCATCTTTCCCGGTGGAGTCTATTAGAAAAAGCAGGTTCAGAGCAGCCAAAGAAATATGTTCTCACATTCCCTGCTCAGAGTGCAAGAGATCCATAGTTCTTCTCTCCCTGTGACAAAAGGCCATGACATCCAGTCAATCTAAGTCTATTTTAAAAGATCAGCTTGACATTTTTATGGTTCTTCTATGTTTTCCTTGCATCAATACTGTAAATATCATTAGAGCAGGCAGGCTGTCACCAGGCCCAACCCAGGAAGGAATGGGTTGGAAACACAGATTGTGAGAATATTGTTATTTTTAAGCAGTAATCAGAGTCAGTCAAACGGCTGTTTATTTTGGAAAGACTTACTGAACAACCCTCAGTCTTAAGGCCTCTTTTCAAATGCCAGACATAATAAAAGTAGATAACGTGTCTTATTTTTGTAAATACTGGGCTAAATGCAAGGATGGCTGTTCACTCTGGCTTTGGCTAGGACAGAGTTTATTTTCTTCACATTGTTTGCTATGATGCAATGTTTTGGCTTCAGGAGAACAACGTTGATACCACACAATGTTATAGTTGTTGATGAACAGTGCTGTACAGAGCCAAAGACTTCTAAGCTTCTTGTACTGCCAGTGAGGGGGCTGGAGGAGCATGAGGATTAGGAAAGGGACAGAACCGGGACAGCTGATCTAAACTGGCAAAGTTTTATACCATGTTGTGTAATGTAAAAGCTATAGAACTGAGGAGAGTAGACCAGGGGGCAGACACTGCTCAAGGATTGGCTGGGAATGGGTTGTCAGGTGGTGAGCAACTGTGTTGTGCATCACATTTTGTAAAATATATGTATACGACAAGAGTAATTAACATAACAGTAATTAACTGTTAGCAGTAATAAAAGTAATTGACTGTTACTCCTCACTTCTTTTCCTGTCTTAGTAAAAATCTTTTTACCTATTCTTTTCCCCATCCCACTGGGATGATGGGTAGGAGAAAGGCTATATGGCTGACAGGTTAAGCCACAAAACGATTCCATTTCACAATGCAAGTAAGCTAGACTTCAAAAATCAAAGTTTTGTTCAGCTGCTGCCATTAGAGAATGTTACAAATTCCAGACAAAAAACATATTTTCCAAAGCAAATATTTCTAGCAGTTTCTGATATCAATGAACCTAAGACATCTCACTGTTTTTAAGATGCTGCACTCAAATGGCAAATGCAGGCACTGAAAATTTAGGGGGAAAAAAAAAAACAAAAAACAAACAAACAAACAAAAACCCAACAAACAACACAAAACAACAACACCATTCTGTTTTACATTGGACACCAAGACTGAAAGAAGACAAAGTCCATAGTTACTGCCAATGACTGAACGGTACCATTTCAGTTCACTCCCTTGTCACTTAACTGTGAAGTGTCACTGGTGTAGATTTTTATCCTTTTCTGCTAATTCCTCACAGATTTTTGCCTCTATAGAGTCATTGCTTTAGAAGAGAACACAGGTCAAGAGTTATTTTGCCTTCTCCATCCATATCTTATGAATCTGATCTGATGGGGACAAAAATCTCAGTCCTATACAAATCTCTTCCTGTCATTAGGTCTAAATACAGATAGGGATTTATACAGATATGTTAATCACTCTCCCAACCGCACACAATTCTGCCTGAGAAAAATTAACTAATAACTCTGAGAATAAGTTTGAACAAGCCTCTGTGGTCTCTAAATGCCTAACTAAATGTAAGACTAACCCATCTTCTGTTGCTAATCTGTGGCAGAGCATGCACTTAATAAAAACTAAATGATGCCTAGAAACAAAAGGTTCACAAGACTTTACAGCTTTTATCATAGCTAAATCCTTCCACAGTGTTTCAGCTGGAACGACTGTGCTCTTGGCTCTTCCCCCCACAAACTGTACTACTTCTCTCTTTCTTATTTAGGGATTATGGGATGATTTAATAATTCTATATGCTCTCTGGAAGCTTTCATTTGCTTTGTTCCTCATGGAACAAAGGAAGCAGTAAGACAATAAAGATGCTGTCTCCACATTTCACTAAGAAGGAAAAGTAATAAACACAGCAACATTACTTGAGCCATGAGAATGGCTTTCTTTATAAGCAAGCACAGGACAGCCTCTAATTTAGCATTCAGGATAGTTACTATAACATAGCAGGAACACCAGTTGCCCGAGCCAGGGTCTTAAAAAGTTTATAACTCTATACTAACAAGAAAGAGGAAAAAAAAACACCCACAGACTTCTTTTATTCAGTTGAACTTATGTTGTCAAAGCTCAGTTCTATTTAACATGCTGAATTTCACACATCTGGAATAACTGGATTAGCAAATTTGTGTCATTATCTTTCCCAGTCAGGTGAGTTTTCTGCAATCTTTTTCCAGGTAGAACAGTAAAGCTGTGTCTGGGTTGCAAATATTAGTGTAAAGAATGCTTAAGTTCGGTTAAATTTAAATTGAAAAGCAAAACAAACAAAAATCCAATTTTTGCTTACTGGAGAAGAAACAGGTCAAAAGTATTTTTATGTTTGTGTTACTATTGAGCTTCCAGGTGTAAGCCCAACGAATTTGCCCTACGTGATAAGAACATTGCTCAAGGTTGGCTCCCGAGGAAGGGGCAGCCCCTCAGCAACCTTTGTTCTAACAAGTAACAACAGGACACGTACACATTCCATGTTTCCTAACCTAGGGTTCAGGTGCTAAGCACCTTGTTTTTCTGGCAGGTTTTCTTCTGCAAGCCCCATTCCCTCCTCTCTCCATGAAGTAAAGATTTTGGTGCCTTACAGTATTGCTTATGTTGTCCTTTATTAAGCAAGTTCTCTTGCTACAATAAGCAGTAACGGCAGGCTTCAGAAAGATACATAGTTGCCTAAAAATTAAAAGGTTATTGCTGGTCCTATGTATGTTGTTATGGCTACATGTCAAACAAATCAACTTCTTCCCCTGGGGATTTATTCTCCTACTGCAAATCCTCCTGACAAATATTCAAGTCCATTATCTTGGTTTCTCTGCTTCTTACTGGCTCTGGTTTACACTTATGCCCTGTGCCTGACTGCTCCTTACCTGAATAGCAATAGTAGCACAGACAAAACTACAGTGGACCACATCAGCAAGGATGGAAAACATGTATTCACTAGAGCTTCTTATAAAAAATCTGCACAGAACTGCATGCAGCATATTTTTCCTATAAGCCATAGAAAACAGACGACTTAAGGCTTACCATTGCAAAACAAAAATGCCAATGTGCATTTAATTCTCTTATCTTACTGAAATCCTGATACCCAAGTGCAAGACAGGAAGTGATTTTAGTTGTAATTCAAGCTCTTGTCAGTTCCTGTATAGACTCACCTTCACTTGTTTCAACAAGAAAGATTCCTTTTCAGTACATAAAAGCAGCCCTCCTGCCATCCTGTTCTATCTCTTAAGTTTCTGAAGTAAGTGGATACTTGATACTAATACTAATATTAATTGATCCTCCTTTTTTAGCTATACAAAATATGCATTGACCTTTCCTCAAGGTAGACACAAACCATACTGAATTGATTTAAACTCCAGTTTCTTTCCAGAAACTCAGTTTGCATGCTAAAGAAACTGAGGTTAGTATTAGAATAAAGGCATTTGACAGGATTCATGTGAATTTACCAGAAGTCCAAAATACATCAGCTCTCGAATTCCCTGATCCTACAGCACTATTTTCCTATCAATCATAGAACGTCTAAGTTCATTTATAACTTTAGTGAACAAGTGCTTACTAAATATCTGTTCAGTTCAACTTCAACTGAAGCCTTCTGGCACCTCGAAGGAAGTTTCACACTATTAGTTTCCAGTGGGAACAATATGATCCCCTTTGTAGTGAGGCAGTGACACAGCAGTACTACTTCACTACATAACTACATACATTGGTGAA
This sequence comes from Centrocercus urophasianus, assembly GCF_019232065.1. Classification (NCBI taxonomy): domain Eukaryota; kingdom Metazoa; phylum Chordata; class Aves; order Galliformes; family Phasianidae; genus Centrocercus; species Centrocercus urophasianus. Next base: position 512,162 of record NW_024885022.1, read on the forward strand.
ACAAAGCTGATGTTCCCTTAGAAAATATTGTTATCTTTTAGTTACAAAATCTGTAAAGGATATCTTCTTCCAAGCTGGAAACCTGATTAGCCAGGCTGGTCTTCTTTTACTTAGCTGAATTTTGAACACTTAACTACTATTTTGTGAAAATTAAAGTTCAAGGTGGATTTGTATTATTGAAACAGATTTGTCTTTATTTTCCCATGACTCATATAGATGACAGATGCTCAAACACTGTTCTAGATTTTTGGCATGGTATCAATTTGCACTGCATTAGCCAGAGAAGTAACAGCTGAATGACTACCTTCAGCTCAGGAAAATTAATTTGGCAAACCATTTTAAGGAGCTCGGTAAAGATGATTTCACAGAAAATCAGTGTAATAAACTGCTGCCCTAATTAACGCTAGCTTGATTTTTTGAACAACCTCCAACAAAGAAGTTCAGAATGACACCAGGAGAGTTATATAAAGGCTGAGCCTCCCTTTCTGTGCACAGACAGAGCCATGATGCACTTTTTTTAAAAAAAAAAAAACAAAGATAAATGGTAGGTGTGACTGAAGGATTAAATAATACTAATGAAGAGTCAGCTTTAGACACACTGTATGGGAGAAAATTAGAACCATGGTTTTCCCACTGGAAGTAGTTTGGAATACGACCCCACCATTCCTTTCAAAAATGTAAATATCATCATCCCCACACCACACACGGGTATAGTGAAATACAACAAGGGAAACGGGCTGCTACTTCAGGAGCAGATGTCAAATTCGTGCAGCAGCCACAGATTTTAACAGGGCTTGCAGGAAGCTCAGCACTTCTTTGTGCAAGCTCAGAAGACAATCCAGGAAAAGGCTTTGAATGAACTTTTGCCGGCCACCCCACGCTGCTAACTAGATGCTTTCCTGCTTTTATGAGATAATTCTCTGCTTCGGTGCAGTTCAGTCATTTTTCTAAAGGGGTTCCCCGTTCTCTCTGTTCCTCCCGGTCCCGACACCGGGCTGTCCCCTCGTTACGGTGGATGCCCCTGCAGCAGCAAGGAAGAGCAAGAGCGGCAGGACTCCCATACTGCTTCCCAGCGGAGGGGGGAAACGCTGGTGGCAAGAAATCTTCAGAAAGGCAGAATGGGTTCACAAAGCAAAAACGGTGCTTCCTAAACTCTAGTTACTGTTAGCAGGGATCAAGTAATAGTCACTAACCTCTTAAATTCACAGAGGAGAAATGTGATCCTGTTTAATTCTCCTCCGCTCCCTGCAGCTCCTTCTTACACAACGCCCTGCAGATCCGGCACATCGGTGCACAGCTCGCCCTGCTGCTATCATCGCAGCAACACCCCTTGGCTGAGAGTCCAATAAGGACATCGTAGGGGCGGGCTGTAGCCAGAAGCAGCCACAGCCGCAGAAAGGCTGGCACGGGCATCGGGGCTGCGAGCTTTCACCTCACCCAGAAAACGCTGAGCAGGGTAGAAAGGGAGGGATTCCCCCGGGGACCTGGGGAATACCCGAGTTAAGCCGAAGCAACCCAGACCCCAACGTGCCGAGGCTTGCTGAGGCTGGTACCTATTAGCGCTTGCATCCGCTGGCTTCGTGCTGTAGGCTGTCGTTACTCAGGGAGATGGGAGTTTCAGCAGTGCTAAGCCTCCCAGAAGAAAAGCAATGACGTCTGCGCCTGGCTTTGCCCTAGCAAGCTGCATATGGAAAGTAGCTGTTGGGACAAAGCAGGCGTTACACAAGCTCTTACTCAGGGCTATTTCCCCCCGTCCAACAGAGACTGCTTCCTGGCACACAAAGTGCCAGGCTTCAGCACTAGCTTTTCCTTAGAGAAACACCCTGCCCAGCTCTTTCTTCTACCCTCTTTACTAACCTTGCAACTTGGGCTTCTTATCTATATGCAAAGGGCTTGTGCTCAGGGCTTGAAAGATAAAAGCCTGAGAAGGTGCAGCTGTCTTCCCAGAGGCCAGTAGTTCCTGCAATAAACAGGATATGAAAGGATGAAAATGTGAATTCCATAGCTCATGTTATATCATGCTGATGTGGGGCATTTACAGACCATGCTGACACTTAAAACTGTCGAAGTCTGACTAGAACTACAAAAATTAAAAAACCAACAAGCAACAACAGCAAAAAACAACTTCTGAATTAATTTGCCTCAGATGTAAAGTAGAAACAACTCTGCTGAAATCAGTAGCAAAACATTTTTCCACCTGAGCATGTTCTAGTCAACTTATTTGAAGTAAATCTTAGGTCAGGCTGTATTTAAGTAAGGAGTAACAGCATAGTTTGTCTTTTTCTGCTAGGCTTAAAAATTCAGTTATATATCCCTTACATTCTTTATTCTGAAATTCTGCAGGATGGGATTGTGATGATATGCAATATACTATTCTTTTGAGATTTTCTCACTCATTCCTTCTCGCAGCTAATTTCCTCACCAGCAAGAGTCAGGAACACACTTAGCCTCCTTGTAGCTCCTTGTGCTTTCCTACAGTCATGTTATCCGTATTATCTGAGCCACTTACAGAGTCCTAACACAGGCACAGCCTCCATGGTCTAACAGAACATTATCTGAACATGAAGTTTATACTGACATGATTATGCTGAATGTTTCAAATGTGTCACAAAAAGTTTCAAAATACTTGCCTCTCCCTCAGGCACTTTGAAGCATTACAGTTCAAGGTGGCCAAGGCACAGATCTACCCATCAGAAATTCTAATTTATAGTAATTACACAACTGCAATAAGGAGGAGCTCCAGAGTGTGGCTAAAGGATTACTTACAAGATTGATGAGCAGGAAGTTTGAAGAACATCAAAGCATGAATGAAGGTTGGCAACATATGTGTTGTATTGCATATAGAAGCATTGGCAGACCAGGATGTATGGCATTTAAAGACACAAAGCAAGTTCAACATATGGTGTAGCTAATAACTAGCATGTGACTGTATGCTTAGCATAAAGTAACGAATCAAGTAGCACATGATAAGAAACCATAATGAATAGCAGAATATATGAAATAATGCATGTGGGCTGATCAGAGCCAACGTAGTTCAGTGTTTGGCTTCAGTAATAATGCTAGTATTTGTGCAGCCACATGTTCGGTAGTATCCAGGACCTGTTTGATCTCATAATTAACCTTATAAAAGAGGAAAATCTCTACTTTTCTGATGGATCAGTTCCCAAACCATGGGTGGGAGTGGCAACAGAAAGCAGAACAGGAATACGGAGCTACTTCTTCACAGCATGCTGGAAATTCCAGCATCTAGGTTGGTTTAAACTTGCTGGGTAACTACACTTTCTGGCTCCACTGCTTGCTGTTTGCCTCCATGCTCTGCCATAGGTTTGTTTGTTTAATTCAGGTGGCTAGATAACAAATGCAACACTTGGAGCCAGACCTGAGCAAGGTTAGGGAGTGGGGGAGCTGCTTCTTTGAAGGGGTAGAATGGAACCTGGACTCCAGAGTGACCATTTGTGGCTGTGAGATGAGCAGGAAATGTGGCAAGAGAAGCTGGAGTCTTTGGGATGGTGACTGAGGAAAACACTGACTTTGGAGCAGCAGCAAATTGTGGCAGGAGTCACAGACTCCGTTGCTGGTGCAGAACGAAGACCTTTATAAATGTACATGTGTACAACCTTTTACACCCACACAACAACCTCTTAGTCACATGTACCAACCAGGCGCCTCGTGCTTGTTTACATCTGGTGCACGTAGCTACCAAGCTTGCTTACTCATCTGCAAGGTCTTTTGTTCATAATGTCTTTCTTTATCCCACATCTCCCCCTTCTTTATTAGTTTGAACAGCAAGCATTTGGTGTTAATATAAAATGTATGTACTAACAAACATGCAAAAACCAAAAAACACATTAATCTGCCTGGTCTTTCAGACCCACGGTCCCAAACCTTGATACCACCCATCAAACTAAACCCATGAGTTTTCAACCTGTAGCTTTTGCCCCGCAGATCAAAAATTTTGTGAGGTAGTTGGCACATTGTTGACACTGAGATATTGGTTGTAGTATCCACTATCTAGTTGCTTCATTAGGCTTCAGCTGGGAGGATACCCAGAAGGTTGTCATGGATCTGAAGAAGCAGCAGGAGGTGTTGATGGTACAGTACAAGCAAGACTTTATGACTCTGGCTGGAACCCATTGCGGTCCAGCACCTGTGGAAACACAACCATCACCTCTTCCCCAAGTTATTGATGGAAATGGACACTACCATTGACCAGAACCCAAGTTTTTAACCATCACAGGTCCCTCCCTGGAGTGCTCGCTCATTCACCATTCATTGAAGTAAAATGCTGAGTTATTGGTTGTCCACTCTCATCCTGCCACCAGTACAAAAATTTAATACATCTGTTGCTTTGGCCAGTTTCTCGGTTGGGAATACACCACCCATTCCCCCTTTTTGTTTTAGCAGCATGGCCTTCAGCATGCCGTGGGTGCATTCAATAATTGCTTGGCCTGTGTGTGGGTGTGGAATACCTGTAACATGTTTAAGGCCTGTACAAAATCTCTGACACATATTGAGACGTAACTGGGGCCATTATCTGTTTTTATGGTTTGTGTGACTCCTAGAGTTGCAAATGCGAGCAAGAGATGCTTACAAACGTCCCATGCCTTTTCTCCAGTACGGGGGGAGGCTATGATCGCACCAGAGAAGGTGTCCACCATAACATGAACATTACTTCAGGTCGCCAAACTCAGGAATATGAGTGACATCCATCTGCCACAGTTCTGGTGGTTTCAACCCTCTTGAGTTGACTCTGTAAGACAGCGATGGTGTGAGCTGCATGCAGGGCACGCAGTGGCTATTTGGCACCTGGTTCAGTGTAGGTCCAAACGATTTCTGTAGTGCTGTTGCATTTTGGTGGGAAAAGGTACGCGATAACCGCTCCTGTTCAAACATACCAGATACAACCACAACACCTGCCAGTTGATCTGTGAGTCTGTTACCTTCTGTTAGTGGTCCAGGCAAAGTGGCATGGGATCAAACAGACCACAGATCTGTTACTACAGATGAAGTAACATTCCTTTTGCATATTAATCAAAATCAAAGGGAATACAGTAACGCAAATAGCCGCTCATTAGACACCACTTTTAAATATGCTGCTTCTATCCTTGTGACTATTCCAGTGACATACACCGAGTCTGTAACAATATTAATAGGGTCAGACCATTTTTGAAATACCCACACCACCACACCTACCTCTACTATCTGTGGAGATTGTCCTACAATATGAATGTCAGACATCCACCGTCCTTGAGAGTCCTGCCAAACAATAACCAAACATCCTGTCCCCTCTAATCCATCTGTAAAGACAGTCAATGCATCTAATGGAATAGGAGAGCATTTAGGAAGATCCTGTAACCAAAAATGGGATTGCAATAACCTGTGCCTTGGCAGATGCACTGATACTGTTCCAGGGAAGCCTGCCACGGCCACCTGAAAAAGCAGCAAAAGCAGCAAAAGCAGCAACAACCATTGTAACATATTACAGATACTGGCAAAATAAGCACTGAAGGCTCCAACCCACTCAGTGATAATAGTCTTTGCTATCCCCTGATGATGAGGATGGTGATCATTTCAACCCTTGTAGTGACAGTTTTTGAAAACTGATGAGGCAAGAAGATCCATTCCAACATCAGGAGTGGGTCTTTTAATTTTGCATCCCATTGAAATAGGAGTGTGTATGGCTGGAAGTCCGGATTCATAATTAATGACTGAAAGGGGAGAGCTGGATCATATCTCCTGAATGGTGATTTGCACTTTGCCCTGAATTTAATATTGTGTCCCCTTTTAATAATTGGAATAATGGATGCAACATTTTGTTGGTTATGCACAGTATGGCTCTGACCCAATTTATGGCTCCTAATAGTTTTTGCATATCATTCAGGGTGCAAACCTCTGTGCTTATCTTTAAGCATTGTGGGGCTATGTTCTGATTCATAATTTGCCAACCCAATATCACCAGGGTGAGCTCTCCTGAACTTTCTCAGGAGCCACTTCTAATCCCTGACTTTGACACCTTCAAGAACTGTGGTCATTGCATGTTGTATCTCTTCCCCTGACTGGGTTGCCACAAGGATGTCGTCCATATAGTGATAAATAGTTGTGTGGGGCAACTTTTCCCTCACAGGGGATAGAGCCCTTGCTACAAACCGTTGACACGTAGTTGGACTATTTTTCATTCCCTGGGGTAGCACTGTCCAACGGTATTGTTTAGCTGGTTCAGATGCATTAATGGAGGGAACTGAAAATGCAAATTTAGGCACATCATGAGGATCCAGCAGAATGGTAAGGAACCAGTCTCTTAAATCAATAACAGTCAAACAGCAGTGTTTTGATATCACTGCAAGGGATGGTAGTCCAGACTGCAATGGTCCCATTTCTTCCATGACAACATTAATTTGTTGCAAGTCTTGTAATAGACGTCATTTCCCATTCTTCTTCCTAATCACAAATACTGGAGAGTTACATGGGCTGGTAGTAGGAATTATGTGGCCAGCTGTTAACTGTTCCTGAACCAGCTCATGCAGGTGGTGTAGATGTCTTCCATATGAGTGGTAATGCACCGCTTTTTTGATTTGTCCCCAAAATCAATCCCCACTGAGAGAGGCAGTCCCATCCCCAAAGAGTCAGTGGTGGTGGAGGTGGTGGAGGATGTAAGGACGAACACAGGCTCTTCTGCCTTCAGGACCCACTACTTGAATCACATGTGCACTCTGTACAGGGAGAGTCTGTCCTCCTATACCTGTCAAAGTGGTATGAACCTGGGATGGCCAGGAACTTTATGCAATTACTATTACATCTGCCCCAGTGTCCTTGATGTCAGACACCACAAATTTCAGCGATGGACTCCCTGATTCTAGCATGCAAGTCAGGGTTAGCCAAATGTGTGATATCTTTTGAGCCCACAGTATATGTGGGGAATCTGTATAGCCAAACCCCTGTATAGCAATATGGGCACCTGATGGCACATGACAAGGAGGCATTGGCATCCATACCATAATTTTCATCTCTCCTAAGAAATCTGCATCTATGACCCCCAAAAGAGACCTTGTTAGAGGGTAGGTTTATTCAGAGGGCGGAGAACTTTCTGACAATCCTCATTATTATTTTCTATAGCCATCTTTTATAGCAATATTGCTGTGCCTCCTCATTTTCCACCTGTTTGTCCGGACTATCTTTCAATTTATCAATAACCTGCATGAAAGGTTCACCCAGCCCCTGCTTTTTGATGATAAATGAATGCTGGGGCTTACCCACATCAGGAACCTTTAGAAAGGCACCTAAGGCTAAGTCTTTGGATTGTCTAAAGCCGCAACATTCAGTTGCACTTGAGCCCTTGTAGCAGCATAATTACCTTCCCCGAGCAAGGCTTCCATACCAATGACTTATATAGGGTCCTCATTCAGTCTATCCAGATTCTATATTGCCTTTTGTTGTGCAGGCTCTCTCCAAAAGTCCATTCGCATCATGTATTGAGTACTTGTTAAAATCAGTTATGCCAAGGTCTTGTGCCAAGGACAAAGACTGTAATTTTTCATAACAGAACGCACTAGATTACCAGTACAGGGGGAGCCCAGCCCGAATTCAAGAACTGCTTTCCCGAGCTCTTTTATAATTTGAAAGCTTATACCCTCCCATCTCAGGTGCCTATTAGGTTCATAAATTACAAAGCTGTCTGGACCATGTCAAAATCCCCCTCCCGCTCCGCTTCTTTGAGGATCAGACACCAAACATCGTGTGGATCTGGCAGGTGCAAGTCTGGTTCCTTCCTCGGGCTCACTAGACTGAGGTCTAAAGGGGCAATTATGTCCTTATGACTGTGGTCGTTTTCAGCGGCTTCCAATACAGACGGAGCGGTGGGCTCTATTGGGACGGTGGATTCCACATGTTCTTTTAGTGATTCAAAAACCGATCTCCAGGGCCCCAGAAGGTCTTTAGCCACAGGTCAGAGCGCGTAGCTGCATCCCACAGCCTCACTCCGGCTCTGTCCCACATTTCTGTGTCACAGGTCATAGCCCCATCTCCTCCTTCTATGTTACTGGAGACCCACACAAAAAGTCACTTAGATCAAAGCTTTCCACTTCAGCCTGGTGCTTCTGCAAAATTGTTCCCCTTATTTTGCAGACCGCCTTCTGCTCCTTTGTTACGCTTGTTCCCATAGTTGCCTGTTGCTCATCTGTGTCCTGCAGAAGTGTTTGTGGCTGTGCAGCTGGTCCTGCTTCCTTTCAGAAATTTTGGGTACAACTTCCTTTCAGTGGCCCTTGGGTTGTGCTTCCTCTCAGCAGCCCTAATTTCTGCTTCCTGTCAGCAATTTTTTGGGTTCTGCTTCCTTTCAGCAGCCATAATTCCTTGCCCACTGGTCATTTTGATAGCCGATTATCTCCCGAGGCTGACCCTGGTACAGGGTCCCTGTTTGGCTGCCATTTGTGGCAGGAGAGTCCCAGACTCCATTGCTAGTGCAGAAGGAAGACCTTAATACATGTACATGCTTACAATCTTTTATACCCCTGTAACAACCCCTTGGTCACATGTACCAACCAGGTACTTCGTACGTGTTTACGTCTGGTGCAGGTAGCTACCAAGCTTGTTTATTCATTTGCAGGTCTTTTGTTCATTATGTCTTTCTTTGTCTCACAGCAAATAGCACCCAGCATAGTTGTAGGTCTACTGGTATACAAATGTCTTCAACAGACTGTTCCTCTTTCCACAGGAAAGCAGAGAAATAAAGTGTCTATAAATAATGAAGAGCTTTTCATCACGCACACAGAATAAAATAAAAAGAATTCTCAACGAAGAATGAATGCTAGCACAGAGGCAGGAGGAAAGGTTAAAAAGCCTACAGCTTTGCACACAAAACAGCCTCCAAACAAGCTTTATTGGCATGAGCATAGGATGAGTTCCCACTAGTGTGGGCTGCCATTCTCCTTCCTAGTTGTGCCATATTTCTCACAGCATTTTTTGTTTTACCTGCATAATGTTTATTTTGTTGGTTGTCTTTTCATGCCTGTCTTTTCTCCACTCTGACAGGGCCGGAGTCCCAGAAACATTACAAGCATATAGCAGATGTATTAACTAACCTCAGCTACAATCTAGCAATCTCTCACTCTTCAACTTTGCCAGGATCACATAAACAATGCAAAAAATAATCATCATTCTGGTGATAAGACTTACTGGCAGTAACTAGAAGCCCTTGAAGGGAAAAAATATTAGTTGTGTTTGGGTGAATTCAATAGCAGATAGTATTCCACTAAATCACAGTGGCAAGCAAAAAAGTGTAAATAAGAAATTGGAAATGACTTGGATAACAAAACAAACTGTCATGGCAGCAGTACCAAGAAGGATGTTCACTTCAGCTCCTCAGTCAGGAGCATACAGTACTCAGCATACATCAAAGTATGTATGATGCACTGAGAAATAACAGGAGAGCAAACTCTGAAATTAGTGGTACAGTCACCATTTAATTTCAGATGAATCAAGGCTATTGTGAGCTGACACTCAGGATCCTCTACTCTAAGAACACATGCCCTTTACAAGAGCTACAAAAGCCTAAGTGCTGATCTCTTGCAGCCCTAGAAAGCTAAATAAACTCTCAGAGGGACATCAACTATGTGGTGCAGTGATGAGGGATAAATTTGGAAGGAAAAGATAAGAGTAGCAATTAAGCATGCATATCATTTATGGACTCAAATCAAGAGATGCAATGAATTTTGGAATTAAGCTTTCTAGATTATTGAAAACAGACAGAAAAAGTTGAGAGCGGGCTTGGTGTTTTTGGTGTTTTTTTTCCAATTTATTTTAATGTATAGGTGTATGTTTTATGATATCCTTTGGTTTGGGTCTTGTTCTGGAAAAATAAAATAAAATTAAGTACCACACACACACACAAAAAAAGTAAATTCCAAAGCAAGACAGAAATGCCTGATGTTTTTTTCTGGGGGGGGTTATTATTTTCGAAGCTAGCAGGGTTTGGGTTCTGCCCAGGCCAGTACTTTGCCATGACAGCAGTCTGAGCGCTGCAGCTGTCCCTACATAGCTTTGCAGGACGCATCTCCGTTCACTGTATACCCTGCTATCCTAGGAAAGGCATGAAGCAGCCAAAGAAAAGGGGGG